>NC_136408.1:205391038-205741038 GCF_051521515.1 Lactuca serriola
ACATCATAGTTCCAAGTAATCATGATCGTCAATCGAGGAAGTGTACGGTCACGCCTTCGCCTACCCGTGGCCATCTGCTGAACCTAAAACGATAAACAGAAACTGTAAGCCCGAAAGCTTAGTGAGTTACCCCCAAAATACCAATACACATACAGTCCACAACAATATCAGCAATATCATAACATAACAAACTGAACAACATGCGATGGGTCCACAGCTTTATAAACTGGATTACCCCTGGGCCCACAGTGAGTCTGGACTGCCTTCCGGGCCCACAACTCACATTTGGATCGCTACCAAGCCTACAGTACGAGTCTGGCATGCCCTACCCGGCCCTCAGCTCGTATCTAGAATGCTCCTGAGTCCTCAATATGAGTCTGTCATGCCTTGCCCGACCCTCAACTCATATCTACAATACTCTAGGTTTTGTTGGCTACCGCATGGAGCAGTACAACCTCAACCCATACCACATAAAATGTCGACATATAAAATACTAATGCACATACATATAATCATAAAGTATCACAGGTAATCCTACAGATCTACCCGACTAGCATATCAACTGGTATACATCACTAACTCAAACCCAACATATCAATAACTATTAGGATATCAAATCCAATGGGCCGGCCTTGGTGCCTTAGACCCCTTAGTATATGTTGGAATAATATTCCTAAATGATCGATAGATTCAAGCAGTAAAACAATAAATGAAACAATAAAGAACACAAGAATGGTTTGAACGATGTCGAATGATTAAACTTTAACACCTCAGAAGAGCTCGATGAAGAACTTTGACTGTAGAGGTGCTTTGGGTTACAATGCAAAAGATAATTAATGACTGGCGTACTAAGGCATACATGCACGGACTATGTATAATACGTAACCCTAATCTATAATCACGGTTGGACATGCCCAATGCCGGATAAACAAAAGAATAGCCCATGACGCAACACATAATACCCAATAATCTCCCCCCTTGGGTCAATGGAGTCGAGAGCTCACTTCGGATGATCTACAGCAGACTTCTTGATAGTCTTGAACACACTCGGTATGATGGCCAAAAGAGTTTGTTGAAAATTGATGTACCACCGGAGCATGTCTGTGAAGTTCTTCTTACCAGACATAGAATTTGCCTTGCACCGATGAATGATATTGATAATGTGTTCCAGGCAGTCAGTAGAAAACAAGTGTTTATTTACCAGAGCAAAAAAGAATCTCTCACCTTTAGCTCTTGTAAACATCACTGTGAGGTGAGTAGAATCAATTTGACCTAGAGTCATTTTGTTGACATCTCTTGGCTTTGCAGTTGGCTTCACCGTCGGTTTCTTCCTCATGACATTCGCCACCTCTTGATCCATCTTCGCAACTTCTGGATATAAGAGGCCAACGTCCTTTTCAGATGTCCTAAGATTAGTTTATACTCTGTTGCATTAGTGAGAAAAATATTGAAGAGCAGAATCCAATCATGAGGATTCAAGTTAGGAAGATCTGCCAGGGAGATAATAGAAACCGAGTTACTTGAACCTCGGTTTAGCCTGAAAGAGACATTAACAAACTTCCTTGTAGACGATGGTTTCAGCACCTTGACTGTAGTAATTTTCTGAGCACTCCAGGTCAGGTACTGAGGTTGACTGAACTCAAGATAATAATCAATAAGTTCATGGTCGACCTGAGGATGGGGTGAAGGGACTTCAACTATCGGCTCAAAACAGTGAAAAACAAATGCCTTCCGAGTAATAGGCATGTCGAACTACGAGTCCCTTGTATTCTCACAGTAAAAGGAGGTTACAGGCTCTGGCCAGTTGGTGCTTGGAAACTTTATTGCCTCCCTGATGAGTGTTTCTCTTGTCCAAGAAGGGAACAATATCTTCTTGCAACTTAATGCATCATCCTCTTCTTTCTTCTTCTTTTCTCTTTCCTCAGCCTCCTTAGCAGTTCAAAGAGTTTCATCTATCTCCTCATCCCTTTTCTTTCGGTTCCGGATTTCAGAAATAGTTTCTTGATCTTCATCGTCTTCATCATCTTCTCCAATAACATGCTTTTTATTTTCTTTGACACCAGAACCCGAAGCTAAATTATCCTTCGGTTCGGTTTTGACCTTCGGTTTAATGGGAATAGGTTGTGGCTTCTCTTTTCCCCCTTGTTGCGGAGGAACAATTCTCTTAGAAACACCCTTCATTTCTCGTAAGAGTTCAAGTGAGGGAAGGATTTTGGAGGTCAAGTGATTGCGAATGGTAAGCGTGAGAATGGGATCATGAGCCTGAAGCATGTTATGTAACTGAGACAGAACATCCCCAACACAGCTACGAAAAACAACTCGTTTGGTTATCAACAGGGAAATTTCGTGTTCGGCCTTGGCAAGTGCTGCTTGATGCACTGCATTTATCACCGTCTATTGAGCAAGATCATCTTTGAGTTGCCTTTCCATGAGAAGATCAGCAGTGAGCTTTTCGAACCGAGAGTCAAGAGAAGGCAGAAAGGTCTTGTTGTTAGCAGAGATGTCAGAACGGACAGTCTCAAACTTGGTCTGCTCGGATTGAAGGGATTGAGAAAGCGAATCGATGGACTCTGTGATCTTGGCAGCTTTTGAATCAGCATGATCCTTGAAAGAGTCAAGCAAAACCTTAGAGTCATGGATGTGATCTTTAACATCAGAGGAGGCTCGTTTTCATAGAGAAGTAGAATCATTGATAGCAGCAGTACATTTGTCGATGTATTGTATATATTGGTTCAGGGATGTATCCATGAATGCTTTGAGAACAACATCATTATACTTCATTGTCGAATCAAGAAGTGTATCAAGCTTATCGTGAATACTGTCGATTTGCTGCTTGGTTGCCAAAGCAGATTCATCTTCCTCACTGGGGATTTGGTAGGGACTGTAGTAAGTAGAATCAAATTCAAATTCAGCTCCTCCAAGAACTTGATTAGAAACACTAGAAGGAGTTAGGGAAATGGGCTCTATTGTGACTTTTGGAGGTTCTTCAGTCTTCGCCCCTACATCAGATGTGTTGACATTGACAGAAGAATCTATGGTTGAAGTGATGATAGGTGTAGTGGTGAAGGTTGGTTTGGAGAAAATAGGAGGTAGTAAGGGGGCAGTGGTGATTGGAGTAGAAATGACAGGCGGTGGTGGAACAATAGTAGAAACAAGTGGTGATGAATATGGGGGTGGAGGAGCAACGGTAACTTGATCTGTTGTCTTGGGTGGAGATGGGGGGTGTTGGAACAGAATCATCAACAATGTCCACCAGAGTTGGAGACCGAGGAGGTGTATTACCCTGAGCTAAACCTTCAAGGTGCTCTTCTGCATCTTCACCTGCAGACTGTTCATCCTTCAGTTCTGAAGGAGAAGGTGAAGGAGTGAGTTTTCTGTGAGCCATTTTCTTGATTTTCATTGGAGCAGAGGAATCACCCTTGTTAGTTATCCTTTTCTTTGACTTAGTGGGTTTGGAAGAGGGCTCTTCGGTTGCTTCTTTGTTAACAACAACTTTCTTCCCTCGTTTAGCAGGTTTCTCCACCTTGTCTAATGTAACTTGCATCTCTGGAGTTAATTTTTGTGGACTCTTTGGAGGAAGCAATTTGTACTCAGAGATGAGTTTACTTTCTTGAGGGACAGACCGGTACATAGTTTCCGGAATAGAGCCTTTGTGCAAAAACTTGGTTGTATCAGTCACAATGATCTTTTTGGTATGAAAGGAGGAAATGGAGGAGAGCATAGAATCCTTCATGACCGGAACATTGAGGGAGGTTATTGCCCTTTGAGCGACGATGGTCCAAAAGCGACCATAGGAAATTTCAGAATGCTTGGTCGAGGAGGACAAACTCTGTACCAGTTGGGACCAGATCAATGACCCGTAGTCCAGGTTGATTCCATTGTAGATACCGTACAGGATCGTCATGAAGCATTTGTTTGATCCATCATAGCCACCAACACGCTCAGCCAACCCCTTGTGAAGAAGGGTGAGCAACCCATTCCATTGCGGAGGTAAACAAGATTTCTTGAACTTAGTGAAGGTGGTAAGGACCTCAGTGTATCCCATCTCATAGAACATCAAGAACAATTGAGTTGTAGTGATGAAGTCTGGGGAGATGACTGAGGCGTCTACTGTAAGCCCTAGAAGAGAGTAAAATCGTCCTTTGGATATCGAAGCTTTGTGAGTATGAATCTGAAAGTAGATGCACTCTTTGATTTTGTTGTAATGTGTTGTGGAGTATACTTGAGACAGGAGTGACAGGGGAACGGATTCCACTTGAGTTAGAGCGATTACGAGAGCGGAATACTTGAGACATTCTACGACTTGAAGCATGTAATGATCTGACAAGAATGGAGTCATCTGAAAGATCATATTCTGATTGGGCTTGATCGAAAGCAGGGATGACGATGCAGTTTGATCCTGAAGAGATGAAGAATCTGCCATTGTCGATGTGAAGAAGATGAATAGTTGAATGTCGCCTGTGATACTTAAGAGAGTTGTGAGGAAGGTAATAAGATGCAACCGTGCAACAAATTCTTTATATATGATTCCCAGTAGAGAGAAAAAATATTGTTATAATGATGATACGATCTCTGGAAAGGCGCCTGGAAAATAGGGATCTGACAGCTTGGTTTCCCCAGATAGACGTCAGCAGGCGTGATATTAGGAGCCGTTTCAAATTCACGCGCCCTGTTTTGAACTTATCCAAAAATACGTTTGAACTTCTTATCCGATCGACAACATTATGAAAATTCATAAGCAACACGTACAAGAGTGGTGGAAAATCATGAAGATTCTCGTGCATTAGTGTGCCAAAGAAAAAGAAATAAAGCAAAAACTGTATGGGATGTGAGTGATGTCAAATATGACATAAAGCTGAGGATCCCGGACACGAATCTCTTCCTTCAAAGTCAAGAGAGACTTGAAGTGCTTGTGTGGTTTCCTGTGAGAATACGATCAAATGTTTGTTAAGAAACATTGAAAAGCTTCTTTTTAATCATAGGCTTTGGAGTCTGGCTAAGCTTCAATCGAACCTCGATGCTTAACATAAGACCGAACGTTGGAAGAAGTACTTGTGAGACCGATGTGATCTGTTGAACAAGTAGGTCGGATAGGTGGGAAGTAATAGAATTTAGAATAGAAATCTCAAAAACAAATACTAAACTGGATCTTTTGGGAAGAAATGTCTTGGTGTTAGACAATTTCATAAAGATCACGCAAGAAAATAAAATGAGACCTCTTTAGGTAACAAGTTAAAGCTTGAATATTAAAATTCACCGTCAATTCTATAGAGGTGTTGGATTTTGAGTTTTACTTAGCACGTGGTGTACGCATCCAAGATCATAAACACAGAGTTTGTGTAACCATAAACCTCAGTGGTTATTTCTGAGAGTCTCAAGGGTTACTTTTATGAAATGATATGTGATGGAGAATTTTTTTTAGAGGAAGGCGGTTGAAAGAACCGAAAGTACCTCTGCAATATACGAGTGACAAAGCAGAAATCTCCTTACTCATTTGAGAGGAGAAAGGTAGCTCAGGACTAGAGTGAGTTTAGCAGCCTGATTGGGAAGAACCGATAAGTAGAATCGGTTCATTAAGGCTTCACTAATAGTCATTGAGGCTTCAGTCTATAAGCAGCAGCATGCTTCTTGGGATGCTTAACTAGTTCAAGATAAGAAAATCATACTTGCCTCACCCCAAATTTTGTAGCTGAGAAATGCACGACACCTAGAGAATGGATAGAAAGAAGCAAACCATACACACAAACAAAAAAAACTTTTTCAAAAAAAAAATATATATTTTTGGATTTTTGATTTTTCTAAAAAAAATAAAACAAATAAGAACGTCTTAAAAATAAAGTAAAAAAATAAATAAGAAAAAGATTACGAAGGATACAGCCGAAAACAAACCTTAAAGAAATGAAGCGAAATAAGCCGAGCGGTCGGTTCATTTCTATTCCATAAAATTCCGTAGCCGAAATAGACCGAGCGATCGGTTCATTTCGGTTCCCAAAAATTTTGGAGCAGAAATAGACCGAGCGTTCGGTTCATTTCGGTTCCCGAAAAATTTGGAACTGAAGTAGACCGAGCGTTCTCTCTATTTCGCTTAACTTAATTATTAGAAAGAGGTTTGAGGATTCGGTACTGATTTTGCTTCCATCATTCCCAAACCTTGTAAAATTTTGTTTAAGCTTGCTTTAGGTAAGGCTTTAGTGAATATGTCAGCAAGTTGATCTTAGGATCGAACAAAATGAACTTCTACGTTTCCCTCTTCAACATGGCCCTTGATAAAATGATATCGCAGTGCAATGTGCTTGATCTTTGAGTGTTGCACTGGATTGTGACATATTCTTATTATGCTTTTAGAGTCACAATAAAGAGGTATCTTCTTCATACTTAGTCCATAGTCTCTTAATTGACTTTGTATCCAGATCACTTGTGAGGTGCATGAGGTATACTCAGCTTCGGCTGTTGAAAGAGACACACAAGTTTGCTTTCTGTACTGCCAGCTAACAAGTTTTCCATCAAGAAATTGGCATCCACCAGTTGTGCTCTTTCGGTCCAAACCGCATCCACCCAGATCAGCGTCAGAAAAGGCTTGAACAAAGAAACCTGATTTTGCTGGATACCAGAGACCGAGCGACGAGGTTTGCTTCAAATAGCAAAAAATATTCTTCACTGCCACCATGTGAGGTTCTCTTGGATTAGCTTGAAACCTGGCACAATAACAGACAGAAAACATAATATCTAGTCTACTAGCAGTTAGATACACGAGCGATCCAATCATCTTTCGATAGAGTTATGTCGACTGCAGACTTTTCCAGAGATGATGTTAACTTAGTACCAAACGCCATAGGAACCTTCACCTTTGAGTCACCCTTCATTCCAAATTTTTCTAATAGATTCTTTGTGTAAGCCTCTTGGTTAATAAAAACGCCTTCCGGTCCCAGGCCCTTGGTGCTTGCTTTAGTCCATACACAACTTTATCCAATACATAGCAATGATTAGGGTATTTATCATTCACGAACCCAGGTGGTTGCTTAACATACACTGCTTCTTCTAGTTCTCCATTGAGGAATGCACATTTCACATCCATTTGAAAAACTTCGAAGTTTTTATGAGCAACATATGCTAGAAAGATTCGAACCGATTCTAATCTAGCTACAAGAGCGAAGGTTTCCTCATAGTCTATTCCTTCTTCTTGGCAATATCCTTTTACCACCAGACGAGCCTTATTCCTAATAACATTTCCTTCTTTATCCATCTTGTTCCTAAAGACCCACTTCAATCCTACCACAGACGCATCCTTTGGAGTGGGTATTAGTCTCCAAACTCGATCGTGTTCAAACTCATGGAGTTCATCTTGCATTGCTTGTACCCAATCAGCATGATCAAGTGCAGTATTGACAGTCTTTGGTTCGATTTTAGAGACAAATGAATTAAACATGCAAAATTCAACGTGAGAGAATAATGCAGTTTGTTTCGCTTTCTATTGAGAACGTGAGACAACGCGTTCAGATGATTCTCCTATTATTTGAGTTTTGGGATGATCTTTAGTCCACTTTGTTAGAGGAGGGTAGTTCGGGTCATAGAGAGGATCCAACTCTACATTTACCTCTTCTTCAAATTCTGATTGATCATATTCGTCATTTGAATTTTCATTCTCCCCCTCAAATGGAGAAGCGTGTTCCTTGTTAGGTTCAGGATCCTCCCCATCGGTTGGATTTGGATTCTCTTGCTTGGTTAGAGTTGGATTCTCTTGCTCGGCTGGAGTTGGATTCTCTTGCTCGGTTGGATGAGACAAAGATGAGCTCTCCCCTCGAATACTGCGCTATTATTTGAAGGTTCATTTGAGGGTTGATCATTAGCTTGGTTTGAAGGATCCTTTGTCACGTCTTTCGCAGCACCTTCGATAATCTTTTTCAGATAGTCGATTTTTTGTCTGCTGCATTCGCCTCTGAGTGTATAGCTTTTTCTGGTCCATCAAATAACCACATATATTCTTCGAACAATTTTGAAATGGGAACCGAGACTTGTCCTGATTCAGGAAAAATTTCACCCATGGCACTTTCTGTTGCTTGAGATTTCTTATGTAGAGGTCATCAAAGGTTACGTAATAGGTTTCTTCAATACATTTGGAGTGTTTATTGAAAATCCTATAAGCCTGTGAAGTTAGTGAATAGCCCAGAAAGAATCCCTCATCTACTTTAACATCGAACTTGTTGTGGTTCTCTTTAGAGTTGAAAATGAAGCACTTGGAAAGAATCTCATACGGAGTGATTGAGAATCGCTTGTTAAGTAAGGATCTGTTTTGAGTATAACAAGCAGTAGCAACAATGTCAGCCCATAAGTATAATGGAAGAGAAGCGAAGCTCAACATAGTTCTGGTTGCTTCACATAAGGAACGGTTCCGTCTTTCAACGATTCCATTTTGTTGTGGAGTATAGAGAGCGGAGAAGTTATGAGATACTCCCTTGTCGGCCAGAAAGTCTTCAAACTCTTTATTCTTGAATTCAAGCCCATTATCGCTTCTGATGTTCCTTACCACTTTTCGTAGCTGCAGTTCCACTTGCTTGATAAACGTCTTTAACTTGGGAGTTGCTTCTGATTTCTGTTTAAGAAAGTAAACCCAGGTGAAACGAGAAAAATCATCGACAATGACAAGTATGAACTTAGTACCACCAATGCTTTCAATAGCCGAAGGTCCACATAAATCAATATGCAGAAGTTCAAGAGGTTCAATGATCTTGGTATTGATACGTGTAGGATGGCTCTTTCAGCTTTGTTTGCCCTTTTCACTAGCTGCACACAGGTGTTCCTTGTCAAATTTGAGTAGAGGGAGGCCTCGAACATGATCTCCAAGTACTAACTTATTAATGTCTTTGAAGTTTAGGTGTGATAACCGCCGGTGCCATAACCAGCTTTCATCAGAATTAGCTTTGGACAGTAGGCATATATTTGGTTTCCCTTTAATTGGACTGAGATTAAGGGGGTACATTTCACCCTTTCGTTCGGATTTTAACAAGACTATTTTTGATTGTTTTTCAATAATTTCTGAACCTTCATCATCAAAGGAGACTTTAAGTCCTATTCCCACAACCAATTGAGATACACTTATGAGGTTGTGTTGCAATCCTTCAACATATGCCACTTTTCGAATTGTGAAATATCCATTGGTTATCATCCCATAACCTTTGATTGTACCATAAGAGTTGTTGTCATACTTCACACAGCCACCATCCTTAAGGGACTGAAACTCCCTCAATTCTTCCTTTCTCCCTTTCATGTGACGCGAGCATCCACTGTCTATATACCATTCATCATCGAACTGCTCGTCACTGATAACCTACAAATTCAAGCAGATTTAGGAACCCAAAGTTTCTTGGGCCTAGGTAAGTCTTTTACAGAGAAGGGAATAACAAAAGAAAGATCAGCTAAATAAGTTCTTTTTATTAAAGTTGTTTTATCTTTTCTTTTGATGGTGTACACTTTAATTTTATTCTTGTCTTGTTTAAATTTTAGAGTTTCAGATGATGTAAAGTTAGATGGTTTTGAAATGTTCTTTTGAGTTGTAGGTTTGTTAGGCTTTTTCGTATTATTTATGTTAGTGTTCGAGTCAAGCTTTCCCTTTCCTTTAATTTCCTTCGTTGAATGAGTATGTTGACGACTTGGAGTATAACCGAAACCTAACTTTCGGTTCTCATTCTTGGTAGAGGAACCGAAACCTGAAGTTCGGTTCTGATTTGAATGGGTACCGAAGATGGGCTTATTGTTTCGTGAATAGTAAGAGTTTGGACCGAAACTAGACTATTGTTTATTTTTGAACCTATCACTTCCTTTGACATTTGTTTCTTTCGGAGTAGGTAAGTGGTTAGGGTTCTGAGACTGCCAAAACCTTTTTCGCTCACTCAGATTTTTCATGTACCTCCGGTTACTTTCCCGTTTCTGTTCAGCCAATTGTTGTTGAGATTTATGAATGTTGAAGCTTGACTTCTGCTTCTCCTTTTGAAATTCGGTTGAATTAGGAGATAAATTTGAAGTTTTCTTTGATTCTTCAGGTTTCTTTCCCGGTTCTTCCGGTATCTCTTTGGTTCTACTTGTGCTTGGTTTGTCAAAGCTTGAGGGTTTGTTGATTGGATCGGCTACATATCTGCCCTTTACCCTCCATGAGGTTTGCTTTGACAGACCGACAGTCTCGTCTGCATTATCGATAGGAGTGTACCAGAAATAGTTATCACAGCCTTTAGCATTGTCTTTGTCAACCATGATTTTTAGTTCTGTTGTTTGTTTTCCAGTGAGTCCTGTGACTGCATAAACTTGATTTGGCACGGTTTGAACTTTCTGGTAAACCATTGCTTTCTCTTTGAGTTTCTTGGACTTGTCATTCGACAAGCGAGCATACTCAACAGAGTTTTCAGATATAAGGGTTGCTTCTTTCTCGGTTTCGCTCTTTAAGAACTCAGAACAATCAACTACATCTTCCACTGATATTTCACATAACTCAATGTCCTCATTGAATTCTAATGTGTTTTCGACATTTATTTTATGATCTAAACAAAGTTTGGCATTTGACGAGTCAAATGTTTGTATGGTTTCGGACTTAATTTTCAACCTATCATTTTCATCCAACAGATTTTTCAGCATACTTTTATGTTCTTTGGATTCGATAAAGGTCTCAATTTTGTCCAGTCCATATTTGTAAGTGACTGATATTTCGTCAGAGGACGTTATTGATTCACATTCAGCAATAACTTCATCCTCCTTAAATTCAAGGAAGGGTAAAATCATCTTATGAATCTTTGTCCCTATTTCACAATCTAGATGAAGTTGAGTTATATTAGTATATAAGCATTTTGCAATTAAACAGAAAACATTTCGTTGTTTCAAAAACTTTAAATTGTCTCTTTGCAAATAAATAATCTCATCACTAGCCCTAGCTAACTCTTGCTCCTTTAGCTGTATACATGCTCTCCTTTCCTGACTCTTGGAAGACTTCCTGCTGAGTTGATCACTTAGGTTAGAATTTGCTAGTTGGGTTTGCATGAGACTACCACTTAAGTTAGAGAATTTAAATTTTAGTTCGTTTAGTTCTTCTTCATAATTAGTGACAGGAACTTTCAACAATTCTAGGATGGATTGTACCTTTTTGATCAATCGATCGCAGTCGTTGATCGTTTCGCTCACGGGCTTGACTGCAAAACATTTTTCTCTTTTCAGATTCAGCTCATTATCCTCACCTTCGGTTGGTGTTTCTGCAGATACCATCATGCACTTCCCAGCCGAACTGCTGACTCCCTCCTAGCTACATATGCTCTACCATGCGAGGGCTTTGATACTTCTTCATCTTCAGAGTCAGTTGACCAGACTTCAACACCACCGAACTCATCATTGTCCAGATTCTCCTACACAATTAAAGCATTCATTGAACTATTTGTTGTTTTCTTTTTCTTTATTTCATCCAACTTTCACATGTAATAAGCTTCATCATCTTCACCATCCTTTTTCTTAGCCATCTTTCTCAGCATATAGTCCTTGGCAAAGTGGTTCTTGCCGTGACAATAATTGCAATCGTATCCAAAATCTCCTGCTAGCTTGCTTTCTTTCTTATCATCATCCTTTTGAGAGACGTTCTTTATTTCTTCTTTCACCTTCTCTGAGCTGTAATTCCCTTGCCATTTTCGGTTCTTATTGGCAGGGAGTTTCCTTCTTGCAAACTTCTTAGAATTGGAGACCATCATCGCATATTCTTCACTTGTAAGGTCACACTCAGACATATCTGATTCATCTTCTTCTTCCGTCACATTCTTCCTTTTCGAAATTAGGGCTAGAGAGCCCATGCCAGACACAACCTTCGCTTCTTTTGTTACTGTGCTTTCATGGGATTTTAGGATGCCCATCAGTTTTGCCAGCGAGTAAGACTTGAACTGTTCATGATCCTTTATAGTTGAGACCACTGCCATCCACTTAGGTCTCAGGCCATTCATAAACATGACTTTCTGTTCAATCTCCTTTATTTCAATACCATGCTTCATCATCTTGCTGAGCAGATGATTGTAACGATCAAACGTCCGAAGAAGAGTCTCCTCAGGTTTTTGAGCAACGACACCGAACTCAGAGAGCAACAAGGTTTGTATTGAGTGCTCTAGATCTTCATCAGTTGAATACAATTCTTTCAGTCTGTCCCATATCTCTTTTGTAGTAGAGCATGAACTGACCAGACGAAAGGTGTTTGCTTATAGAGCAAACCGGATCATCTTTAAAGCTTTGAGATTACACATCAACTTATCTTTTTCGTCTTGTGGTATCTTTTCTACTTCCAATAAAAGCTGATTATATTCCTTTTGAGTCTTCACTGTCCTGTTGTTCCCGAATGGATGAATGGACCGATCGTAATGGCTTCCCATATGAGATAGCTATTATCTTCATATCCAATCACGTAATCTTCAAAGTGATGTGCCCATACTTCGTAGTCTTGAGTGTAGAGAATCAGACTTGGCTTGAGAGTCGTCGTGTGACATGATGAGCTTGTTTTTCGGATCTGCTAGAATCAGACTTGTAATCTAAAGATTAGGGTTTTTATCAAACACTAGACAAAGTCGTCAACTGAAAGAAGAGTACCTTTATATAGTTGATAAAAGTGGAAACCCTAAAGAATTCTTCACATAAAAGGAATGCGTATCAGAAACACAGTCTCCTGCTCTGATACCAATTGTTGGAATAATATTCCTTAATGATCGATAGATTCAAGCAGTAAAACAATAAATGAAACAATAAAGAACACAAGAATGGTTTGAACGATGTCGAATGATTAAACTTTAAAACCTCAGAAGAGCTCGATGAAGAACTTCGATTGTAGAGGTGCTTTGGGTTACAATGCAAAAGATAATTAACGACTGACGTACTAAGACATACATGCATGCACTATATATAATACGTAACCCTAATCTATAATCATGGTTGGACAGGCCCAATACCGGATAAATAAAAGAATAGCCCATGACGCAACACATAATGGCCAACAGTATAGTGAGGATAACTCACCTTGTAATGCCGGACTGTACCACGAAATCACGCTCCCGAAACACTGCCCCAAACTCCAACACCTATAACCATCAATGATCCAATTCATAAATATCTGCGTACAAATTATCCTCAAAAGTCAAAATGGTCAACCCTTGGTCAAAGTCAAAGTCAACAGTCCATGTTGACCTCAATTCGTCGAGTACCCTCAGCTACTCTCCGAGTTCTTTGAATAACTTGCTAACCCGCCGAGTCACTGTGCCACTCAACGAGCCGAAGGAAATCTTCATCGGACTTGCCGAGTTGTTCATCCAACCCGTCGAGTTCATGACCATCTTTATATGACTCGCTGAGCCTACCATGCGACTCTTCGAGTCCCTTCAGTCCTTCATCCATACAGATGCTTTTTAAGCAATGCCAAGGCTCCATACTGCAGATCCAAGTTCCCAAGGCATGCTTATCACGTAAAGTTGCAAACTTTACGTGCATGCAAGGCTCTAATGAATCAAAATGCCAAAACCAAGCTTGAAATGGGGTTTTACACTTAAGGAGGGGTTCATGCTTTCCAATGCTGATAGCTTTATGGACTTACAAATCAAAGAGAGTTCAGATCTGAAGTTACAACTTCAGATCTGAGCTCATACCCAAGAATAGCTTCATAACCAAGCCTAGAAGCCCTAAACTTCATCCAAAGAGATCTAGAAAGGAATAAGGCCAAAATCATGAATTGATACCTCAAATGAAGATAGTTGAGATAGACTTCAGACCCACAAACGTTCTTGCCTCCAACTTCTTGATCTTCAAGCTTCTTGCATCAAGGTCTTCTTTCCAAGCTTGAAATTTACACTAATATGGAGCACACACACGAATTAGGGTTTCTGGACTCTTAAGGGACTGCAAAGGAACTAAGGGAGGCTAATGATTCCTTAAATAGGGTGCCAAACCCCGGAATTAGGGTTTCACCCTCCAGCTCCAACTCGTCGAGTCACTCTTCCGACTCGGCGAGTTGGTCACTTAAACATGTGGCCCGAACCCATTACTACTCGACGAGTCAGGCAACCAACTCATCGAGTAGATCTTGAATTCATGAGAATTTATAACCATAAATTGGTATTCGAGAATCGGGGCGTCACAGAACATGTTGATGATTGTACAGTCAGGGTAAGCCATTAAGTTATGCTCAATGTTTCAACAGAACATGAGACTTGATGCATATGACAAGCATGCTTCCACGGACAGAGTCAGGTAAACTAGTTAACTAATAATAAACACCACAACATTTCTATCTATTTTTATATTTGGACTAGATAATCTCACTTAGAAAGTTTAGACGATGCTAAACAATCAGCGTGTGGGCGTGACTCAATGTTCTCAGTAGATAGTCTCACTAATGAGAGACTTAGAGAGATTTTGTCACATACAGTAGCAAGCTTTTAGGGATGATGATTTGTCAAAAGTTACATGCTTGGATTGGAATTTCCACTGTCAGATCCTTTAAAAAATTGTAAAAACAATAATATACAAACAAAAGAGTTAGTCAAAGAAGAAAGTTTTCAAAACGCGATATTTTTGCAGCTTTTTCAGAAGCATAATAAACACTCGATTCATCAAATATTTTGAATTGAATGTTAATAAATGCACTTCCATTTTCCAAGATATTTTTCCTTCAAATATGGCTATAAAAGAAAGCATAATCAAAGATAAACACATATACAACTCACTACAAACTAATAATGATGAAGCCATTTATCATTGATTCCAAGCTTCATGTTCATTAGGATTAAAAGAGGAGCAGAAGACAGTCTTTGTAACCAACATGTTAAATGGATCAAATCCATGAAACCATAATGTTGTCAAGATCAACACGAGGTAATTCGAGGTTTTATCAGATTATGAATCAATAGATGAAAACAAGACTTATTGCATTGATGGTTGCTCCTTGCATCCATAACAGTGAGTGGAGGAGAAAGAGGCTATTCACAAGAATAAGAGGACATGATGTCACTCTTTTTCTCAACACCAAGAGCATTCAAAACATTATAGATGACTACAACTCTTTATGACTCCAAAAGGAAGAGGTATAGATAAATTGAAGATAATTCTGAAAGATAAATGATAGAGAGAAAGTATTGTTTAACATTTGAATAAAAAAATTAAGCAAACTATTTAAAGATCTATAGACATAATAAAAGAAACACTTGTTTTTGTGTTTTTATTTAAAACAAATAGAAACAAATTTAAATCAGACATATCAAAAATTAAGTCATTGAAAGCATGTGAAGATATGCGATTAATTTGTTTTTGTGTCTTCTCGTACAATGCCTTGAAAATGTCAGCCAACTGATCAGTGGAAGGAATGTAAAACAACTGCACTTTTCCTTTTTGAACGATGTCCCTGATGAAGTGATGACGAATATCAATGTGCTTGGTCTTTGAATGTTGTACTGGATTTTGTATCATCTAAATGGAACTAGTATTATCACAACAGATGGGAGTCTTGCAGAAGTTTAGGTCATAATCTAAGAGTTGATTCTAAATCCATATAATCTGTGTACAAAACCTTCCAGCAGCTACGTATTCAGCTTCAATGGTAGAACAAGCCATTGATGTTTCCTTATTGATAGACCAACTTACCAGTCTATCTCCAGTTATTTGAGCCCCTCTTGAAGTACTTTTACGATCAATGCCACATCCACCATGATCAGAGTCAGTGTATCGCACTGGCTTGAACACAAAATCATGAGGATACCATAATCCAAGATTGGGTGTATACTTTAAGTAGCAAAAAATCCTTTTTACAGCGAGAAGATGAGACTCCTTAGGATTAGCTGGATAATGAGCACACAATATAGTAACAAACAAAAAATCAGGGCGACTGCTAGTAGGATAGAGCAGAGAGCCAATCATTCCTCAATAGAGAGTTACATCCACATTAGCGTCATTTGGATCAGTACCAATAGATGTTGATGAGGACATTGGTGCCTTGGCCGAATTGCAATTAGAGAATCCAAACTTCTTCAACATATATGCAATGTATTTATCTTGGCAAATAAAAATGCCATAAGTTAGTTGTTTAACTTGTAGACCTAAAAAGAAAGTTAGTTCACCCATCATGCTCATCTCAAACTTCATAGCCATGATTTCAGCAAATTCTAAACTTAGTTTCTCATCAGTGGATCCAAAGATGATGTCATCAACATAAACTTGAGCAAGAATGATTTGAGATTTTGAGTGTTTGATGAACATAGTGTTGTTAATCTTTCCTCTTTTTATCCACTTTCAAGAAGATAGCTCGCTAATGTCTCATACCATGCTCTAGGTGCCTGTTTTAAACCATAGCCAACTTTATCAAGACAATATACATGATTTGGAAACTCCTCATTTTAAAACCCTAGAGGTTGCTTTAGAAAAACTTATTCTTGAAGATCTCCATGTAAGAAAGCGGTCTTAACATCCGTTTGATAGACTTTGTAGTTCTTGAATGAAGCAAAGGCAAGAAACAGACGAATTACTTCAAGTCTAACAATAAGAGCAAATGTTTCATCATAATCTAACCCTTCCAGTTGACAAAACCCTTGATCTACAAGCCTAGCTTGTTTTCTAATGATGATCCCATCTTCATCCATCTTGTTTCTAAAAACCCAACGACTGCCAATAATAGTTTTTTCTTGAGATTTGGGAACAAGAGGCCAGACACGATGACGTTCAAATTCATTCAACTCATCCTGTATAGCCTTGATCTAATTAGCTTCTTTTAGGGCTTCAACGAAATTATTTGGATCAGTCATTGAGACAAAATTCACAAACATTCAGAAGTTACTACTGACTCTACTTCGAGTGAGAATCCCAAAATTTACATCACCAATGATTTGAGATTCTGGATGATCTCGAAGAAC
The DNA here is from genome assembly GCF_051521515.1 of Lactuca serriola. Classification (NCBI taxonomy): domain Eukaryota; kingdom Viridiplantae; phylum Streptophyta; class Magnoliopsida; order Asterales; family Asteraceae; genus Lactuca; species Lactuca serriola. The sequence continues at coordinate 205,407,934 of NC_136408.1, forward strand.
TCTTGGATTAGAACTTTCATTTGTATTACTTTGAGAAGAATTCTTCAGAGATGACATGCTGACTTTTAGAGATAGGTTATGAGCTGATGATTTGATCAACGTTGGGAACAACAGGATCAGTGCCATTTGGCAATACATCAGGAACGTAGTCTGAAGGACTGAGGGTAAGTTCATTCAGAATTGATGAGGGATGATCAATTAGATCATGAATGAATGAGTCTTCATTGAAAGTGACATGATCTGTTTCCTCAATAGTTTGCGTTGAAATATTGAATACCCTAAACACCTTGGATACATTGGAATAACCTAGAAACACTCCTTCATCAACTTTAGCTTCAAACTTCGAGCGCTAATCTTTTTTCTTTAGGATGTAACAAACACACCCAAAAACATGAAAATAAGAGATGTGTGATTTCCTTCCCTTATGTAGCTCATAGGCAGCTTTCCCATGATGCTTTACAATGATTGACTGGTTTTGGCTATAAGAAGCTATGTTGACAGCTTCAACCCAAAAATATAGTGGAAGACCAGCTTCAACTACCATAGCTCTGCCAGCTTCGATGAGTGCTATGTTCCTTCTTTTAGTAATGCCATTCTATTGAGGGGTTCTAACAGCAGAGAAATTTTGAGATTTTCCTGAGTTTGAGTACATGTCTTATAGAGAGGAGTTACTAAATTCGGTTCCTGATCACTACGTAACTGCTTGACTTTGTGATCATAGAGAACTTCTCGTTGCTTGATAAAAGAAATGATGTCATCATCAGCATGACTCTTCTTCCTTAAAAAGACTACCCGGGTAAATCTTGAAAATTCATCCACAATAATGAGAGTATACTTCTTCCCAGCTCTTGACTTAATCGGGACTTGTCAAAAAAGATCTGTGTGCAGAAGATAAAGATGTTTGATGATGGAACATCATGACTTTGTTTTGAAGGAAGACTTGGATTTCTATCCCTTTTCACATGCTGAACACAACTTATCTTTAACAAACTACATCTTAGGAATTCCTCTTACAAGCTGATTCCTTGACATCTTTGATAAGTTCTTGAAAATCAAGTGAGATAACCTCTTATGCCATAGCCAATTTTGATGAGATAGAGTACGAGAAAAGAATCAGCGATGAAGAGATTTGTCAGTAGAAAACATGAAACATAAATGTCATTATGTCTATTTACAGTTAGGACAATGATATACTTTTGATCAACAACATTTCTTTCTCTTTTTTTTGAAGAGAACTTCATACCCAGCTTCACACATTTGGTGAATTGAAATGAGATAATGCTGACGACCCTTCACATAAGAAACATTCTTGAACATAATGGATTTGCACTTGATGGATCCATATCCCTTTGTAGATCCCTTTCCATTATCTCTATATGTAACAGTAGGACCATCCTTCTTTATGAAATCTTCAAGAAGAAACTGTTGGATTAATGTCTAAGTCCATAACTATAATTGGTAAGACTTGACACAACCCGACATGGTCCATTTGGGTTGCATGGCAACATGCATTTGGGTAGACTATAATGAGAGAAATAACACTTATGGTTTGTTAATATATTATAAGTTCTAATATATTAATAAGATTATTTAATTAGTATTGATCAAGAATTAATCTAGGATTAATTAAGTGATGAAAAGAAGACTAATTAAATATATGGGTTGATTGTGTAAATCATCCATACTTGTATAGTGGGCTAAGACTCCATGGATTATCAAGTTGGGCTAAAACCCATAGGATGCTCCATGGTGTATTTGAACCCATGGATCCAAGGAAATGGAAAGCCATGACAATTAGGGTTTACCTTAATTGTGACACTATATAAAGATCATATTGTTGGGAAAAATCGGCCACTATGTGTGATAGAAAGGGCTAGCCGATTTTCATGAAGTGTGGATTTCTCTCTAATCTATTCCAAGTGTATTTGGTGTTGTGTGAACCATTTGAGGTGTCACACTTGGGGCACTAGGCACTCAAGCTTCATGAAGACATTCTACATCAAAGAGGTATGTAATTCTAACTTAATATATTCATATCAAGCAATGTTATTATGCTAGTTAGAATGAATACCTTGGAAAGTTAATATTCGCATGTATAATAGAGAAAACATAGATACAAGGTATTTAGGGTTGCATGTACACTTATGAGTGTCAGAATGCTCAAAACCCAAAAGTGGTATTAGAGCCTAGGCTTGTTTTCTTGTTACACTTGCAAAATTGGCTGAAAAATCGAGTTTTTATGCTGTCTGCTTAGCAGACTTGCCGAGTCCATGGAGGGACTCGACGAGTCCAAGGCAAAATGCATCCATCTCGTCGAGTTGGTTCGTGCACTCGACGAGTTGGACCCCCAGACAACATATATTCGACCTTTTTGGCTAGAATTGGACTAGGAACATTACCCTAAGATGTTTTTGGACTTATAAAATTGTTTTTGATGTGGTAATGTTCATGCTAATCCAATTTCAAAGATAACTGTCAATAGATTCATGTTTTGTATTAGTTTAGTGATTAGGCTAATTACATGAAAAAGTTTCATTTGAATTATCTTGTTCTTATGAGTTGCTTAGATTAATAGAAAAGTTAATTGATTATGAGTTTTCAATCCATTTTAATCTAAGAGTTGATTCTAAAATGTGTTTTTGTAACTTGTCCTCAAGTTATATGAAAAGTGACATTTAAGTTTCATAAAACTCATAAACGTTGACAATGGTTACAAAAAATGAAGAGTCTTGTCCTTAAGTTATGGAGGTTCAAGAGTCACTTCATTAAGTAATAAAATGTGTAACCTTAATTAATTCCATGAGTTACAAAATAAAGAAAAGCTACATTCTTTTATTAGTTTAAAGTCTTCCATAACTTGTCCTCAAGTTATGGAACTTGAAGAGTCTTTTAATTAAAAACTACTTTAAACACATAAGTTATGGAATTAATTAGTTTTGAATAGTTTCAAAACTTGCCCTCAAGTTTTGGAATTTGAAAAGTTTTCACTTAAGAATACTTTAATTCCAGGTTAGCCCTTAGAATTTTAAAAGTTAAAATTCAACCCTTATACGTTATAATATTATAAGTTAATAATATTTATATATATATGTATAAGAGTAAAGTCAGTCTTAGCGTTAATAGGCCTCATTCACGAAGCCGGTCTATAAGAGGGGGGGGGGGTATAAGATTACTGCCTATAAAATGGTAGTTTAATGGGTGTCCACTCTCACCCACCGCTTCCTTGACTGGTGGAGGGTCGTTAGCCGAACGGGTAAGACAAGGACTAGAATTCTCCCTTCATTAAAAGTATTAATGATAAATACTAAGTAACTAAACCTTTTATAAATACCCAATCTTAGTTACTTAGGAAAAAGTGAATAAGGTACTAATCCATGAAATTACACTTTGCACTTTGTTTAAGTCGGTTAGTGGAGCGTGTGTGGTTAACCGACACACTAACTCGTATTTAACAAGGTAGGAAAAGGGTAACTTAATGTTTATCATAATATCGATGGAGCGTGTGTGGTTAACCGGCACATCGATTGAGGGGTAAACACTTAAGGGTACCAAATATATTTGCATGGTTACTTCACACCTTGTTTTGTGATCCTCGGCATCCCAGTCACAAAACCTGAAGGGCACACTCGAGATTGAAACATGCCATTGAAAATTTCAATGAATCTCAAAAGATCTAGGAGTTTCAAATCCAATTAAAACCTAATAATACATTTCGTTTATCTTGGTGGAAATTGGTGAATCAACATTCACCTACCTTCAAATATTTTATATCTTGGATTATGGCATCCCTCTTCCAAGTTATAAAAGTATTTTGTTGGGTCCTAGCCTTAATATTTCATATTGGGTGTTATATGAAGGACTTTAAATCAACTATCTTGAATATCTCCCAAAAGATGTTTGGTTTAGACATTTATGATCTTCCCAAATCTCTTGAAACAAGCTTTCCTAAATGAAGATGATGTCCCATGGAAATCATACTTCATTCACCTCCTCCAATTATTCTCCCTATCCCACAAGTTCTTGAAAATTTTAAGGTCACTCAAGCCCTATTGGCAAGTAAAGGTCTATTTGTGATCACATCTTGGAGATGTAGTCACATATTGACAAGCTGGGAGACTTGGGTGTCAAAGTCTTGAGAAAGTTGGTGGCTCAACTACTTTCTAAGTCACATAGTGAGTTCTTTTGGGATACCTATGAAACAGACTATGACAAGAACCTTAATGATCTTATATATTTGCTAAGATCAACTTCCTAAAACTTTATGGACATTGATAATGATGACGCTGGAAATCCAGAAAAAGCATTCCCTTCCATTGGAAAGGGATCAGCCATAGTCAACTCGGTTGACCAAATGGTAAAGAGAAAAGCTAAGTCTATGATAGTCTTTCATACCATTACCAAAAGGTCCATATGTTTATATTTCCAAAGGAAGGGGCATTAGTTGCGAAGCTGCCAAATTTACCTATGGATGTTAAGGTCAATAAGTTTGACTCTACTTCAGGTAAAGTCCACTATCTAACTCTGCTAAGTTTCTATTCTGAGATTCTTGATACATGATGTGACCGTGTCACATGTTGATGTTTTAAGAATCAAAGAAAAGTGGAGAAACTTAAAGAAAGAATATGTTGAATCTGATTGCGTAGATGGATTTCTATCACATAGTTTGAAGATCGGATTCTTAAGCTACTTCTTAGGAGTTATGATATATTGCTTAGGAATAAATAACAACAAAGTTTTCATGTGTTTTTGCACTGTAAGGATAGTTTTTCTGCAAAGTTTTTAAAATAAAAGGAAAATTTTTGATTTTATTTATTTTAAAATATCCTTACAATGGCATTTGTGAAAAAAATTTGTTGCTTATAAGATTCCATTAAGAGCAAGAGTGGAAATATAAATTTGATTCTTTCATTTGTGGTAGTATCTAAATTTACCAAATAAGAAAATATTCTCATCACCCAAGTTTCAGTTGGATAGAAACTGGGAATCATGCAAGTTGTATAGCATGATGAATGAGAAATTTCAAGCATTGGAAAATTAAGACTAATTGTCGCACCCCAAAACCGATAACGGCGGAATACGTTTCGGGGTGGGGGACGTCATGTATAGTATCATCACAATTGTATAATAGTAAAAACAAGAAACATGCAACCATTCCATTTACATACTGAGTTTAATTACAAGTGTGTTCTGTAAAGTTCAACAAACACCAAAAGTATACAAAAATAAGAGATGGATCTTGTATGCTCCACCTCCTCCAAAATGTTGCACTTGTACCTGTCTATCTTTGACCTGAGGATACAAGTTATTTTGAAAACGAGTATCAGCATAAAGCTAGTGAGTTCATAAGAGTTTAGTGTGGGTTCTAGTATAACATGCATTAGTACCGATAGTTTGAAAAGTTGCTATTTACATTTGTCCGTAATAGAAAACTCTAGAAAATCCTATATTTTCCAGAAAATGCATCTATTAGTGATAGATACTTGTTTTACTTCGGGATGTTAATGTAGACTTTAGTTTAGTACTTTAGTGAGGATATAGTGTGTTCCTTGTAAGTGACTGATAGTGAGAGTAACAGCGAACCCCATGACCTTCCCGGTCATGCATAGTGTAGTGAAGTAGTGGCATCCCTGGGCCTGCACGGCTCGGACTGAAACTGACAGTCGGGATGTAATAGTGTCTGCCCCGTATAGATCTATACATGTAGCGTCGTCTTCCCTCCGGAAAACTCTGGGCATAGTATGTAGCGAATAGCGTATCTCATAGTGATTTAGTGCGTAAACTCCTGATTAGTGCTTCCTCTTGTATTATAGTGTAGTAGTCTTTTGTATAGTTCGTAGCGAGTTCCCTTATTAGTGTATCGTCTCGTAATAGTGTGTATTATAATGGGTATTATAGTGTGTACGGTAGTAGTAGTAACAAGTAGTAGTGACCTTAACTATACATATTATAGTTAATTTAGTGTGTATAGTTCTTTGTAATTAAGTAGTGAAGGCATCGAATGAAATGAAAAAGCTCGTATCCAACACTAATATACATGATATATAACTAAGAAATCAACGACAGTCGAACGGATAACAACTACCCTAAGCCCACAATCAAACAAGAACATGAAATAAGGTGAGTTATCGGTTCTAAGTCCTTCAAGTCTTACTTATATAAATATATTAGTGTGGTTACATTTTAAAAGAAAACTTATTTAATAAAATCTTATACTAAGGAAACATTTAGAAAATAGTTTATTAATCCAAAGTAGTTTTGAAAATGCATAGTTCTTTTATAAGGCATAGTGGTAAATCACATGTGATTTGATCTACGAATAGTGAATCACATGTGATTAACTTTCACAAACATGAATATTTGACTTGTATCCCCCCTAAAACATATAAAAACATTTGAAAAGTTCATTGAAGGGGTATGAACTCACAGTTTATCGTATGGCTCGAGTGTCAACGGATGCCCTGAATGCCAATGGTCCCTATAAATCATGTGATGACACATAATTGGGTTAGAACTAGGGTGTTTCATGCTTAATCATGATGGAAAAACATCCTTAGGGCTCGACACTACTGAGTACTAGTGTCTCATGATCTATACTTAATGATTCATGCAAGTTTAGGGCCAAAAGTGGATATTTGAGTGAGTGCATGGCCTTGAAATTGAGTGTGCGGCTGAGGTGTGCGGCCAGAAGGGTGTGTGAGGCTGCACACAAGTGTGTGCGGCCGTTCAGAGTGTGTATGCGGCCATACACAGGAGTGTGTGGCCGTACACTCCTCTTGTGAGTCCATGTGAAGTGTTTGCTCTTCACACAAGAAGATTTGAATGTGTGCTGCCCTCCTCATGAAGGTGTGCGGCCGTACACCTTCAAGAGACTATGAATATGATGAACATGATGAGTTTTAAAGCTTGGGATTCAAGTGTTTACCATTAATAAGCTTGAAGATGAACTAGATCACAAATATGAGGCCTTCAAGGTGTTCTTGGTTGAAGATTGTAGAGAGAGAAAGTAGAGAGAGGGTAAGGAGCATCCAAACGAATGAAAGAAGAGGGTATTCATCTATATATATATGTTTGGGTGTGAGGCTAGAGGGTGTGCGGTTGGGTGTGCGGCTGCACACATGGGTGTGTGGCCGTACACACAAAAGTGTGGCCGCACACACCTCTTTTGGTGTGTTTAATCCAATTTCATAATGCAAAACACTTTCCAACACCTCCTAAGACCCATAACTAGACTATATTATGTCCTATACACGCATTTGGAACCACAAGATTTACAAAGGATGAAGAATTCAAGATTTAAAGACAATACGCGGACCAATTACATAGGATGAAAGTTTCGTGTTGTCACATTATCCCCCCGTTAGAGGGAATTTCTTCCCGAAATTTAGAATTCCTACAGACGGTAATTACCGAACTGCAATGCAAAAAGATGGGGATATTTGAGTTTCATTTGATCCTTGCGCTCCCAAGTGAATTCCAGTCCCCGCTTGGCGTTCCACCGAACCTTAACAATTGGGATGCGGATTTGCTTCGTTCGTTTTACTACCCGATCCATAATCTCCGCAGGCTCTTCCACGAAGTTGAGGCTCTCATTGACCTCGATCTCGTCAAGCGGAATGACTAGAGTCTCGTCGGACAGGCATTTCTTCAAGTTTGAGACGTGGAAGGTAGGATGTATGTTACTTAGCTCGTGGGGTAGGTTGAGTTTGTAAGCCACAGGACCAATTCTAGCAAGAATGTCGAAAGGCCCTATGTACCTTGGGTTCAGCTTTCCACGTTTTCCGAAGCGTATCGTGCCCTTCCAGGGCGAGACCTTCAAAAGGACTCGGTCTCCTACCTGAAATTCCAAGGGTTTTCTTCGTTTGTCCGCGTAGCTTTTCTGTCGATCCTTAGCGGCTTTTAATCGTTCACGAATCTGTACAATCTTCTCGGTCGTTTCTCGAATGATCTCCGGACCAGTGAGAGCTCTGTCAGGAACTCGTCCCTTAGCCAACTGAGTGTCACCCACCTCAGCCCAGCACAGAGGGGAACTGCACTTTCGGCCGTAGAGGGCTTCAAATGGAGCTGCCTTGATGCTCGTATGATAACTATTGTTGTAGGAAAAATCCACAAGACGTAAGTGTGTATCCCACGATTTACTGAAGACGATCACACAAGCTCGCATCATGTCTTCTAAAGTTTGAATCGTTCTCTCACTTTGTCCGTCGGTCTGCGGATGACCAATTGTGTGAAGTGTTTATCTTGATTAGAATCCACACTATCTCTTGAATATCTGACAAGAAAGTGTTATATGTCAAGAGGACAATGGGAGTCTTAAAGGTCTTGATAGTCTCAAGAACTAATCAAGAATAAAACCTGAAGTTCTTCACTAGCACACGACTTGAGGTTTATAACCTATCGTGTTGACATATTCTATGCCCATTCCAATTAAAGTTGGCTTTGCATATGAGTTCTTAGAGTTCTCAATTGGTTGTACAACAACTTGGAAGCAATGGCAGGCCCTTGGGCTGCCAGATGAGTTTGGATTTGTCATTATCCTTGTCTTGTGACTATGGTTTTGAAAATTCACATGGATATGAACACATACACCATTAAGTCTAAGTGTCATAAGGTTTCTCTCCAATTCATGATAATGATGGTAAGGAAACACTTTCACTAAGTAGATTTTAGCTAGGTAGCAAGTGTGTTATTTGCATTCTCAAAGTCGTTAGTGGAGCATGTGTGGTTAACCGACACACTAACATGGACTTGTGAGAAGTGGCAAAGGTCTAAACAATCAAGACTATGATTACGACATCCCTTTTCATAGTTCTTAAAATTGTTTAGACACACCTATGAGCTATCTAAGATAAGGAGTATGATATTGATAAAGTTTTATCAAAGCAATCTAGTATCAAAAATCTAAACTTTGGTAAGAAAGTCAATAAAGTATTGATTTCTAGAAGTCCAGCTGATTTCTGAGTACATGTCAAAGCTAGTGGGAGAATAAGTGTTATACTAATAATCATCATGTTAGTGGGAGCATGATAATTATGATAAAGGTTGCAAGTTAGCAATGTTAATTATAAAAAAACAAAAGGTTTCAATTGGGAAAAAAGTTGTTTTGCTATAATTAAGGGAGAGGAAATTATACTTCATCTTAAATCTAAAAACTTAGATTGAGGTTTTAATCGTATTTAGTCAAGTATATATATGAATGTTATGTTGGAATGGCTCAACATAAGAAAATTCTATATATGGGTCCATTATTTGTGTTCTAAAATTCTATTATGATTACGACATCCCTTTTCATAATCTGAATTATGAGAACTTGGCAAATTGAAATGGAAATATTATAGCAAAAGACTGGTTTAGTCTTTATGTGAGACATCATGAATCGTGTCCCATATGCTTCGGATATAGGATCGATTATATGTGCTATAATCATCCTTTCTAAAATTTTGCAAATGCTTAGGGCATTAAGAAGGGAAAAAGGTCTAGAATTGGATATGACTAAAATGATTAAGCAATTGTCGAGGACAATCTAAGGTTTACCAAAGATTGGTTGCGCAAGGATAGTTGGAAGTATAGTGTTAATTCTAGAAGGACCATATTGACATAATCTGTAAGGAGGCAACTCTTGTTTAGAAGTGATAGTCAAAATGGATTATGGAAATGTTTCAAAGTTAGAAATTATTCAATATGTGTAAGATTGGGAAAACTTAATGCAAGAAGGATGTTTCCAAGGAGTTGATCTCCTTTGGAAAGCTCTATAATGTTTGTTTCCAAGTCCTTGTGACTTTGTGCATAATCATTAAAAGAGGATCAATGCATATAAGTTTAGAATCTAACAGATTTCAGTAAATGGCATGAATTTGGAATTGTTGCATTTGTAGTACGGATTTGGGACTGTGAAATAAGAATGATTGGAGTTAAGTAAAGATCATAGACAAACATAGTATGCATACTTGGTGTATGGCATAACTAGTGTTTAGAAATCATAGTGTACATGCTTGGAGCATGGGACAACTATTGTTTTAATTCAAGAATAAAGTTGATAGCTGAAACAATATACAATGAATAATGTGTAATCATATGGTGAGAAATAAAAGGTGTTTTATTTATATTCATAAGTTCTGAGACCATATTGGATTCGATTATTATTGTGTTTCACTTTTCATGTTTTGACTTCCAGAATAAATAGGTCATTGTTCTGAATGACTAAGTTATTCAAACCATCCACATTCGGTCATATGTTGGAAGTAGATATGAATCAAGACTATCATGGGTTGGGCTTGTAGAGGTCTAAGATGTTGGACAAGGTGGTGCTGCAACACTCATGAGTGCTCGTAAGTTCTGAGTATTGGATTCAACCCGCGCTCATTGGAATCACTTCATGGATTTTATCACGAGTGATCATCAGACGATAATATCTTATATTCTTCAAACCTAGAGATATGAGTTGTTACTATGAGTTGGTTATACATTGATTGCATGAAAACGCATTGGTAACTCGATGTTATAAAACGTGCCTTTGTGTATGATTCCACAAGTAGTTAGTACAAGCATATGAGTCGAAGTTTATCCATTCCTTTTATCTTCGGGATAAAAGAGATATTTGTGGGCCCCTCGATGATTTGGTGATGACAAATGTAAGTGCTCGGCCGGGCCAGGACTGATTTGATTTGTTGAATTAGTCAGTCGTCATAAATCGGAAATCGGGAAACAAAAATTGGACAGAGAGAATGATTATAATCCATTTCTTAGTCCATATGATATCTAGAATGGAGGAATATATGATCCCTTATCTAATGGACAAGTCATTGACAAAGGTCAGAGTTCATCGACAAGGTCAGAGTTCAACAAAAGCTTTTGAGAGCTACTATTGCCAGTCGGTTCTTGAAGTCATACGCAATAATAGTTTTAGACTTATCCAAGTGGGTGACTGTTAGATTAATGTCTAAGTCCATAACTATAATTAGTAAGACTTCACCCGACCCGACATGGTCCATTTGGGTTGCATGGCATCATGCATTTGGATAGACTATAATGAGAGAAATAACACTTAAGGTTTGTTAATATATTATAAGTTCTAATATATTAATAAGATTATTTAATTAGTATTGATCAAGAATTAATCTAGGAATAAATAAGTGATCAAAAGAAGACTAATTAAATATATGGGTTGATTGTGTAAATCATCCATACTCGTATAGTGGGCTAAGACTCCATGGATTATCAAGTTGGGCTAAAACCCATAGGATGCTCCATGGATGCTCCATGGTGTATTTGAACCCATGGATCCAAGGAAATGGAAAGCCATGACAATTAGGGTTTACCCTAATTGTGACACTATATAAATATCATATTGTTTGGAAAAATCGGCCACTATGTGTGATAGAAAGGGCTAGCCGATTTTCATGAAGTGTGGATTTCTCTCTAATCTATTCCAAGTGTATTTGGTGTCGTGTGAACCATTTGAGGTGTCACACTTGGGGCACTAGGCACTCAAGCTTCATGAAGACATTCTACATCAAAGAGTTATGTAATTCTAACTTAATATATTCATATCAAGCAATGTTATTATGCTAGTTAGGATGAATACCTTGGAAAGTTCATATTTGCATGTATAATAGAGAAAACATAGATCCAAGGTATTTAGGGTTGCATGTACACTTAGGAGTGTTAGAATGCTCAAAATCTAACAGAAACTTGAATCCAATCATATTTCTTGTGCAACCGCTTTCTAAATATGAAATATGTTCTTTACCCTGAAACATATATATACAGTTAATATACACTGATCCATCTTGCAATGGGTCACTGAAGAAAATATATTTTAACAATCATTAGGGAGACAGTTCAATAAGTTTCCATTTTTGATCCATTTATCATTACGAGTCATGATATTGTCAGCATGAATTGTGTTCTTTTCAAAGTACACTTACTAAATTTGTAAGAAGTATCACCACATCAATAACAGACTTTGATTCCAGACTTCTTTCCTTTAACATTATATTTTGACTTCTTTTCAACTACTGAGTCTGAAGAACTTTGACTCTTTAATTTAAGTGACATCCCCTAATTTCTCGGCAAGAAAAGACCGATTTAATTTATGCTTTTTAAAATAAAATCAGAGAAATCCTTTTAATAGATGTTGTGGAATTCGTCCCCAAAACAAAATAAGATAAAAGTTTAGCAAAACCTTTCTTTAAGAAATGTATAGTTTCATTTCATATCAAAACCTCGGGATGTCATGTTCCAATACAGATCAAAAGCATAAACAAGACATTATTAGCCTTTCAACAGTTATTTACAACTACTGGCCTATAATCCAAAAATCTCTGATCGTCCTCCGACTATGCTCGGGGTCCACTACCTGTAACATAAAAGGCTGAGTGGGTCAGGCTTGGGAGCCTGGTGAGCATATAGTGTTTTCAACCCACAATAATAATAAACTTATTAAGTTCACCAATCAACAGTAACCCTGATTACCCGTTCCCGTTATCCTCACTTTACGTCCCTAAACACTTATCACAAGGGACCTAGCCTAAAGAATATCATCGGGATGGACACTACTGCTAAGGGGTTTCCTCAGCCATACATGTCCTAAAGGCAACCATGAGGGGATGGAGTATAGTGAATGAACACTCTTAGTTCATTACACCTACATGTGGCGGGCCTGCCAGTGTTCCACTGGACTATCTAGAAAAGTCCGTGGTCGTCATCCAAACTCCGCTAGATGATTGGATCTCAAATCACATCAAGGCCTCTCATCAATTTTATTTTATCACACATCACTATCTACCCATGTTTTACCCAACATATTTGTATGAAGTCCACGTATGCGAGATTTCTCGGTTTTTGTGCAAAAACTTCTAAAATCCATAACCTTTGCATACGAGCTCCGTTTTTGACGTTCTTTATATGCACGCGTGGATCTCAAATCACATCGAGGCCTCTCATCAATTTTATTTTATCACACATCACTATCTACCCATGTTTTACCCAACATATTTGTATGAAGTCCACGTATGCGCGATTTCTCGGTTTTTGTGCAAAAACTTCTAAAATCCATAACTTTCGCATACGAGCTCCGTTTTTTACGTTCTTTATATGCACGCGTAGGTAAAATTATGCTCTACAACTTTCGTTTAGACTTCGTCGACTGCAAAAACTTCTAAAATCCATAACTTTCACATACGAGCTCCGTTTTTGACGTTCTTTATATGCACGTGTAGGTAAATTTATGCTCTACAACTTTCGTTTAGACCTCGTCGACTAATTTTGACTTTAATTTTTATATTATTATTTTTAACAGACCGGGAAAAGAAATCCGTTAAAAATTCATAACTTCTTCATCCGACGTCCGTTTTCGTCACACTTTTTACCGTTGTGCTACTAATGACGAGGCCTTCAATTCTCGTTTAGGTCGTGTTGGCTAAAAATCAATCGATCTAAAATTCGAGTTTTTAGCTGTCTACTGCTAAGCTGAAACTTCGAAAAATCATAACTTCCTCATACGAAGTCAGATTTGGGTGTTCTTTTTATCGAACTTCTCGGTTTAACGAATATTACGACTTTCGTTTAGATCAATAAGGCTAAAAAGTAGTTTATCAAAAACTCACATTTTACGACATTCGGCACCGTGCCGTTTTATCGCGAAACTTCAACAGGTCATAATTTCTTCGTTATAACTCGGATTTTGGTATTCTTTATATCCCCGAAATCCTTGTTTCGACCACTACAACTTTATGTAAAGATATCAGCTTTATCTCACACTTTAATTTTGATGCTTATTTTTATTCTTAATTAATTAAACCTTAATAATTAAGCGTAAAACACATAATTCACATAATATTCACATAATTCCTTTTCATTTCTTCAAAATAAGTTACAAAGGTTAACCTAGACTATCACCTCAATATAAATGTCTAGGCTAGAAACACGAGTGTTACAATTTAAGAGTTCTTGTTTTAGTTCTGGAACAAGGAATGTCATCTACAGTGTGCTCAAATGATACCTTGTCATGAGACACCAGATACATTGAAGAGTCATCTAAATTGGAAGATATTAATTGATCTTTAGATCTAGAGTTGCTAACAGAGCACTGAGGAAAGATGCTAAGAATTTCGTTTACTAAATGAACTTCACCATTACATATAGGAAATTTTAGCAAAATCTTAGTGGTGGAAGAACAAACTCACGATGACAAGGTTGGTGGGAAGGATCAAGAGCAGTTAATTGAGAAACACATTTGGTAATGCTGTTAGAATCAGTGGAGAAATGAGTATCAATTAAAGTTTTATTTATAAATTACGAACTCACAAATCTATTCTTAAAGCTTTTTCTAAACAGTTTTGATTAAAGAAACAACACATTCTATACCACCTCCAAGAATTTTCTCACGTTGATCTAGTATATGAGCATTAATAATTTTTGTGACACTAAGGTGAGAAGAAGCCCAATTTTTTAAAATAAGTTGAATGCAACTAGCATGATCAACAACCTTTTCCTTTTTAAAGTGAAGAAATTATTGGTCAGTGAGATACAAGTGTTTTTCTTTATTAATAAAGAAGTAGATTTTTGAAAAAGGATAGTTTTCTTTCAGTTTTTTTCTAACTCAAAGCAGAAATAAGATTTTTATTTATTTGAAGCAGATAAATTGAAGTGTAAGAGATCAATCATGTCATCCTTTTCGACGTTTTCAATGAAAGAAAAGTTAACAAGATTACCTGATATGCTGAAGTAGCGTCCAATTCTAACTTAAGGTTTTTAGCTGCTTGAGAGGTATCAACGTCAAGAGTCAGAACACTGTCATTTGATGTGTCAGCATAAGGTTCAAAGATCTGGGCCATGAGACACTTACCTTCATCATCAGAGGAGTTTTCCTTTTCAAAAGTAGATGATAGTGATCATCATCTCTTGAGCGGTTGAGAAGTTTTGAACTAAACAATAGATAGAGTAAATGGGTGAGTTTCCAATAGTAATTCTTGCCTTTACATCAAGATTCAATACTCTTTTCTCTTCCTTGTTATATACAGGAATAGATTTTCCTTTCATCTTAATATCAGATGCATCAATATTGGATGATTGATGCAAAATAGCTACAAGACCTTTTTTGATGATGTTGAGTGTAACATCCCGACTCCTAGGTATAATATTTAATTAATTTATATTCATGTTGTCAGAGCAACTCGACGAGTTGGAGGCCCCAACTCTCCGAGTAGAGAATTAAAATGGCCGCGTGATATTTAGAGTCTACTCGATGAGTTGGAGGACCCCAACTCGACGAGTAGGAGCTGAGAGTGAAAACCCTAATTTTTAGGGTTTGTGCCCTATTTAAAGGACCTTAAGCCTTCATTTCTGCCTCCCATATCATCTTGACACACTGAGAGAAACCCTAATCAAGCTATATTCATTTGTGTGAGAGACAAAGGCTAAGATTGTATGTTCTAGTGCATTCTTGGAAGGAGATTGAAGAGCAAAAGGTTTGGAACGAGAAGAAGCCCTTGGATCCGATGTCCTTTCTGTGCTAGCTGTTATTTGGAGGTAAAAAGCTATGACCTTGATCATTGTTTGGTTAGATCTCTTCACTAGGAGTTTATGGCTATTTCCATCTTTTCTTTGGGTCCTTAAGTTGTTTAAGCTTGCCATGGAGTTGAGACTTCAGATCTGGACAGTATGAGGTCCCTTGGGCCTAAAGATTCAACCTTTATCAAGCTATTGGCCAACTTTCATGCATTAAACCCTCTATAGAGCTTGTTTTGGCATTTTGAACCCTAGATGCCATGCATGGACGTAAAGCTTGCAACTTTCTGTGATACTTCAGCCTTAGAAGGCTAGATCTAGAGTATGAGGCCTTAGTTCTACTTAAAAACATCTAAATGAGATGAACTGAAGGGACTCGACGAGTTGGCTAGGGTTTTCCCCGATAGTCTGGACGCGTTACAACTTGGCGGGTTGGTGAGACAACTCGACTAGTTGAGTTGGATTTTCCTGATACTTCATAGAAAATGAAGGAACTCGACAAGTCACATAGATGCACTCGACGAGTTGGGTCAACATGGACTGTTGACTCGAGTGTTGACTTTCATTGACTTTTAGGGTTTGGTCAAAACATGAATTATGGAGACCATGGAGGGGTAAAATGGTCTTTCACCCTTTCCGAGAGTTAGAGAAGGGGTTAGCCTAACTTTTTAGAGTTGTGGTTATAAAGTTTTAATTATAGATGATTATGATATGTAGGTGGAGTCTAGACCGTTTATGGGGTACGGGACCTACTTGCTTACTTACGAGGTGAGTCTTCTCACTATATTTACCTAAGTGGTAATACTGTATGACCGGAGGGTCTTATTTGAGTTATCGACCGGAGGGTCTTATGTGCTAATACTGAGTTATGTGATATTATGCATTTTGTCTTTGTGATTTATGCTATATATTATTATGTGCCTTACTTAGTTAGGAGCGGAGGGTCCAAACCGATTTGTGAGACCGGAAGGTCTTCACTGGGATATAGGACTGGAGGGTCCAACCCGATATGTGAGACCGGAGGATCTTCATTGAGACACATGACCAGAGGGTCCACACCGAGCCATGAGATCGGAGGGTCCTGACCGAGACGCATGACCAGAGTGTCCATGCCGAGCTATAGCCATGAGAAGCTTTTTATTTGTGTATGTAATATTTTGGGGAAATCACTAAGCTTCATGTTTACCGTGTTGTGTTATATGTGTTTCAGGTACCTCTCAGGATCGCAGGAAGGCACTAGCTTGATTGTACACACCAGTTAGAGATTATGTTTTTGTGGATTCTGGGATATTATCAAACATTTTTTGCCTTGTGTTTTGACAACATATACATTTTGTGGTTTTTGAGAAATGCGATATTGGGTTTTATGTGATTTTAAAAATGAAAAATTTATTTGAAAATTTAGAGTGTTACAAGTTGGTATCAGAGCCATGTTTTATGGGATTCGGATGTACTCTCAGGTATATCTGGACTCAAACTAAGGATTTGAGAAAATTTTCTAAAAAGAAATGATTTTTCTAAAACGAGTAAGGGTTTTAAAGAGAAAACGAGATGGAGTAGTGTGTACAATCAGCTAGAGCCCGAACGGTGAGTTCATCAAACAGAGATATCTCTTTGCAAGTGGTTGATTTTGGATTGTAAGAGGTCGACATGATTACTTGAGTGTATCAAAAACCTACTCCGATACCAATTGAAGGTTTGTATCAGTCAGATACTCTTCAAGTATAAAGAATAAAACTAAACTAATCTAAACAAATAAAGAACATAAGGTAAAGAACACAACATATTCTCAAAATTGTCTTTCACTAAGAAATTAGAGTTTGTTTTCACCAAGAAAATGGGTTTGTCATAAGGACAATCACAAAGACGATTAACGACACCAAGCCATTCAAGATACACATTAGGGTTTCACCCTAATGTTGAATATATACTAGTCTATACAAGTATATCCCTTGCTAGAAGGGATTGTATCGTATCTATACTAAGAACCGATCTTTATAACAAAGATATCAGATCTGCTATCTATTCTATACTTAACTGAATCATTACCTAATATACAACAGATTACATAGTATAAACTATATTCATCCTGATGCCGATAGACTTTATGCGCTAGCGCTGATGATGATGTATACGTTGACGCTGACCGATAGTGTAAAATGTTTGACTTATCAGATCATAAGGTGTGACCTTACATGTCTACATCCCTTAATTAGTAGGATATCGGTTATTGCAATCGTATATAGTCAATATTGGGGTGAAACCTTAATGTATGTCTTTGTGACCGTCTTTGTGACCTCATTCTCTTGGTGAGAACATTCTTTCTTAGTGAAAGTATCTTTGTGATTACTCGTGTTCTTTTGTTTTTCTGTTTAATCTTTGTTTGGGTTGTTTGTTCTTTGTTATTCCTACTTAAGTGTATCCGATGGATACAAACCTTCACGTAGCATTCACTAGGTTGGCAGGTAGTGGTAGAAGTGTTGTAAGACTGTGGGGGGTGACCCGTAGCATTCACCTGAACAATAACTAGTTGTAAGGGTGTTGTGAAATAATGATTTGGCTTGTAGCTTTCTCTAGGTAGGATTAGACAATGGTAGGAAGAGTTTTGAGACTATGGAAGAAGGATGTAGGCCGATTTGAGGTCGACTATGATGTAAGACAACAGATGGGCCGATAACATTTACCTTCACATTTAAACCCCTCTAAACCATTTTTAGGGTTTATTACCAACCTCCAACACCCTTATACCTCATAGAAACCCTAACTCCCATTCCCTTGGTGATTTGTGTTGTTTTTGGATCATTGTTGGCTCGAAGAAGAAGAGAATAAGGAGAAGAAGCTACTCCATTGGTGGAACTTTCAAGGAACTAACATCATCAACATCTTACATAGCTTATGGACCTTTATAAGTGTCAAAGGTTCAAACTTTATGGCTTAAAGTGGCTAGATCTAAGATATTGTCCCATTTTCTTCATGTTTGAGCAAGTTTGGAAGGAATGAACTCATAAAGTTGGCAACTTTATGACTATCCTAAGTCCCATGAACATCATATGTTGTAGATCTAGGCTTTCGTTGGAGTTCTTATCATTGCATGAGGTTTTGGGAATTTTTAGCTTATTATGACCTAAAATGGATTCTAGACATATTTTGGATATGCATGTTTATCAAGCTTCCACCTTTATCATAGATTTGGTATTCGAAACCGTTCTGGAGTGGTTGGGTTAAGGACTTTTTCAGACTAAAGGCTTTTTCGTTAAGACAATGTGGCATTTGGCTTTATTTGGACTTAGGGTTTAAGAGCTTGATCTCTTTGGATGTATTAATGGATAAATTTGGAAAATTTATCCATTTAGGCCATAGAATGGACCAGATCTGATTTATAGAGGTCATGGAATCAAAGAAAACAGGTTAATCCATTAAGTTGTTGGAATCTCAACTCTCATGGTGTGGCCATAGGTCACCATAGTGTGGCAACTAGGAAATTCCCATCTGCTTGATCGAATGAGGGCCACGAGGCCAAGGAAGGCCACGACATGGCGGTTAACTAAAGTCAATGTTAGCCATTAACTTTGACCGTTGACTTTTGGTATGGGTTGACTTTTCATAAAATTTCTGTTTTTAGAAGGTAAACTTAGGGTTTACCTTGTGTGGATTGTTAGGAGGTGTTTATCACCCATATTTTGGCGGTGAGAGTTGTTAGTTGTGGTCAAAGAGACATTGATATGGGTTTTAGTCAGCTTTGTGATTCAGTTGAGTCTCCTCACTATACTTATAGGTCGAAGGTACCAATGTCGGCCCACTGGATAATGTTATGTAGAAAGACCAGGTTGGGGCACCTGGAAATTGCATGAAAGACCCGGATATGGCTCCTAACAATTGTATGAAAGACCTGGGTATGGCTCCCAACAAATTATATGCAAGCTTAGGTTCTGGACCTTGGCAATTATATGTAGTATGCTAGTTGTCTTTGTGATACTTGCATAGAAGACCAGGAGTTGGCTCTTGGCACTTGTTTGTGTAAAGACCCAAATTTTCAAATAAAAATTTTCCTTTTTGAACTAATAAAATTGTTTCCAATGAACATAAAATACCAACTACAATTGTTTTCAAAATCCACAATATCAAACATTTTATTCGTAATATCAGAATGTCCCTAAATACAATCGCCGGAGAGTGCGTGCCACGCCATCAAGCCGGGCCCTTGCCCTTATGCTCTGAAGTACCTGAAACAACCAACAAACTGTAAGCTAATGCTTAGTGAGTTCCCCAGAGCATACCCCACATAATCCACATAATCATATCATCCATATTAACCCCACAAGCTATGCAATAAGGATGCCCTGGAAACCGTCCAAGGTCTTACTCTGGGTGCCCTAGAAACCATCTAGGGTCTTAGCCCATTCCCTCGGGAACCCCCCGAGGTCTTTACTCAGGATGCCATGGAAATCCTCCAAGGTCTTACACATAAGTGCCTCAGGAACCCCCAAGGTCTTTCATGCAATTACCATAAATACAACTAGTATACCCCATAACAAATAATCAGCTAACACATCACGTAGCAATAATGGGCTGAACTTGGTACCTTCGACCCATTGGTATGGTGAGGAGACTCACCTCTCAAGAAATGCTGAACTGATAAGATCCAATCCTAACTCACACTCCGAACTCAACCGTCTACAACCAACATGTAATCACTTCATAAAACACCGAATTAACAAAGATACCCTTACAGTCAAACATGGTCAACCCTGGTTCAATTCAAAGTCAACAGTCAAGGTCAACAGTCCATGTTGACCCCAACTCGTTGAGTGCATCTAGCAACTCATCGAGTTCCTTCAGTGTTCAGAAAACCGGGAAAAACCCTAGCCAACTCACCGAGTTGTCTCATTAACTCGTCGAGTTCACTCAGTATCTAGAAAACATGGTAACTCGATCCAACTCGTCGAGTTTTCCCAGTATTAACCTATTCAGCCGTTTTTAGTTGAATTTAAAGCCTTAAACTACATATCCAATAACCTAGGGTTAAGATAACACGTAAAGTTAATAACTTTACATGCATGCAAGGCATCCAAGGGATAAAATGCTTAAACAAGCTTATCAAGGATCTTAGAGTATGAATGAGGGCCAAGACTTGATAAAGTTGGCAACTTTAAGTCCACAAAGGCCCTGAGATATCCAGATCCGAGGCAGATATTCATATCATGCTCAAACCGAAGAGTAATCCCAAACTAGGCTAATGATTTCCATAAACTTTCATAGAAGAAGTTCTAAGCAATAAAAGGCCAAGTTTTCGACTTTATACCTCAATGTAGCTGCAACACTGGCGGAAATCCTGGATCTACTGCCTTCTACTCAATCTATCCTCTTCAAGCTTCTAGTTCCTTTCAAATGAGCACCAAAAGTCACTCTCAAAGATCACACACACACACACAAGAAGATATAAGGCTCGAACTAGGGTTTCTCTGGGCTGGAAAGACGATGAGGGAGGCCACAAATGAGCCATAAGTTATTTATATATGGTGCAAAACCCAAAAAATTAGGGTTTTCCTTTCCAGTGTCTACTTGTCGAGTTAGGGCCTTCCAACTCGTCGAGTAGACCCTTCAACCCGCGTCCATAGTGATCCCTACTCGACGAGTTGGAGCTCCCAACTTGTCGAGTCCCAGTCCAGAACCCTAAAATGTTATAGAAATAAATGATACCTGAAACAAGCGTTACAGTTTGTAGGACCTAGGTTTTGGCCCTCAACTCGGTAAAGAAAGACCATGATGCGGCTCATTTCATAATGGAAATTGTAAGACTATGTTTAGCATGTATCGATCTCTATTATATGTATGGTATGTGGTATTTTGGGGAACTCACTAAGCTTTGTGCTTACGGTTTTATGTTTATTGTTTCAGGTACTTCCGGTTCTAAAGGGAAGGGTCCGTCATGACTGTATTGCATACCCCAGGGTTTCCGCATTGACTACTTATGATTTGTACTATGATGATTTAAATGATGTAATCACTTTGATTGGTTTTGGAACAACTCACTTGTATGGTTTACTGTTCTAAAAATGAAAATTTTACTCTTAATTTTTGGGACGTTACATGAGAGTTTGAGAGGGGGGAAGGGAGGTTGAAGTATAGTGTGTCCAGAGCCATGAATCGGTATGTGTTAACTGTTAAGGCATGGCCCATTTAGCATGGCCCAAACCTCGAGATCTGGAGCAACAGCTTTGTCTGGCGACCTCAAGCGTTCGCCTGATGATCCTTGGAGACCTGGCCCAGCTTCCTGCTAGCTAGGCCTGAACTGGATGGGCCCAAGGCCTGACCTAATCTCCATTTGACCTAATTACAATAAGAAAAGACATAATTACCTTCTGACCTAACAGTCCCTTATAAATAGAACATGTCCCCCCACCTTTTAAAGGGATCTTCTCTCTCCTAAAAAAACCTAGAATGGTCCTCCTTTCTCTCTCAACCTCTACACATGCGCCATGGTTAGACATATAACCCACACCTGAAAGTGGTTCTCTCCAACTAGGATAAACCCGTTCATCATCTTCACCGATCTGACTTGATTGGTGGAGCTTGTTTCTAAGCTTCGGCCCTAGAGCAACTCAAATGATCTTTTGTATTTCTTGCTAGGTACCAATTCAGGAATACGCATATGCCATCCGATCCAGATCCAAGACTCAAAACCCGAAGATCCAATGAGATGTCACAACATTAACCATTACCAATAACAATATGGGCTGGTCCACTATTATTGACATAAGTTGAGATTTCACCTATCATATTTGTCATGTGATTCATGGCGCTTGTTTCTAAATACCAATTGGGATCCGAATTCAGTCTCATCGTGTGCATGGCTTGATTGATATTAGTTGAAGTGTACGAAGATTCGGAGGCAACATAAACATGTGTTGGAGATGGTCCTAAAATATCGATTGTTGGTGGGCAAAATTAACAATAAGGAGGAGCTGTGGGGTATGGAACTTGCAGAGAGTTCCAAGTGGTTCCATTCAAGGTTATCCATGGAGGCTTCTACTGTTGAGTATATAATCCACGTCCACGACCAAGTCCATATCCCTTTCTGCACCCGCCCCTTGTCACGATAGAAACCTTCTGAGGCGCCTTTGACCAAAGACCGAGGTTGTTGAGTGCCAGATTAGGGCAGATGTCACAAAATTGGCTGATGGCGGTGTGGCAGTAGTGACCAATTAAACAATAAGGGAGACGTCGGTGGGTGTTTGTAGAGATTTTCTGGTTTCTTCAAGGCATAATTTTGATCGGGTAGAATAAAAGTCGGAAAGCGATGTTGATTCTTGAAGGATTGTAGCAATGCTATCAACACCAGAAATTGATTATTAACTGAAGCATCCATATTGGTGAGTTTGGTTTGATATGTTCTTGATTTCTTGACAGTAGACAACTATATTCGCAAAATTTTCAAGCTTTGTGTTGGTGAATTTTTGTTGAATGTATAAAGCACTGACTAGTTTACTATCAATAAAAATAGGTTTTATTACTTTCCAGGCATCAACGACTGTTGTTCCAGGAGTGAGAATAGTGATGAATAGATGCTTAGAGATTGTCCCATATATCCATTGCATAACAGTTGCATCTAGATGTGGCCACTAATCCTTGGACTTGGTAGTAGAATCTTTGTCGCTGGCAGAGGAGGGATCGACTATAGCAGGTGGTAGAATATGATCGAGCACTTGGAAAGCATGACAATGGATTTTGAATAGTTCAACCTAAGATGTATATTTATCGTTTTCAATTTCAAGAGTAACAGGAATGTAGTTTCTGATATTGGTTACCGTAACAGCATGATGTAGAGGAGTTGCCATTGCAATAGACAAGATCTGATGAAGAAGAAGAAATGAGAGGGACAAGATTATGATCTACAACTAGGGTTGAAGAAGTCGGCTGCTAGAGTTGAGAGAGAAGATGATACCACCAAAAATGATTTCCCTTTCATTCACATGAATATAAATAGTTTACAATATTAACACTTGACCACCTCTAATATACAAATATTACAAGTTATCACAATATAATCGGCTAGTCTAATAAATATCAATATGCAGAATTAAGAACAATTAATTGAAAATAATCTTGGTCAAATATAACGTCAAATCTACTTTATTCATAAACTACTCATTAATTCCACATATGTTAACTATCAGACTTGAAACCTCAACCTCAAGGAAGGATGACAACACCGGATACCGCTGGACTAGAAGTCATTTGGTAACTACAAAGATATTGATACTAACTATAAGCTTTATGTTTAGGGGCCCGTCAGGCATTCTTGATCCATCGGGTCGGGTTACCCTCTATTTGCCGGTTAAAAAAAAAAAAAACTATAAGCTTTATGTTTAGGGGAAGGGTTACAATTAATTACATAATTAAATCCTATTTGTAGTGGGTAAATGCATCACCAATAATAAACAAACCACTATAGATAATATACAAATACACACCCTGCCAACCAGGCAACCACAATAGCAAGTTCTCAAGTTTTCCTCTTTTTACACCTCTTAAGTTCCTGAAATAACAAGAACAAAATATTACAGCCTCTTATTTGTTAAATTTGTTTTTTAATTTTTCTTAATTTTGACACCTTGATACCCAATTTCATTTTTCTTCTTTTCGCATATAGACATATTGGCTGGAGGCAAATTAAAGCAAACTTCCTTCTTTGGTTTATGAAAGAATGGGGCGGACACAAAAAATTATTTACAATTTGACCGATTCAGTACGACCTTTATCGTTATTTTTTTTACAACCACCATCACCACGATTTTAAGTTTTCTAGTTGTAATTATGATATGATATAACTATTGTTAGTTGTATCTCTCAATTTTAATTCCTAGTTACGATAACATATATAGCCTTGAATGAATTCGTTGTTTTAGAAAACATGTACACTCGCTTATTAGTAAGAAGTATAAGAAAATAGCAATAGAAAATGGAATGATTCTTAAATTAAATAATGGTCTTATTTTAGAGTTCTCCGATAGATATTTGTAATTATATGAGTTGTTTATAATGATTTATATATATTTCTATGTTAACCATCTAATGACTATGTAAATAATTCAGAATACAATAAGATTATAAAATAATAAATTAATAAAAATGTCAAAAATGATTTTTTTTTTTTCGACATATAATTCCATTTTTGAAAGACAATAAAAACTAGGACAAGTTTTTAAATCCAATTAGAAAAGAACAACATTTTGAAACTTACTACAAGAACAAATAGAGTGATTCATTTTACTGTATAATCCATGCTAATTTTCATTTGTGTGTTTGAAAACAGAATTTTTTTGAAGCAATTAAACAGAAAGACTTACTTGAAAATCCAGTGCATCCTCAATCCTTTCTATGATTGTTTCCATTGTAGGGCGTTCCTCCGATTTGTGACTTATGCACTGAAATGCAAGTTCTTTAAACGTATAAAAGCAACGACTATCAATTTCATCTCTTATAAATGGATCAATTAATTTTTCGAGCCCATTCTTATAGTAGCGTCTGACCAAACTTATTAGATGTTGTGGTTTACCATCCCCAAAGCTCTTTCTGTAAAAAGCCAACATCCCACTCAACAATTCAAACATCACCACGCCAAATGAGTAAACATCTGACTCTTTACGGAGGATGCCACTCTCATGGTAAATGGGATCCATGTAGAAGTTGGTGCCTGCAACATTTGTATATAGATGACTACGTTGTTGATTTCTCGTGCTTTCTTTCGACAAACCAAAATCACAAATTTTGGCTTCCATATTTTCATCTAACAATATGTTTCCGCTCTTGATATCTCTGTGTATTACTCTGTTGTCCTCACCTAACCCCGAGTGAAGGTAGTTGAGCCCTTTTGCTGCCCCTAAGCAAATCTTGAGGCGTTGTACCCATGTTAGGCAATGCCTTTTATTCGGGTCTTGGAGATGATAATCAAGGCTTCGATTGTTAGCATACTCGTAAACTATGATCATCTCATTGGCTTCATCACAATAACCGATGAAAGGGATGATATTTTGATGATGGAACTTGGAAATCAAGTTAAGTTCGGTAAGGAACTCATTCTTTCCTTGATGACCTTGAGGATCAAGGCGTTTGATGGCAACTATGAAGTTTTTCCAATGCTCAGAGAGTTGTCCTCTATAAACGACACCAAATCCACCATCTCCGATCCGAGTTTTAGAGCTGAAGCATGCGGTTGCTAAAGTGATCTCCTTCAGTGGAATTAGATATCTTTCTAGGTTTTGAGATTGTTGGTAGGGTTGGGTAATTGTAGAAACTGCTCCGTGGTTCTGTGAAAATAAATAAACCTGAATTTGCTTAGAGATGGTGTGCCATTATAAGTTTCCCTACATGAACAATATACACGAACAGAACCTTTCAAAAATTAAATCCTACATGCTTCATTCTTTCTATAAAATATGGTCATTATGTAACCTTGTTTATATATATATATATATAAATATGTACGAATTAAACAATTCAAACCGAATGGTTACAAACTTTAGACTAGGTGAAAAAAATTGTGTATGTTTCTTAGAGTATCCACGATGCATAGTATAATGAAATGGTTGAGTGAGTTGAAATACCCAATTGACATTCAATGTATTGAACTCAACCATAGTTGAAGTTCACAGGAAAAATAAAATTTTTTTAATATAAAATGATTAACAAGTTAATGATTTTTTTAAAATATGTTACGTTGAACTTTTGTAATGTTCATTGTTTTATTAGAAAAAAAAACAGTAAAGTTGTTTGAAAAGTGGAATAATAATGTGGCAATCCATCAAATTCTATAGCGTTCAATCCTAAACTCTATTAAGCTCAATGCATGCATTATGAATGGTCGCATATAAAACAAATTATAATGTTCTTTATAGGCTGCATTTGACAAAATTAAAACAAATTATAATGTGGTATGACACAAAATGTTTTTCCTTGATTACATATAAAACTGGTTTTCCTAAAGAAAATTGAATGAAAAAAACTTACTTGAATATCTAGTGCTTCTTCAATGCTCTTGATGATCGTGTTCATTGTGGGGCGGTCCTTTAGGTTCAAACTAATGCATCGATATGCAATTTCTTTAATCACATGAAAAGAATGAGTATTAATTTCACCTCTTATTTGAGGATCAATTAAGTTATCCTGTCCTTCATTGTAGTAGCGTCTGACCAAATTTAGGAGTGTTTGTGGTTGATCATCACCAATCCTCCTTTTACTATAAGCCAACATCCCACACAACACTTCAAAAAGTACAATCCCAAATGAGTAAACGTCTAATTCTGTCTTAACGATGCCACTTTCACTGTAAATGGGATCCAAGTAAACTGAATTTGTGTTAACCGCAGCAAGTTCAGTGACTTGTCGTTGATTTCGGTCGACTGATATTGACCATTCAAAACCACAAATTTTTGCTTCCATATTGCTATCTAACAATATGTGTGCACTATTGAAGTCTCTATGTATCACTCTGTTGTACTCCCCAAGACCTGAATGAAGATACTTGAGTCCTCTAGCTGCTCCTCTGCAAATCTTAAGGCGTTGTTCCCATGTTATGAAACGACTCCTTTGGTAGAGATAAAGATGATGAGCAAGGGTACTGTTTTCAGCGTATTCAGAAACTATAATCATCTCATTCCCTTCATTACAATAGCCTATGAAAGGGATGATGTTTTCATGATCGAAGCTGGACATCATCCCAATCTCATTATGAAATTTATGTGCTGCTTGGTAACGATTGGGATTAAAGCGTTTAAAGGCCGCTGTGAGATTTTTCCATCGTTCAGAGAGTATTCCTTTGTAGACCGAACCATTTCCATCATCTCCGATTCGAGTTTCTTTACTTAGTTCATTAGTGGCCAAGTTGATCGCCGTTAGTGGAATTAGAAAACGTTCTAAATTTTGATATGGGTAGCTTTGAACGATAGTGGTTGAAGTAGCTCCATGGTTCTGTGAAAATAAACATAAACGACTTTGCTCAAGAGCCTATTTATTTTGCCATGGTTTAAAGCATCACAGATTCACAATGCATAGTTAAATAATGCATAGTTAAATGGAATGGTCTGAGTTAGAGGTCGACAAACACCGGTTTTAAACCAATTCCAGTTAAAATAACTGGTTTAAAAGAAAAAAAAAAAAAAAAACGATTTTTGAAAAACTGGTTTCGGTTATAATCAGTTTGGTTTTTTCAGTTTCTTTGAAAATAAAATTTTGTTAAAAAATCGGTTATGTTCTCTCTCTCTCTCTCTCTCTCTCTCTCTCTCTCTCTATATATATATATATATATATATATATATATATATATATATATATATATATATATATATATATATATATATGACCTTATGACACTAATGTGAGATACCGTCACATATAGATAGTGTAGATGCCCAAAAACAAATATTATAACAAATGAGCTATTATTTTTTGGTCTTTCTGTTGAGCTGCTGCATTAAATTATGGGTTTTATACTTAAAAGGAGTGACAGCTAGCTAACATGACAAAACATGACCGTCGTTCAAAATGCATCCAGAAAAAAAAAAAAAAAATGAAAAGATAAAACTAAAATTATAAAGCAATTTATCATGTTGTATTGTCAACGGTAGTTATCATTTTTGCGTATAAACTAAATTTCCTTTAAGTTATTCAAATGAAAAAAAATAAAAAATAAAAAATAAAAAAATAAAACTTACTTGAACATCTAATGCTTCCTCAAGTTTCTTGATTATCACATCCATCGTAGGGCGATCCTCCACTATGAAACTGATACACTTATATGCTACTTCTTTAAACATCTGAAAAGATTGACTATTGATCTGATTTATTATACACGGATCAGTTATCTTCTCCACCCCATCATCATAGTAGCGTCGAACAAGATTAAGCAGAGTTTGTGGCTTATGATCATCGATGCTCCTTGTAGAATCAGCCAACATCCCACTCAACATTTCAAACAATACGACCCCAAATGAATAAACATCTGATTCGATCTTGACTACACCACTTCCATGGTTAATGGGATCCATGTAAAACCTGGTACCCGAAGCCTTTGCATTGTTTCGAGTATTTCGCTGTTTTATGTTGCTAAATTGTGACAAACCAAAACCACAAATTTTTGCTTCCAAATTGTCATCTAGTAATATATTTGAGCTCTTCACAGCTCTGTGAATTACTGGGATGCCTTCACCTATACCCGAGTGAAGATACCCAAGTCCTCTTGCTGCCCCTATGCAAATCTTCAGGCGTTGTGCCCATGTTATGCAACGCCTGTTAATCTCGTCTTTAAGACAATGATCAAGGCTACCACTGACAACATGTTCATAAACAATAATGATCTCACTGCTTTCATCACAGTAACCAACGAAAGGGATGATACTTTGATGGTGAAACATAGAAATCATTTGGAGCTCGTTATGAAACTCTTGCTCTCCTTGTTTACTACCCTTTTTAATTCGTTTGATTGCAACAATGCGGTTTTCCCAACGTTTTGAGAGCTGACCTTTGTAGATCATACTAAGTCTACCATTTCCGATCTGAGTTTCATGACTGAAATCTGCCGTTGCCAACTTGATCTCCTTCAGTGGAATTAAAAAACTTTGTAGGTTAACCCCTGAAGAAGACATTGTTTTTGGATATTGGTGATTTGGTATGGTAATGGCTATGTGCAATAAACGGATCTGAGTTTGCTTATAGAAATTAGATCCCCCTTAGGTTTTTCTAGAATATCATAAAGTTGTTGACTTGAACCAAGTGGCTTAAAAACTAAATCCAACTACTTCACATGTTATCATTTATGTTTCTAAAAAAATATTATAAAACTGTCGACTGGAACCTATATATTATAGTTATAAAGTGAGAATATTTTACAAGAAATTAAAATTTAGGGGTAATTAACAAAGATTATTTATAACATTTTGAAAAAAGAATGATTTGTTTTTTGAAAAAAAATGTATATGTTGAAATGGTTCTGTTTTTGAAAGACAAAGCACACAAGTATGTGTACTTTTTATTCAAATTTGGAAAAGCACATTTGTTCTTTATTCAATAATCATGGCCTTTGGTGTTCCTTTATATCATTATTTCAATTCATATTTTTGGTTAATTGCTCATTATTTATAACAATTTGCTGCTCTAAATGAACATATGTTGATGAATTTTATGGAATTTGTGACCAAATGATTTTTTTCAGGTTAACTTGTGCATATGTTTAGGGTTTTTTATTATTTGAATAAAATCGAATTGTCCAATTTGACAATTTAGATGAGATTATTTGGTTCGCATATTTAGATGTTTGGATTGGTTTTTAGCAAAACCGAATTATTATTTTGGATTTTAAATTGGTTTTAGTTGATAATTGAAAACGAATAGTCCAAAAAAACCGAATAACATTTATTATTTTGTTATTTTTAATATATATCTTTAATTATTTATAAATTTGCTAAATTATTTTTAGTAGATTAAAAGTTTTCATCTTTTATAATATTTTAATATGTATTTCTTATCAAAAGTTTGTCTATAAAATGGTAAACTATAATATATTTGATTGGTATTTGTTTATAAAATTTAATTCACAACTAATTAAATAATTTTCTTTGGTTTCGATTATAAAGTAGGTTAGTACTAAAGTTATATATTTATTAAAATGTCTTGATTCTTGAAAACCAAATTGTAAAAACTGATCCAACCGAAATACTATTTGGTTGGATTGGATCGGATTTAAATTTAGATTAGATTATTTGATCTACGGTTTGAAAACCGAAATCAATTTGGATTCACTTGATCGGATCGGTTCAAACAGATCCACCAAACGAATATCCCTACATAGATGAACCATGTGTCACATTCCTTTAAGAATGTTATTTTTTTTATGTATTATAATTTTAATAGTAGTTTTTTTGTATGCCATTGGTATATTTAACTTCTTATTTTCTTTAAAATAAATTAGCACGATGTGTATATGTTAAATATTTTGGTAGATTTTTTATCTTTTAAAAGTTGTTTAATATTTTTGCATATTTTTTCAAGAACGAGAGTTTGTGCTGGCAGAATTGTAGGATCTTATCTTTTAAATAAGATCTGGTTTTCAATTAGTCAATTAGAGAGTAAAAGACATACAATTATAATGACGTTAGACGTCTCTCAAAAGATACTCTCTATTACTAACAAAATATCCTTATATATGAGAAATGCTCGGACTAATAAAGTTAGGACACCTAATGTGACATTTCTAGTTTTAAGGTTAATTAAAAAAAATTCTTTATACTTATTTAAAATAGAGTATTCTTTTATTTGTGCAGAATTTGTCTCAAAACATTATTAATATGAGATAATAATAATATCAATGAATTTATGAAGAAATGGTTTTCATTAATATTTTTAAAACTTGGGATGTCATTCATAATCGATACAGAAACATAAGCATAAATTAGTCTTTATAGGCCTTACATCAATTTATTTAATGACCTAAAACTCCTCATATTTCTCGGCAGATTCAAACATCAATCTTCTTGTATCTTCACATCGCTACCTGTGATACAAAGGAACTGAGTGGGTCAGGCTTAGGAGTCTGGTGAGCACATATAGTTTTCAACCTACAATATTATAATCTTTAAAATATATATTTCACATCAATCAAATAACCTGATTACCCTTTCATGCTATCTTCATTTCCTGATCCTAAAATGATGATCTTGAGGGACCTATCCCAAGGGATCTTTGTAAGCAAAGAGTAGACAATACTGCTTCGGGGATTCTGTTAGCAACATGTGTTAATAAGGCAGCCTTGTAGGGGATGGAGTCTGACAGTGTTCCAAATGAATTTCTAGAATAGTCGGTGGTCGTTACCTATACTCCCTAGATGACTCAGCACAACAACACGATAGTATTATGGTCATAACCTCTCATTTTTATTTCGCACAACCCTTCAATACCCAATACAATTTAAATATGATAAAATAACTACACCAACATTTCATATTGTTGCACCTAACACATATATCAAGAACACAGATAATAGGCACATATAGCATTTAGATACTTTGTATCTATGTTTAAAATGAAAAAACTATTCAGTCACTTGTTAAACTGGATGACTTGATTAGGGTAAAGCTTCGCCTAACACCTTAGTTTTTTTCTTTTGAAAGGCCTAGATATGATTATCACTAAGTCTTAGTTAACGTTTCATAATTTTTGTAACTATAATAATGATAGTCTAGATTCCTTAGTAATCCTAATGAATAGTGATCTATAGCTGATAAGGAATAACCAGGTATGATCATATCAGATGTAGGGTCTGTTTGTTACACATAGTATACTATTTGGAAATCTCACTTTAAATACCTCATTAAATCTAGCCTAGACATTACCCCCATAAGTAGATCAATCAATATTATGATATGGAATCACTGATAATCTTATTTATAGGTTCATAATAACGATTATGAAAATAAATATCAGTTACACTTAAAGCAAAATAGGTGTAGCTTAATTTACAAAGTTTCCTAACAAAAGTCCAGAAAGTTCGCAGGTAGAACTCCGACCCGAAAGCTTCTATTT
Source organism: Lactuca serriola (assembly GCF_051521515.1). Lineage (NCBI taxonomy): Eukaryota > Viridiplantae > Streptophyta > Magnoliopsida > Asterales > Asteraceae > Lactuca > Lactuca serriola. The sequence continues at coordinate 205,440,016 of NC_136408.1, forward strand.
GCCAGAATCTGTAATGCCTAGGGCTTCACCAAAAACTTAAGATCTAAATAAAATTTAGACTCAAGGAAGAAATTTTCAGAGAGAATGGTTCTGAAGATGTGAGGAAGAAGTGAAGAGGTTGTTTCTATTTATAGACATTTTTTATGATTGTGTCACACCTATATAAGGTGTGTGTCGCTCCCACGTTCTATGCTTCTCCTCCGGATTTGTGACACATGTCGAAAAGGTGTTGTAACATCCCGAGTTCAGGAGTGCAAATTCAGGGTTCAAAGTGTAAATGTGAAAGAGCAGCTCGGCGAGTCCATGGGTGGACTCGGCGAGTAGGGTCGCGATTCTGGTCGCGTGTTAAGTGGCCAACTCGGCGAGTCGGCGGCTGGACTCGGCGAGTTGGTGTTGTGTGGAGAAAACCCTAATTTTGGAGGATGAACCCTATATAAAGGACATTATACCCTCTCCCTAGCCTCTTTACCCTCTCTTGAAGTCCAGAAAACCCTAGAGAGCGTTTGTGAGTGGTTTGAGAGCATTTGAACCTTGGAGAAGAGATTTTGGAAGAGATCTTGGAGAGTTAAAAGGCTTGGAGCAAGGGGCTTTGCAAGGATTCAGATTTCTCTTCTGTTGGAGTTTCCTTTTGAGGTATTATTTCGTTGCTTGGGCTTTTATTCTTCATTTTGAGGTTTTTGGAAAAGATAGCATGTGGTGTTTTGAGTTGGAGGTTAGATCTGAGGTTGTTACCTCAGATCTGGAATGGAGAAGGTCTAGAGTGCATTAAAGTCTCTGTTCTTGAGTGATTGGTGAAGCCATCTTATCCCAAACCCTAACCCTAGAGTTTTATATGCTTATATCTCCTTGGATTCACGTAAAGTTTGCCACTTTACGTGATGGATGGGTTGTAGAAGGGTAGATCTATGGTTTGGATCATTTGCATGGCCTGGAAAGCTTCTGTATGGATTAAGATCTAGAGGTACTCGGCGAGTCACGAAGGTGTACTCGGCGAGTTGCTTGAAGATGGGCAGGAACTCGGCGAGTTGGAAGAACAACTCGGCGAGTTGGTTGAAGATAGCCTTGGACTCGGCGAGTCTGGTCGTGAGGTCCTAACCTTCTTCTGGTTGAGCCGTGAATCGGTGAGTCAAGGGAGAACTCGGTGAGTTGAATGCGAGGGGAATTAGAGTTGTGGGACTCGGCGAGTCTCGGGGTGACTCGGCGAGTTGAGTCATGGTTTGGGGAAGTTCTGAGCATGGGGACTCGACAAGTCGACGGGTTGACTCGGCGAGTAGGGTCAACTAGGAAGGTTGACTTTGACTGAGGACTTTGACCAAGAGTTGACCAGTTGACTTCCAGGAGTATTTTGGTTGTTATTTGTGATTATTGGTTTCGGTGATTCAGTGGTGGAGTTCGTGACGCTGGTCAGAGCAGCGTGGACTGTTCTTCAATTGGCAGTAGCAGGTGAGTCTTCTCACTATACTTTACCTAGAGTGGTAACAGAGTTATGTGATAGAGATATTATATGCTATCTATGTGATGTGTGGCACTGCATTATTTCTATGTGATTTATGCTGTGTGTATATCAGAGTGAGGACCGGAAGGTCCACAGAGCTAGGACCAGAGTGTCCGTAGAGTTAGGGCCCAATGGCCCATAGAGTTATAGCCTCGAGTGGCTAATATTATGTGCCATTGTATTTGTATGTTGTTTATGTGTTGAGATTCATTATGATATGTGATTCAGAGTTCTCAGAGTTAGAACCTTTGGATCCTTAGAGTTAGGGCCTGAGGGCCCAACGAGAGTTGGGACTGGAGGGTCCCACTGAGACACACTGACCAGAAGGTCAACAGAGTTATATCCTTGAGTGGCTAATATGTGTTAGAGTGGTATTTTGGGGAACTCACTAAGCTTCGTGCTTACAGTGTTTTGTGTTATGTGTTTCAGGTTTTCTCCGGATCACGGGACGGCACCGACTCGATTGTACACACCAGAGGAAGCGGTTGTTTTGAAGATCCTGGTTTATTAATTGATTGAACAAAAGAGTCATGTATTGTAATTTATACAAAATGAGATTTTTATGAAAAGTATTAAGGAGAAAAGTAATTTTAATTGAAAAAAAAATTGTTTTGAAAAATTTCGACGTTACAAGTTGGTATCAGAGCCTTGGTTTGAGGGATTCGGATGCACCTTCGGGTAAATCTGAACTCAAACTGAGGAAGTAAGAAAAGTTTTCAAAGAAATGAAATTCTAAAAGTGAATAAGAGTTCAAAGAGACAGCAAGAAAGAGCAGTGTGTACAATCAGCCAGAGCCCGAACGGTGATTTCCCAAAATACCCTTACTTTTGTGTTATGAGATATTTATGATACATTTTATGAAATATTATGCATGCTAGAGGCAGGATAGGTATTTCATATCTTAGGACTAGAGTGGCCTGATTTTTGATGCCTTAGCCTAAGAGTTGCTGTTATATGTGTTGTGCTTTTGAGTATGAGTGAGAGTATTCAGTTGGAATCCTCTTAGGGGAGTAACCTAGGAGAGACGCCTAGATGAGTATTGTGGTGCTTATTGAAAGAATAGTTAGAACCCTCGAGGGGTAGAGTTGCAGAGTTCAATGGTGCTTTTGAGAATGAGCAGAGTAGGCGGAGTCATCACCCAGGGTGAGTTCTATGTATTCTTCGATGCCCGAATGCTGCTTGCTTCATGCTTTGTGGAACTCTCGATGATGGGAGTCATCTACCAAGTGAATATGACGATATTCAGGAGGTAGATGGCTAGCATCATTAGGGGCTCTTTAGCAGCTGATGGCGGAGAAGTGGGAGTGACCTTAGCCAGATGAGTACGCTGGCGGAGTAGAGCATTTCGCTGAGGAGTAAGCACGCGTGGCAGAATTAGTGAACGAGAAAGTTGAGCAGCTACCTAGGGACTCTACAATGGTCCGTGTGGAAAGTATGGGTAGATGTGGCAGGTAGTATGGGCCCGTATTACCGAAAGCAGAGGACCCATACTCGATACAGGGAGTATTTTGAAGGTTCTAAGTGGCAGACTAAGGAGTGATGTTATGGTTCAAGTACCATACATCGGAGCAGATTGGGGAGTGATGTCATGGATCAGGTTCCATGATTGGTAGCTGATTGAGAGGTGATTCCATGGTTTGAATACCATGATTTGCATCAGATCGAGAGGTGATGTCGTGGTTCGAGTACCATGACCCATGACAGTTAGTGTTATTGGTTCTACCAGTTACCCGTGGTGATTGGTTAGACCGAGATCGGAGGTGAAAGAGTATGGGGCTAGAGGGCCATGATGGACGAGTTTTAGTGAAGTATCCCTTAATGAGGAAATCGAGTTATCCCCGAGGGATTGTTGATGAGATGCCAATTGGAGTCGCAAGACTCAGGAAGGAGTAGAGATGGCAATTATAGAGGATTACAGCCTGAGTTGAGCAACCAGCCGATAGAAGAGATGTCACCTTCTGTGATTTAAGTGGTGCTATTTCCGTTTCTAGTGAGAAACATAAGAGGTGTGAGATTTCGGTTTGGGGGTTTAGGAGTAAAACCCTGTGGATTGAAATTTATTTCGATTTTCCTCCAGTGTATCAGGCAGCATGTCTGCCGCGAGGTAAGGATATATCGTAAGCATGTAGTCGGTTGGGACTGAGGTGGTCAAGGACCACGTCACACCCTATTTGAGTATAGTAGGGCATGTGGTAGCAGTATCAGTGGGCAATCCAGTTGAGTATATCAGGGAGGCGGCTCTTCTGCCTATGATGGATATTGAGTATGGGAGTGGAGTCCCAGTTCTTGTGAGGATTCAAGTAATGGAACTTGGGTGGAGTAGTCGAGGGCGAGAAGTACGTTGAATTATGGTTTCAGTCTAAGAGTCAGTGATCTTACTGGACAGTCGAGGTATTCGGTATCGGAATGGTATGAGGCTTCGAATGGCTAGAAACAGTCACGATGAGAATCCCTGAAGATTTCTTCGGAGATTTAGGGTATTTGAAGTTTCTTGATCTCTAAGTGGGGGAGAACCGGGTATTTTATTGAGGGAACCAGAGATTGTGCAAGAGAGGTTAGGGGTTGGATACAGGAATCTGGTGGTGACCAGGTCCGTTTCAAGGGGAAGACTCGTAATGGTGGTACGAGCAGTCAAGAACTTCTGGGTCGAAGTATGGTTTGCATATATCCCTTTTTGGATGGATAGGTGATTATCGAGCGGCCAATTCCCTTGCCGGTGTGTGTATTTCTTGCGTGGATTTTGAGCAGTAGGGGAAAAGGATTTCGGAGGATCACCAGCGTATTCTGAAGCGTTAGCGCTTTCTTTGTTTCTAATTGAGTGATTGGGTACACTGAGGTTGCACACTGGGTAACGGAGAATTATTTATGGAGTTCAGAGGAAATGAATTGTTGCATCTGTATGGTGCTGGGAGTAGGAGAGTAGTGTTTGAGGTAGGATATCGTGATGTCCGTAATGGTGATCCGTGGTGACCGGGAATAATGTCCCGATTTCGGAGTTATTTAGAGCCTTGAGTTTGAGACGACCAGTGGTATATCATGTATCTACAGTTCCAATGGGATCCCTTCGAGTATTGACAGCAAGAGGGATTATTTTAGAAGATGGATCTCCGCTGAGGAAAGTAATTTGGTTATAGTGGTTGCCGCCAGAGTCTGTGATGCATATGTGGGACAAGTGTGTGTAGCTATCTATGATAGTCTACGGGCATGAGTGAGTGGACATAGTGTAGCGTCGGGATGAGTTGAGAGTATGGGTTGAAGCTACGGGGAGCCGTAGTATTCACTAATCAGAGGGTTTTGTGATGCTATGGGGAGCCGTAGTATTCACAAGTTAGAGAGAGGGAGTCGTGGTACTACGGGGAGCCGTAGTACCCACTTGACAGTTGGTGTTGTGGTGCTACGGGGAGCCGTAGTACTCACTAGTCAGAGGCCGTCGTGTTATTGCGGGGAGCCGTAATACTCACTAGACGGCAAGAGAGTGTGATGTTGGGGTGTTCCCCTATCAGTGTTTGATGCAGAAGAGTTGTAGGCTTGAGCAGCCTTAGTATAGAGTTTTGGAGCCTGGTGGTTGAACCAAGGGCGAAACTGGGGGTTAGAGTTGAGTCAATCCTCAGTTGGATTGTATTTTTCATATGAGGAAAAGAGAATTTCGTGACTTGTGAGTCACTGGGCCGGGATTGTGGTCACGGGGAGGAAGCTAGTGAGATATTTTGGATCATGTTATAGGTGATCTTTGGGGGTTCAGTTGTGGAATCAAAAGTTGAACTGGTACTCAGTATCGAAGTAGGATATGAGAAATGAGCTAGAGTTTGTCATGGTGATATCTGAGGACACTTCAGAGCAAGCGGACGATTTAGACGCTCAAGGACGTGCTTCGGGCATGTGTATTAAATTCGGAGGGAGTTGGGACACGTATTTGCTCTTGGCCGAGTTTTCTATACAATAGCCATCATTCGAGCATTGGTATGCCACCTTTTGAGCTGTTGTATAGGAGGAGGTGTCGGACCCCCCATTTGCTGGGGTGAGGTAGCGAATGGACCTGAGAGTCCTTACGAGCAGATCCAGAACATGTGTGATACATGGAGTAGTGGCAAGGTTGACAAGTGGATTTCCTTGGGTAACAAAAGAGAAAGGTATGTAACCCCGGGAGGGAGTGTTGGTTCATGGAAGTGAAAGCAGTAGTGAGAATGGATGATTTGGAGTATGGTGGTTGAACACTGTATCTGTGCTAGTGGTATGGAAGCACATCCGGGTTGGGTGTCGGTTGAGGTTGCGGAAGAATCTCCGGTGGTTTAGAACTAGAGAAGTTCGGAAGGAGATGCAAGAATAGAGCCTTGGATTTAAGTATGGTTGTGATTTGGAGGTTATGTTTATAGTGGTAATTTATCCTGGGGACGTCTGATGGTATCGTCAGTGTGTCGGGTTTTTCCAAACCAAGGATGTAGATCAGGCTCAGCATGTGTATGCGATTTCGATGGAGAGCTCATGGGAGTTGCTCAAGGGCTGCAAGGTGTGTTATCCTGTCAACACGGAAGGAAAAGAGTTAGATTTCGTAAGGAAGTGGGATAAGTCCCAGCAGTCGGCACCGGGTTAGGATCCGGTGGTTCAGGGTGATGTCTAGCTTGGTAAGGGCTTAATGATTGTTATGATTTGGAGTGATGAAAGTATCATCAGGTGATCATTTGGCTAATAAGGGTTGTAATCAGAGAAAGAAGCCGATGGTTGGCTTGATTCGATTGGTGATTACTGTGAGAAGGAGTCAGACCTTATAGGGGTTTGGTAACAATGTTTGAAGGAACCTGGTCTGGTTAGTGCCAGGAGGTGCATTGCGAGAGTAGTTCTGGAGTTGTGTGTTGCAGGCTTCGAGGACGAAGCCTAATTTAAGTGGGGGAGAATTGTAACATCCCGAGTTCAGGAGTGCAAATTCAGGGTTCAAAGTGTAAATGTGAAAGAGCAACTCGGCGAGTCCATGGGTGGACTCGGTGAGTAGGGTCGTGATTCTGGTCGCGTGTTAAGTGGCCAACTCAGCGAGTCGGCGGCTGGACTCAGCGAGTTGGTGCTGTGTGGAGAAAACCCTAATTTCGGAGGATGAGCCCTGTATAAAGGACATTATACCCTCTCCCCAGTCTCTTTACCCTCTCTTAAAGTCCAGAAAACCCTAGGGAGCGTTTGTGAGTGGTTTGAGAGCATTTGAACCTAGGAGAAGAGATTTTGGAAGAGATCTTAGAGAGTTAAGAGGCTTGGAGCAAGGGGCTTTGCTAGGATTCGGATTTCTCTTCTGTTGGAGTTTCCTTTTGAGGTATTATTTCATTGCTTGGGCTTTTATTCTTCATTTTGAGGTTTTTGGAAAAGATAGCATGTGGTGTTTTGAGTTGGAGGTTAGATTTGAGGTTGCTACCTTAGATCTGGAATGGAGAAGGTCTAGGGTGCATTAAAGTCCATGTTCTTGAGTGATTGGTGAAGACATCTTGTCCCAAACCCTAACCCTAGAGTGTTATATGCTTATATCTCCTTGGATTCACGTAAAGTTTTCCACTTTACGTGATGGATGGGTTGTAGAAGGGTAGATCTATGATTTGGATCATTTGCATGGCCTGGAAAGCTTCTGTATGGATTAAGATCTAGAGGTACTCGGCGAGTCACAAAGGTGTACTCAGCGAGTTGCTTGAAGATGGGCAGGAACTCGGTGAGTTGGAAGAACAACTCGGCGAGTTGGTTGAAGATAGCCTTGGACTCGGCGAGTCTGTTCTTCAAATCGGCGAGTCTGGTCGTGAGGTCCTAACCTTCTTCTGGTTGAGCCAAGAATCGGTGAGTTAAGGGAGGAATCGGTGAGTTGAGTGTGAGGGGACTCAGAGTTGTGGGACTCGGCGAGTCTCGGGGTGACTCGGCGAGTTGAGTCGTGGTTTGGGGAAGTTCTGAGCATGGGGACTCGACGAGTCGATGGGTTGACTCGGCGAGTAGGGTCAACCAGGAGGGTTGACTTTGACAGAGGACTTTGACTTTGACCTAGAGTTGACCAGTTGATTTCCAGAAGTATTTTGGTTGTTATTGGTGATTATTGGGTTCGGTGATTCAGTGGTGGAGTTCGTGACGCTAGTCAGAGCAGCGTGGACTGTTCTTCAATCGACAGTAGCAGGTGAGTCTTCTCACTATACTTTACCTAGAGTGGTAACAGAGTTATGTGATAGAGATATTATATGATATCTATGTGATGTGTGGCACTGCATTATTTCTATGTGATTTATGATGTGTGTATATCAGAGTGAGGACCGGAAGGTCCATAGAGCTAGGACCAGAGGGTCCGTAGAGTTAGGGCCCATAGAGTTATAGCCTCGAGTGGCTAATATATGTTATATGTGGTATTTTTAGAATTATGTGCCAGTGTATTTGTATGTTGTTTATGTGTTGAGATTCATTGTGATATGTGATTCAGAGTTCTTAGAGTTAGGACCTTTGGGTCCTTAGAGGTAGGGCCAGAGGGCCCACCGAGAGTTGAGATTGGAGGGTCCCACTGAGACACACTGACCAGAAGGTCAACAGAGTTATAGCCTTGAGTGGCTAATATGTGTCAGAGTGGTATTTTGGGGAACTCACTAAGCTTCGTTCTTACAGTGTTTTGTGTTATGTGTTTCAGGTTTTCTCCGGATCACGGGACGACACCGGCTCGATTGTACACACCAGAGGAAGCAGTTGTTTTGAAGATCCTGGCTTATTAATTGATTGAACAAAAGATTCATGTATTGTAATTTATACAAAATGGGACTTTTATGAAAAGTATTAAGGAGAAAAGTAATTTTAATTGAAAAAAATTTGTTTTGAAAAAATTCGGCGTTACAGGTGTGTGTGTCGTGCCCTGCATGCTAAATTTTTAATTTTTTCTAAAATTATATCGTTCTCATACGAGCTCCATTTTCGACGTTCTTTATATCTATGCATATACAACTTTCCTTCAGATTTCATTGGCTATTTCTCAATTTATTTTTAAGTTTATGTTTTTATAGGCTTAGACTATTAAAGTCCGTATAAAAATCCTAACCTTTTCATACTAATTCCATTCTCAACTGTCTTTATATCAACATATTCCTATTCACGAGATCTTAAACTCTCGTTTACATTGTTTTGGCTAACAGACAACCGATTTAAATTTTGATTTCTATGTGCACATTGATGTGCCGAAACTTTGAAAACTCATAACTTCCTCATATGAAGTCAGATTTTGGTGTTCTCTATATATATGCTTTCACTTTTATGATTACTATGACGTTTATTTATATTACTTAGGCTAATAAGCAACGTATCTTCGATTCACTTTTTATGACGCACTTTTTCGTATTAGGTTGAATGCAAATCTTCAAACAATCATAACTTCTTCATACGAAGTCAGATTTGAGCATTCTGTATGACCATAGAATCATCATCATGAATACTACAACCCTCGTCAAGATAATTTATCCAAAACAATCTTTTATTTAAAACATCTATTTCTCGCTCGTAAATTGTACGATGAATAATTATTATTTATTATATCTTAATTGTCTAGCCCAAATTTGCGGGCGTTACAATTACCTCCCTCTTAGGATGATTTTGTTTCAGAATCATCAGCAAAACTGTTGTAATTTCCCAAAAATTAAGACTAAAAATTTCAATTTTTAGATTAATTAAAACCATTATCCAAACAACATCATAAAAGTCATGGTGTATCAAAGTGTATCGATAACATCCAAGTACAAAAAAGTTATATAAAAATGCTGATCGATGTAGTGTATGCACTACAATTATCCCGGGCTCTTTCCCTTCGAACCAGAAGTACCTGAAACATAAACTAAAAACTGTAAGCACAAAACTTAGTGAGTTCTCCCAAATACCACACACCATACATATAAAACATATAATGGGCCCCGCCCCGACATCGAGCCCTGCTCGGTAAACACATTTGTTAGTTATCAGACCCTATTTGGCATTGGGCCCCACCCAATATACATATAAACATATAAACATATAATCATACATCACATGCAATAATCACAAAGATAAATAGCATACATGATAGTCATCGGGCCCTGCCCGGTAAACATATAAACACTTATCACATGCAAGAGTCATGCAGACAACTAGCATTCTAAACATAACAAATCATGGGCAACTGTCACACCCCTAAACTAGAACGGCGGAAACGTTCGGGGGGTGGAGGACGTCATGTACAGTATCACAACAATTGTATAATAGTAATCAAAGCAAACACAACCATTACATTAATAAAATATAGTATTTACATCTGTGCGTAACATAGTTTGTATAACATCAAAAGTGTATAACAAAATGTATAAAATACGCGACTCTATAAAGCTCCGTCTTCTCAAAATCCTAAGGGTGTACCTGTCTACTTGTTCCCTAAGAATATAAGTGTTTTTGAAAGTGTATCGACATTTAAGTTGGTGAGTTCATAAGTATATTTATGAGATGGAAAACTTGTCTTGGTTCCTTGAAAATGTTATAGTGTTCTTCCAGAAAACCCATTATTTTCTTTAGTGAATAAAAATGTAGTCTTAGACATTAAGACTAAAATGTATGTAGTTACTGTATTCTGAAATAGTGAACTGTACTTTGAAGTAGTAATACCATAGTCTGTATTAGTAAATTGTAGTGTTATTAACAAATAAAACTATGCCATGAATGTTTCTTGAATATGTATGTTGTACTAGTGTACCTTGTACTTAGAGAGGTAGTATATCGTAGTAGTAGTGTTTGTATGAAAAACCTTTTGTATGAATGCCTGGAATCCACCAGTTGTAGTGTAAAGTAGTGCACTGTAGTGTAAAGTAGTGTACTATAGTTTCATTACTTATAATGAAACCTTTGAAGTAGTGTTAATCATGTAAACTAATACTTTAGTTGATAAGATTGTGACTTTCATATAACCATGCTTGATATGACTAGTGGCATCTACGATATTCTTCAGGCGTCAGAATGTTATGACATTTGTCACCCCAGGGCTGCCAGCCTAACTGTAGCTAGCAGTTCAGGTGTGGGATTCTCAGTCCCGTATAGGTCTATACACAAATTCACGCTCTCCCTCCAGGAGACTCTGTTATAACTTATAGGACTTGGACTTGTACTCTGATGAGTAAAATGAAGTAGTGTCTCACAACCCTATATTAACTAGTTTACGTGTGGTGTAGTAGTGTTCTCTTGTACTTGAAATTGTATGTATTATCTTGTAGTAGTGTCCTTTGTAATGTAAAATAATTATACTTAAATAATTGTTTTAGTAGTGTATCTTTGGATAAATGAAATAGAGTAGTGTTCCATAAACTATACCTATTATAATTTATATACTTGTTTCTGTAGTGTTTTGTAAAATGGTGTAGTGATTCTCAAACTATACCAATTATAGCTTAATTGTTTACTCTGTAATGAACTGAAAACCTTTGCAATTTGTCAGTATGTGTAAAATAGTGATAAAAGATTTGTTTAAAATTCCCTTGATCTCTACATGATAGAAAAGGGTAATCAATATGTTTTATAATCATACATATTCCTAAAATATAATCAAGAGTAAGAAAAAGCAGTCTGATAAGTAATTCTATCCTAAACCCACAACCAAACAAGGAACATGATCTAGGAAGGAATTGCCAATTCTAAGTTTGTTGAAACTTATTTATATAAAATATATGTGAATATGTTTTGTTAGAATGTAACAGTAATCATTCTGAAAAAAATTGCAAGGGTTTGAAATGGTTTGACATCATTTGAATATTATCACAAGAGTTCTTATGTTTACTTGTATCCTCCACCTAAAAACATTGAAAGTAGTTGTCACACCCCCGAAGCAGACGGCGGAAACGTTCGGGGGCTTGTGAGTGACTTCATCTTGAAATATCATTACAGTGAATATAAATGAAACATAACATCATCATCACCATGTATAATATAACACATTTGTCATTTTTTACATCAAGTACAATCTTTTAAATTTCATGACCAAAACATTCAATGTATGATGTTTAACAGTACACAAAAACAAAATTTCATATTCTTGTTGATTCTTCCGCTTAACGAGCCCCTGAGAATACAAGCTATTTTGAAAACGTCAACATATAATGTTGGTGAGTTCATAAGCATGTTTGATTGAAAAGTTTTGTATGGTTCGTAAAACACCAGAAAATATGATATTTTCTGTAAAGTAGTTTGAAAGTAATGTGTCAAAATCAAGTATTAATGCATGTGTGTTTGCTGCTTTTGGAATGTATAAATAAACAAAAATGTAATCCAGATATAAAGACCCTGTATTTTCCATTGTATGTAGAAGGTAATGTATAAATGTATTTATCCCAGAAAATTCGATATTTCCTGCTTATAAAAGTATTGTAATCATAACATTTCCAAGACCGAGTATCGATGTACGTATGCTTTTAGTATCGTCTAGATTTGTATAAATATACCAAAATCTTTGATGAAGTTAGTCTCTAAGTGAGTCGTTACAACCATGCTTTATAATGACTAATTCACCTGTCTTGGCATTTTCAGGCGCCGATTTTGATGTAGGTAATGTTTGTCGCCCTAGACTGGCCTAGTCTAGCTGTAGCGAATAACTAAGGCGTGGGGGGTCACCCCGTATAGATCTTTACACAAACTCCCGCTCTCCCTCTAGAAAACTCTGGCTATAACTACAGGCTACGATTGTACACTCAAAGGTGCCAACCGACAAGTCTCACTAGATCCTCAACTTTTCACGATTGTTATGTCTTTCATCATGTTTAATGTTTACGTGTATGTTTGAAGTTTTCAAATCTAAAAGTATGTATATGAATATATGAAGTTCAATAAATATGTAGAGGTATAGCTAAGATCCACTAAGCATGTGATTTTTAGTCCAAGCCCAGTTAGCATGTAAATGGACCATGAAGGCCCAATAAACATGTAAAAGGGTAATTTAGGCCCAATAGGCATGTAAATAGACCACTAAAGCCCAATAAACATGTGATCTATAGTCAGGCCCAAATTAACATGTAAATGGGCCGCAAGGCCCAATAAACATGTCATGGAAAATATTAGGCCCAATATACACTTAAATGGACCCTTAAGGCCCATTGGCCATGTAACGAGAGTATTAGGCCCAATAAAATTTGTTATCGATGTATTTCGTCCATTCGTTATTATTTCGTTGTTTGTTTTAGCTCGAGGTTTACCAAGACAGTAAATATATCTAATTTTTGTAATAGTGACACTTTTGGCCCACTAGACCGAAAATATACATTTTAGTCACATTTTTGGACAATTTGACACTTTAGATCCCTTAAGACTAAAAGTCTTCAACTTATGGGCTTAATTCAAATATAATGACCATTTGTGGCCCATTTTGGTTAAAATTTTACTTTCGACCCTAAATTCATAAATATTTACAATTTTGGCCAAACTAAATATAATTTAACGTCTTTGACCCAAATACATCTAAATGAATATTTGTGGCCCAAATATATAAATTTTGTTGTTTTCGACCCACTTCTACCAAAAATTACATTTTCAGCCCATTTTTTCATAAAAATGACAATTTCGGCCCAATTTTATAAAAAAACAATTTTGGTCTAATTTCTACTAGAGTGTCATTTTAAGGCCCTAATTCCACATATTTACATTTTTAGTTCAAATTTGTATCAAATGACAATTTTATCCATAAAAATCAAGATTTTAACATTTTAGGCCCAAGGAAACCGTATGGCCTATATTATGGCCCATTATGCGAAAATTTTACTTTTAGCCCCTTTTAAGTCATAAATATCATAAAGACCCATTTTTAAAAGAAAATGACTCTTGTTACCCTTATAAAAACCGTAAGTGGTAAAAGTTATCCCAACATTTTGTTTACTTGTCAAAAATGATCCTTATACAAGATTTTTGTTTTGTTTTTCACATCTTAAGCATGTATAAAACCTTTATCTTTGTAGTATGTTGACTAGTATGTTTTAGTTTATGATTCTGTGACAATCTAAATTTTATTCCGTTACATAATCCCGTTTTCACTAACGGAATTCGTCGCTTTTGAAAATTTCCGTAATATTTGGAGTCGTCAATAAATAAATATCTATTTATTTATATTTCATGTCATTATCATTTTAGTATAAGTAAATATAACTTGTTAATGAAATCCCGTTTAACAAAATAAAGTTATATTACTTTTCAACCACTTCACCCGGGTAAAAAGTTTAAACCCCGTTAAACTTGAGCATCGGGTAGTCGTGTACCGGGTGCAATACCCAAGGCATATTTAAGGAAAATGGATGCCACTTTGCACCCTTTTACCACCCCAAACATACACTCTCTCACTACTTTCTCTCTCTAGACCCGATTCCGACTCCAAAACCGCGAATTCCGGCTTCCAAACGTAAGATTTTCTTTCCTAACTTATTATAAGCATACATCAAAGTGTTTATAACTAGAAAATCATATGATTGAAGGGTAAACAAGGAGTTTATGGCCTAAGAAGCTCCGTAGGCCATAAACACCCCAAAACATGGCCAAAGTCCATTTTTCCTTCCTTTAGGCTTGTATGCTGATTAAGGAAATTACCTAGAAGGGTTTGGATATTAAAACACAAGTTTTTAAGCCATATAAGAGGGTTTACGGCCCAAGCATATGCTTAGGCTGTAAACACCCTTTTTCCTTGTTAAAATGTCCAAAAAACCCATCCAAAGCATATTAGAATTAAGATATGATTTTAGGAAATGCTTATGGCCATTTAACAACACATTTTGAGGGATAATATAGAGTTTACGGCCCAAGAATAAGCTAGGACCGTAAACTCCCCCAAACAACACCAAATGAAGGTTTAAACCCCCAAATTGGTCCTAGACATTCACTAGAAATATAGGGGATTGATTTAGGGCCTTAACATCCATTTTTGGGAGGAGAACAAGAGTTCACGGCCAAGCCTAGGGGCTTACGGCCGTAAACTCCCAAGGAGTGGCCTTTGGGCCATAAACTCCAAGGGAGTAAACTCTTGGACTCCCCCGTAACCCCTTTTTGGCCTTGTACAACCCGAGAACCAGTTCTAAGCCCTAAGACCCCGAATCAATGCTAGAATATCTAAATGTTTTAATAAAAAGCATAAAATGACTAATTTCTTGTAAAACACATATTCCATATGCTAATAGGGTCTTAAAAGGTGTACAAGTCCTTATTTGGTACCAAAGGCTCAACCGACACTTTCACCCGATTTACCCGATTTACTCGGTTTCAGGTGAGTTCATACCCCTTAAATGAACCTTTCAAATGTTTTTATATGTTTTAGGGGGGGATACAAGTCAAATATACATGTTTGTGAAAATTAATCACATGTGATTCACTATCCGTAGTTCAAATCACATGTGATTTATCACTATGCCTTATAAAAGAACTTTGCGTTTTCAAAACTATTTTGGATAGATAAACAATTTTCAAAATGCTCCCTTTTGACAAGATTTTTCATAAATAAATTTTCTTATAAAATGTAACCACACAAATATATTTACATAAGTAAGACTTGAAGGACTTAGGATCGATAGCTCGCCTTATTTCCTGTTCTTGTTTGATTGTGGGCTTAGGGTAGTTGTTATCCGTCCGACTGTCATTGATTTCTTAGTTATATATCATGTATATTGGTGTTGGATACTAGTATTTTCATTCCATTCAATGCTTAATCTACTAAATTGACAAGAACCATACACACTAAGTTAACTATAATAGGTATAGTTAAGGCCACTGCTACTCGCTACTGTCACTACTCTACATACTATAATACACACTATTATGAGACTATACACGAACGAGAGAACATACTACGAACTATATAAAAGACTACTACACTATAATACAAGAGAAAACCCTAATCAGGAAGATACACACTAATTCACTACAAGATACTCTACTCGCTACATACTATGCCCAGAGTTTTCCGATCAGGAAGACGACGCTACATGTATAGATCTATACGGGGCAGACACTATTACATCCCAACTGTTAACTTCAGTCCGAGTTGTGCAAGCCCAGGGATGACGCTACTTCACTACACTGTGCATGACCGGGAAGGTCATGGGGTTCTCTATTACTCACACTATCAGTCGCATACAAGGAATACATTAACTCCACACTAAAATACTAAAACTAAAGTATAAGTTAATATCCCGAAATAAATAAGTATCTATTACTAATGGGATCTTGCACCACTATTACTGATAACAGGCATAACTTTTCCTATTACACTACCTATTGGAGATTCATCAATATACTTTTACAACAAACGGTTTTCAATGATGAAAATTTCATACAACTTAAAGGTTTTCACATACGCTGTATCTTCTGGAAAATATAGGATTTTCTAGGGTTTCCTACTACTTATGAACGTGAATTGTAGTTTTTCATACTATCTGTTCTAATGCATTTTATACAAAACTCACACTAAACTCTTATGAACTCACCAGCTTTATGCTGATACTCGTTTTCAAAATAACTTGTATCCTCAGGTCAAAGATAGACAGGTACAGATGCGACATTTTGGAGAAGGTGGAGCATACAAGATCCATCTCTTATTTTTGTATTACTTTTGGTATTTGTTGAACTTTACAGAACACACTTGTAATTTAACTTACTATGAAATGAAATGGTTGTATTTTTCTTGTTTTTACTATTATGCAATTGTGATGATACTGTACATGACGTCCTCCACCCCGAAACGTATTCCGCCGTTATCGGTTTTGGGGTGTGACAGATTGGTATCAGAGCATTGTTTATAGTGAATCAAGTTTATCAACCTATAAAAGATATACGAACTATAAACACTTCGGGACTAAAACACTCTGACCAAGAATATATGCTGTTAAATATTTAAAAGACTTAACTAAGTATATATGCACATCTCTATAACACAGAAGTCAGTATCGCACTAGAACAGAACAAAAGTATTAAGATTGTTGAATAACACAATTGGGCTTAGAGACATATAGTCACAATTGGGGGAATGTAGCCTGATCAACTATATTTTCCTGGGAGTGACTAGCATGTGCCTAAGTTTGGTTGTGGTGTTGCAACAAGTCTAAAAAAAAACTTACCAACACTACCACAATAATGTTAGAACAAGAATACTATAGGAGTATTCTGTATACCACTAACTACATAGGTGATAACGAAAAGGGTCGTTACTGGTAGGACAATAGTTGCTAGGTGGATACACCACGATTACATGTGACTAGGGCACTATAGACTCAGAATCTGTGTCCTTTGCTTCATTTCCTGTTCTTGTTTGATTGGGGATCTGAGGTTAGGGTTGCTTATTCGAAGGACTATCTTGCTTCGGTTGCATGTATTGATATGCACTATGCAAGTATTGGATCGACTGATAACGATTCATCTTATAAATATTGTAAATTAGTGCGTCTATTAACCTTTCTATTCCTCTTTCTCGCGTAGATAGCATGGCTGACTTCCACCATCCCGGTGATCCGTACTATCCAAACCAGGAGCAATGGAGGATGGCTCGATGAGGAGTCAGATGATGATCACCCGATCCCTTTGGATGATCATCATGCTGAAGGCTTCTCGGATAGCTCCAGCTCCGAACCGGAAGTTAACAACCTACCTCCTGAAGCTCCGAACCCCAACCCTCGTCCGACATTTCAGGGACCCACTCCTATGTGGGCCATATCCTTGCACCGATGGAGCTAGGAGCAGGGCCAGCCCTTACCTTTCAATGGAGACCGAAGCTTCTACAACATAAGCGAAGGAGGATCAGCAGACCGAGTTCTGCCCATCATGGTCTGAAGGATTGCCAGGAATGTCGAGCAGGGTCAAGCAACCATTGGTTGAATTGTAGAAGTGGATGCCAACTTGAATCTCAACACTGTTCGCATCCGCCAACTTGAAGAAGCCATGGACAGGACAAGGAGGACCAATGAGGCTCTGCATCAACAACTAGCTGCATCCCGAGCCGAGGTTAGGGAACTCCGGGCACGTCAAAGGATTCATGATCGACACTTTCAGGAAGTTATGCGTCAGCTAGCGGATCTGAGAGTTCGCCCAACAAGTAACCGCCACCAGTAGAAGACGTCTAGTACCTCACTCTTTTGTTTAAAGGACTAGCCTTTCCTCCCTATGTTCCGTAGCTCTCTTGTCTATAAACACTCCTAGCTTTAAAAGTACTCTAACTAGACCTCTAAACTGCCAACATTTTCCTGATGGTTTGATGTAAGATCTACTGTTAGGTCAATTTTCATGAACTTGTATTACATCATTAATACCAGTATATTGGCAGTTGACTACTTTATTGCTATGACTCTCATTCTGATCTTGGATTATGTTGATTTAATCCATGAAACACTCCATTCATATTTGCAATAGACTCTTACTATTGCTATCATTTCTATGATCTTCCAGTGAAAGATGCCTCCACGAAAGCGTCCAAGCAGAGGGAGACTAGCAACTCAAACCCCTCCTCCGCAGTTCGACCCAGTGCTGTTTCAAACAGCTGTGACCGCGGCTGTGACAGCAACCATGGCCCAAATGAACTCCGGGAATGCGAGCGGTGGAAATTCTAGATTCGGTGAAGTCCATCAAAGAGTGCAGGGATGCACTTATAAGGACTTCATGAACTGTAAACCTACCTTCTTCAATGGCACCGGAGGAATTCTGGCATTGTCTCAATGGTTCGAAAGAACCGAAGATGTCTTTGAAATGTGCTCTTGCCCCGAAGAGAGCAAAATCAAGTTCGCTAGTGCCACCCTCACTAACAGGGCTTTCACATGGTAGAACGGCCATGTCAGCGCACTCTCCTTGGTCACAGCCAATGCCATGGGCTGGGATACTCTAAAAGACCTTCTGAGGAGAGAGTACTGCCCTAGGGGCGAAATTCAGAAACTTGAGGAGGAACTCTAGAACCTCAAGATGGAAGGGACTGACATAACAGCTTACACGGCCAGGTTCTGTGACTTGGCGGCTATGTTTCCCAACATGATCCCATCCGAAAGCAAAAAGACCAAACGATACATCTGGGGTCTAATGCCCCCGTATCGAGGAAATGTTCTAGCCTCACGCCCTACCACCTTCGACAGCGCCAAGGAATTGGCCCAGAGTCTGATCAACCATGAAGTCTCTTCCACTCCAGCAACAACAACCACAACTACCACTGCACCCCCCGATTCATCTGACAGAAAGAGGAAGCGATGGGACAAGAAGAAAGGCAAGAAAACTCAAACCTCCTCCAAGGACCAACAAATTGTGGCGGTCCATGCTGCTACTACTCCAGCCACTCCTGCACCACCAAAAGCTTATAGTGGGAATCTGCCCAAATGTCCAAAGTGTCCTTACCACCACAACGACCCATGCCGTGAATTGCAGTGTTCCAACTGCGGTCGGAAGGGCCATATTGTGCGATTCTGCAAGGCCCCTCCCAAACCTATCTCGCAAGTTCCCGGTTCGGGAGTGACCCCAACGTGTTACGGCTGCGGTGAAGCTGGTCAGTTCAAGAAAAACTGTCCGAAGGCTGCAAATGCTGGGGGAACTGGAAGACTACTCGCCATTGGTCACAATGAAGTGGTGGCAGATCCCACAATAGTCACGGGTACGTTTCTTCTCAACAATTCTTATGCCTGTGTCTTATTCGATAGTGGTGCAGAAAGAAGCTTCGTAAACCAAAACTTTAAACACTTGCTCAAACAAACCCCTCAACCACTAAAATAAACATTCGTCGTAGAAATGGATAATGGGAAAACCGAAAGCTCTAGTCAAATCTACATAGGTTGTACCCTCACGTTAGACGATCACTCATTTCCAATCGATCTCATACCAGTCTCTATCAAGAGTTTCGATGTCATTGTCGGTATGGACTGGTTGAGTCTTCACTATGCCGATATCCTATGCTTCGACAGAGCCATTCGCCTGAATCTTCCGAACCACGAAACTCTATTGATCTATGGAGATAAACCCGGTACGAGCCTTCGTATCATCTCTAGTATCCAGGCTCAGAAATACTTGCGTAAGGAATATCGCGCCTTTCTTGCTCACGTTTTCGACACCAGCTAGAAAGCGAAAGATCCGAAGGACATCCCCGTTGTATGCAATTTCCCTGAGGTCTTTTCGGAGGACCTTCCAGGTCTACCTCCCAAACGTCAGGTTGAGTTCAGAATCGACCTAGTCCCAGGAGCTACCCCCGTAGCAAAGTCTCCTTATTGGTTAGCGCATGCCGAGATGCAAGAACTATCCGGTCAACTTAACGAGCTGCTCAGCAAGGGCTTTATAAGACCGAGTTTCTCACCTTGGGGAGCTCCGGTCTTGTTCGTAAAGAAGAAGGACAGATCGTTCCGTATGTGCATCGATTATAGGGAACTCAATAAACTCACGGTCAAAAATCGCTACCCTCTCCCTCGTATCGACGACCTATTCGACCAACTGCAAGGAGCGAGTTACTTCTCCAAGATTGATCTTAGGTCTGGGTATCACCAGTTACGGGTACTAGAGGAAGATGTTCCGAAGACAGCTTTCCAAACCCGTTACGGGCACTTCGAGTTCGTAGTGATGCCCTTTGGACTGACTAACGCCCCCGCAGTATTCATGGACTTGATGAATAGGGTATGTTGTCCATATCTAGATCAATTCGTCATCGTCTTTATTGATGATATACTTGTCTACCCTCGGAGCGAGGAAGAACACAGGGATCATTTACGACGAGTCCTGGAAACCCTGCGATCAGAGAAGTTATATGCGAAGTTCTCTAAGTGCGAGTTTTGGATCCGAAGAGTTGGCTTCTTAGGACACGTGGTTAGTGAAGAAGGAATCCACGTGGATCCCTCCAAAATTAAATCTATTGAGAACTGGTCAGCACTGAAGACGCCTACAGAGATTCGTCAATTTCTAGGCCTCGCTGGCTACTACCGCAAATACATGCAAAACTTCTCTAAGATTGCGAAGCCTCTCACCATGTTGACCTAGAAGGGCGTATCATTTGATTGGGAAGAGAAACAGGAGAAGGCATTCCAGACCCTGAAGCGAGCCCTATGCACCGCACCAGTATTATCCCTTCCCGAAGGAACAAAAGATTTCGTGGTATATTGCGATGCATCGAATCAGGGACTCGGTTGTGTCTTGATGCAACGAGGTAAAGTCATTGCTTATGCCTCAAGACAGCTAAAGACACACGAGGTGAACTACACTACTCACGACCTTGAGTTAGGAGCGGTCTTTTTCGCACTAAAAATCTGGAGACACTACTTGTATGGAACGAAGAGCGTAGTGTACACTAATCATAAAAGCCTCCAACACATACTGAACCAGAAAGAGCTCAATATGAGACAACGCCGATGGGTCGAGCTACTCAACGATTACGACTGCGAGATTCGATATCACCCGGGGAAAGCCAACGAGGTAGCAGACGCCTTGAGTAGGAAAGAGTATTCTGGTCGAAGAACCAAGTCCTTAACAATGACTATCCATTCGCATCTATCCGCACAGATCAAGGAGGCTCAGCTGGAAGCCTTAAGGCTTGGGAATGTGACGGGAGAATCCCTGCGCGGAATGGATAAAAGTTTGGAGGTCAAGGATGATGGTGTTGGATAAGGTGTCTAAGTCCATAACTATTTCGGGCTTGTACTTGACCCGACCCGGCATGGTCCATTTGGGTTGCATGGCACCATGCAATTGGATAGACTAAATGAGAGAAATAACACTTGGAGATTATTAATATATTATAAGTTCTAATATATTAATAATATTATTTAATTAGTTGATCAAAGAATTAATTTGGAATTAATTAAGTGATCAAAGGATAACTAATTAAATATATGGGTTGGTTATGTAAATCATCCATATCTTGTATAGTGGGCTAAAAGGCTCCATGGATTATCAAGTTGGGTTCTACCCATAGGATGCTCCATGGATGCTCCATGGGAGTTACAAACCCATGGGTCATGGAAATGAAGAGTCATGACACATTAGGGTTTACATGGTGTAACCCTAGATGTGCCAACACTATATAAGGATCCCATTCTCCACCAAAATTGGCTAGGAAAAAGAAACTAGAGGGCTTGGCCGATTTTTGAGAAGTGTGTGTTATCTCAAGAGTCTTTCCAAGAGCATTTGGTGTTGTGTGAAGCATTTGAGGCATCACACTTGGGGTGCTAGGCTCACAAGGTTTCAAGGAACACAAGCAACAACAAGGTAAGCTATTCTATCTATGATTCAAGTTAAAATTGTTCCCCATGTATGCTAGATAGGAATATAACCTTGGAATTCAACTTTGCATGATAATTAGACAAACATAGATCCAAGGTTATTAGGGTTGCATGTACACTTAGGAAGTGTTAGAATGCTCAAAACCCATCAGTGGTATCAGAGCCTAGGCTTGTTTGTTTGTTATTTGTGCTTAAAAGTTGAAGAAAATCGAAATTTCTGCTGTCTGACTGATGGACTCGGCGAGTCCATGGGGAGGACTCGTCGAGTTCATGTGTATCTTCAACCTACTCGGCGAGTAGGTTTATGCACTCGGCGAGTAGGGTCGACAGAGTGCAGAATTTCGACTTGAGTTGCTGGAAATGGATTAGAATCATTACCCTAAAATGTTTTGGTACTTGAAAAACTTATTTTAGAAGGTGTAATGTCTTTTCTAACTCATTTACAACAACAAGTTATCAAAATTACAAAGATTAAATGTGATTTTGATTCTTGAAAGTGTTCATATTCATATTCTTGTTCTTATGATGTTTAGATGATCATAGGAATTATTTGGAACCTATGTGGTAGATTAATTCATGATCATAATGTGTTTTAATGGAGTCCATAACTTGTCCTCAAGTTATGGAAAACCAAAAGTCTCTTGGGTTAAAAACCATTAAAAGAACACAAGAGTTAGGAAAAATGAAAAGTCCTCATTTTATTACTCTAATAAACTCATAAGTTACAAGAAATGAAAAGTTTTGAAAGTTTACAAAACTTGCCCTCAAGTTTTGGAACAAGTAAAGTTAAGTTAAAACTTTAGTTCCAACCCCTAGAATTTTAAAAGTTAAAATTCAACCCTTATACTTATATTATTATGATTTAATAATTATATATATATGTATAAGAACAAAGTCGTCTTACCGCTAGTACGCCTCATTCACGAAGCCGGTCTATAAGGTGGGTATAAGGTTGTTGCCTATAAAATGGTGACTTAATGGGTGTCCACTCTCACCCACCGCTTGCTTGATCGGTGGAGGGTCGTTAGCCGAACGGGTAAGACAAGGACTTATTAATTCTCATTCAAAGTATGATGAATATTATAAAGTAACTAAATGTTTTATTAAATTCCCAATCTTAGTTACTTTAGGAAAATGTGAATAAGGTGCTATTCCATGAAATTACACTTTACACTTTGATTAAGTCGTTGGTGGAGCGTGTGTGGTTAACCGGCACACTAACTTGGACTTAACAAGGTAGGTAAAGGGTGACTTAGGGTTTATTATAGTATCGATGGAGCGTGTGTGGTTAACCGGCACATCGATTGAGTGATAAACTTTAAGGGTACCAAGTGATTTGCATGGTTACTTCACACCTCGTTTTGTGATCCTCGGTATCCCAGTCACAAAACTTGGAGGGCACACTCGAGATTGAAACATGCCTTTGAAAAGTTCATTGAATCTCAAAGAATCTAGGAATTTCTAAGAACCATTCAAAAACCTAATACTAAAATATTGCGGTTTTCGTGGTGGAAATTGGTGAATCGTCATTCACCTACCTTTCAAATATGATATAGCTTAGATTACGGCATACCTCTTCTAAGTTATATTATATTGTGATTGGATCCTAGCCTTAATACTACATTTGGGTGTTTTATTAAGGACTCTCTTATATCTAAACTAATCTTGTCCTCTTTCCTTCAGATGTCTTTCAATAATGCTTCTGGCTCTAATCCTAATGGCTCCTTTACCCTTATGAACTTGTGTGGGAAAGTCACCTTTGATGGATCCAACTTCAATGAGTGGATCAGAAACATCAGGATGATTACCCGCTACGAGGACAAAGAATATGTCCTTGACAAGGAGCTTAAGGAGATTGATGAGTCCACTGCAACTCCTCAGGAGATCGCTGAATTTCGGGCACATGAAAGGGATGCTACGAAAGTAGCTTGCATCATGATGGCCACGATGACAGCAGAACTCCAAAAGTCTTATGAGGATTTCTACCCTTATGACATGCACCAAGATTTGATGGAAAGATACCATCAAAGTGCAAGACAAGAGAGGTATGAAATCATCTGCTCCATGATAACAACCATGATGAAGGACGGGGAATCCGTCACGAGCCACATGCAGAAAATGCAAAGGTATGTGGATCGTTTGCTGAAGCTTAATGTGAACTTCCCGGAGGATCTTGCAATAGATATTATTTTGCATTCCTTACCATCGTGCTATGATCAATTCCGCATGACATATCACATGAACAAGGAAGAAGTCACCCTCAGCAAACTTCAGGGACTTCTCAAGACCGCAAAATCAGGTCTTAAGGGGAAGTCGGTTGCTATCACTCCTACTCAAAACTCTACTCCGGTTTTGGCAATCGGGAAAAGTCGAGGGAGGAAGAGAAAGAGCTCTTCTAAGGGTACCAAGGCTCGGACCCTTGATGGCTCTTCTTCAAGTGGAACCAAGAAAGGTTTCATTACTCCTTCTTCTGACCCAAAAGAGGCTGAATGCTTCTATTGCCATGAAAAAGCTCATTGGAAGCGGAACTGCCCAAAATACCAGCAAGATGTGAAGGATGGGAAAGTTAAACCCAACCATGCAGGTATTTACACTATCATTTCTAATAACTCACCCCATTCTAATTCTTGGGTCCTTGATACCGGTTGTGGTATTCATATTTTTTGTGACTTGCAGGGACTAAGAAGAAGTGAGGATGTGGAGCAAGGAAGGATAAACTTGATCATGGGGAATAGGAAAGCTATACCTGTTACCAAGATTGGAGTTTATACTTTATCGCTAAGTAGTGGGTTTAGTTTAGATTTGAATAAGTGTTGTTATTCGCCAGGAATGGCAAGAAATATTATTTCCTTTCATGCTTTGTACAAACAAGGGTTTACCTTTTCATTTAATAATGAAGTTGGTTCTATTGATGCTTTCTTTAATAATATTCTTTATTTTAAAGCATTACCTTGTGATGGTGTGTATGAAGCTGTATTTGTTGTTGATAACTTAGGAAATAATGTTTTGTGTATTGATTCTACTAATAATAACTTGGATAAAGCATCCTTATGGCATTGTCGTCTTGGACATATAAGCAAGAAACGCATAGGCCAACTCCAAAAGGATGGAGTCTTGGAGTCGTTTGACCTAAAGTCAGATGATAGTTGCGAATTATGCTTACTTGGAAAAATGACAAAGTCACCCTTCACAGGTTCGTGTGAGAGGGGTGAAGGTTTGTTGGACCTTATACACACGGATGTGTGTGGACCATTCAAACATGCCATAAGGGATGCTAATCGTTATTATTTGACTTTTACTGATGATTATAGTAGATATGGATATGTCTACTTGATCAAGCATAAGTCAGAGACTTTCGAGAGGTTTAAGGAATTTAAACAGGAAGTCGAGAATCAATTGGGCAGGAACATTAAGATGCTTCGATCCGATCGTGGTGGTGAGTATCTTAGTTCAGAGTTCCTCGACTATCTAAGGGAATGTGGGATAGTCTCACAATTGACACCTCCCAGGACACCACAGTTGAATGGTGTGGCTGAGAGGCGTAATCGAACCTTGTTAGATATGGTTCGTTCCATGATGAGTCGAGCTACGCTACCAATCTCGTTCTGGGGGTATGCCTTAGAGACTGCCGCCCATATTCTTAATCTAGTCCCTACAAAGAAAGTTGCCAAAACTCCTCACGAGATGTGGACTGGTAAAGTACCTAAACTAGACCACATCAAGATTTGGGGTTGCGAGGCTTTCGTGAGACGCGAGACTCATGATAAGCTCGAACCTCGAAGCGAGAGGTGTATTTTCATCGGTTACCCACAGCGATCCTTTGGTTACCTCTTCTACCGACCTAGTGACAATGTGGTCTCTGTAGCAAGAAGAGGAGTCTTTCGAGAGAGAGAATTTATAAGCCAAGGAGACAGTGGGAGACAAATTGATCTTGAAGAAATTCGAGAATCAAGCGGTGAAGGAACTTCAAACTCTAGCCCTCAACCTGAGGAGGAAACTCCTGTTGAGCCAATTGACAAATCTGTACCTCTGAGACGTTCCACGAGAGTTAGGAGTGCACTTGAGCATTACTATGGATTCCATATTACTGCAAAAGGTGAGACACTTATTAGTGATGAGACACTAGTAAGTCAAGATGACCCTAACAGCTACGAGGAAGCCATGGCAGGCCCCGAGTCTGCTAAATGGAAAGACGCTATGGATAGCGAGATACAATCCATGTATGACAATCAAGTTTGGAACTTGGTTGAAAATGTACCAGGTCGTAAGACAGTAGGGTGCAAATGGGTCTTCAAGAAGAAGACCGACATGGATGGTAAAGTACACACTTATAAGGCTAGACTGGTTGCAAAGGGCTTCTCTCAAATTCCTGGAGTGGATTATGATGAGACCTTTTCTCCGGTAGCCAAGATTAAGTCTATTCGGGTTCTGTTAGCCATAGCTGCATTTCATGACTATGAAATATGACAGATGGATGTCAAAACCGCTTTCCTTAATGGAAAGTTGGCTGAAGATATTTACATGAGTCAGCCAGAGGGTTTTGTCAGCAACGAGTACCCTAATAGAGTGTGTAAGCTTGAGAAATCCATTTATGGATTGAAGCAAGCACCTCGCAGATGGAATCTTTGCTTTGATGAAAAGGTCAAGGAATTTGGCTTTTCTAGGAGTGAAGATGAATCTTGTGTGTATGTCAAGGCTAGTGGGAGTATAGTTAGCTTTTTGGTATTGTATGTGGATGACATACTACTCATAGGAAACGACATTCCAACCCTGCAGGAAGTAAAGTCCTGGCTTGGGAAGTGTTTCGCTATGAAGGACCTTGGTGAAGCTGCCTATATTCTAGGGATAAGAATCTTGAGAGATCGGAGTAAAAGACTAATTGGACTTAGTCAGAGTACCTACTTGGATAAGGTGCTGAAGAGATTCAGCATGCAGGACTCCAAGAAAGGAGAGTTACCCATCCAGAGTAACACCAGATTGAGTAAGACACAAAGCCCTAGCACTAAGGCTGAGATAGCAGAAATGAGTCGAATACCTTATGCTTCGGCTGTAGGATCGATCATGTATGCTATGACGTGTACTCAACCCGATGTAGCTTTTGCCTTGAGCATGGTTAGCAGATATCAGGCGAACCCTGGCAAGGCACACTGGACTGCGGTAAAGAATATCCTCAAGTACCTGCGGAGGACTAAGGACTGGGTTCTGACCCTCGGTGGGAGTGGTGACTTGAGAGTTGTAGGGTATAATGATGCTAGCTTCCAGACTGATAGGGATAATTTCCGCTCTCAGTCGGGCAGGGTCTTTACCCTAAACGGAGGAGCAATTTCTTGGAAGAGTTCCAAGCAAGAGACAGTGGCAGATTCTACTTGTGAATCAGAGTATATTGCAGCTAGTGAAGCAGCAAAGGAGGCGATATGGCTGAAGAACTTCATTGGAGACCTTGGAGTTGTACCAGCTATTAAAGAGCCAATGGAGATTTTCTGTGATAGTGAAAGTGCTGTTGCCTTAGCCAAGGAACCAAGGGATCATGGGAGATCCAGACACATCGACAGAAAATACCATTTCATAAGGCATCGGATCGAAGAAGGGCACCTCGTGGCAAAGAGGATATCATCAGATGAGAATCCGGCAGATCCCCTCACAAAGGGATTGACTCGGGTTAAGCATCTTCAGCATGCTCGGAGCATAGGGCTGAAGGATGATATTAGATTTAGTAGTTAGATAATCTCGAAATTTGTAAAGTGTAATTGACATTAGATGATGAATAAAACATGTTTTATTTATGAGTAAAGTGTTGCTATCTCTTGTCAATCGTTTACTATATTTCTTTTTGCATGTTTTGACTTCCAGAATAATTTTGTTCGGTATAACATATTATTCAAACCTCCACAGTCGGTCATATGTTGGAAGTAGATATGAATCAAGACTGTCATGTTTGATTGTAGAGGTCTTGGACAAGGCTACAACAATCATGAGTGCTCATAAGTTCTGAGCATTGGATTCAACCCACGCTCACTGGAATCACTTCATGGAATTTTATCTCGAGTGATCGTGAGACGGTAATATCATATAAGTCTTCAAACCTAGAGATATGATTTGTTACTTACAAGTTGGTTATGCATTGACTGTACAAAACCGCATTGGTAACTCGATGTTATAAAACGTACTTTTGTGTGTAATTCAATGAGTGGTAGAACAAACATATGAGTCGAAGTTTATCTGTTCCTTCTTGGATTAGAAGATGATATCTGGGCCCCTCGATGATTTTGTTTTGACCCATGTACCGGGCCTGGTCAGAACTAAGTTGATGTGTTCAATTAAGTTCTATGTCAAACAAATCGGAAATCGGGAAACAAATGCTGGACAATAAGCAAGACGTGTTCCATGTATTTGTCCGGCTGATATCTAGAACAGAGGATTATATGATCACTTATCTTAAATGGCGTATCATCATCTTCTCAGTTCCGAGAGACCTTGAAAGAGCTACGATTGCCGGTCGGTTCCTGAAGTACTAGAGATATAGTTATTAGACTTATCCAAGTGGGAGACTGTTGGATAAGGTGTCTAAGTCCATAACTATTTCGGGCTTGTACTTGACCCGACCCGGCATGGTCCATTTGGGTTGCATGGCACCATGCAATTGGATAGACTAAATGAGAGAAATAACACTTGGAGATTATTAATATATTATAAGTTCTAATATATTAATAATATTATTTAATTAGTTGATCAAAGAATTAATTTGGAATTAATTAAGTGATCAAAGGATAACTAATTAAATATATGGGTTGGTTATGTAAATCATCCATATCTTGTATAGTGGGCTAAAAGGCTCCATGGATTATCAAGTTGGGTTCTACCCATAGGATGCTCCATGGATGCTCCATGGGAGTTACAAACCCATGGGTCATGGAAATGAAGAGTCATGACACATTAGGGTTTACATGGTGTAACCCTAGATGTGCCAACACTATATAAGGATCCCATTCTCCACCAAAATTGGCTAGGAAAAAGAAACTAGAGGGCTTGGCCGATTTTTGAGAAGTGTGTGTTATCTCAAGAGTCTTTCCAAGAGCATTTGGTGTTGTGTGAAGCATTTGAGGCATCACACTTGGGGTGCTAGGCTCACAAGGTTTCAAGGAACACAAGCAACAACAAGGTAAGCTATTCTATCTATGATTCAAGTTAAAATTGTTCCCCATGTATGCTAGATAGGAATATAACCTTGGAATTCAACTTTGCATGATAATTAGACAAACATAGATCCAAGGTTATTAGGGTTGCATGTACACTTAGGAAGTGTTAGAATGCTCAAAACCCATCAGATGGAGCCTACTATCTCATGGACCGAATCTGGACTCCATGCCACGGAGGTTTCAGAGATTTGGTCATGAAGGAAGCACACAACACCCGATATTCCGTCCACCCAGGTTTGGATAAGATGTATCTGGATCTCAAGAGGCTATACTGGTGGCCTAACATGAAAGCGGAGATCACTGCCTTCGTGAGTAAGTGCCTTACTTGCGCGAAGGCTAAGGTCAAATACCAGAAGCCATAAGGTCTCCTTCAATAACCGGAGATAACATAATGGAAGTGGGAGCGGATTACAATGGACTTTATAACCAAGCTTCCCAAGACAACGGGTGGGTTGGATACCATTTGGGTCATCGTCGACAGATTGACCAAGTCTGCACACTCCCTACCCATCAAGGAAACGAACAAGATGTAGAAGCTCACAAGAACATACCTTAAGGAAATAATACGGCTGCATGGCGTCCCTATATCTATTATCTCAGACCGAGATAGTAGATTTACCTCGAGATTTTGACAATCACTACAAAAGGCACTAGGGACGAGGCTGGACATGAGTACAGCCTACCATCCGCAGACTGACGGACAAAGTGAGAGGACGATCCAAACATTAGAGGATATGCTGCGAGCCTATGTAATCGAATTTGGTAATTCGTGGGATACACACCTACCTCTTGTGGAGTTTTCCTACAACAATAGTTATCATACGAGCATCAAAGCAGCTCTATTCGAAGCCCTCTATGGCCGGAAGTGCAGATCCCCTATGTGCTGGGTTGAGGTGGGTGACACTCAGTTAGCTAAAGGACGAGTTCCTGACAGCGCTCTCACTGGTCCGGAGATCATTCGAGAAACGACCGAGAAGATTGTACAGATTCGTGAACGATTAAAAGCTGCTAGGGATCGGCACAAAAGCTACGCCGACAAACGAAGAAAACCCTTGGAATTCCAGGTGGGAGACCGAGTCCTTTTGAAGGTCTCACCTTGGAAGGGAACGATACGCTTCAGAAAGCATGGAAAGCTGAACCCAAGGTACATAGGGCCTTTCGAGATTCTCGCTAGATTCGGCCCCGTAGCTTACAAACTCAACATACCCCACGAGCTAAGTAACATACATCCTACCTTCCACGTCTCAAACTTGAAGAAATGCCTGTCCGACGAGACTCTCGTAATTCCCCTCGACGAGATCAAGGTCAATGAGAGCCTCAACTTCGTGGAAGAGCCTGTGGAGATTATGGATCGGGAAGTAAAACGAACGAAACAAAGCCGCATCCCAATTGTGAAGGTTCGGTGGAACACCAAGCGAGGACTGGAATTCACTTGGGAGCGCGAGGATCAAATGAAACTCAAATATCCCCATCTTTTTGCATAGTAGTTATATAATGACTCTCTATATGAGTTCAAAATTTCAGGACGAAGTTCCCCTAACGGGGGGATGATGTGACAACCCAAATTTTATTCCGTTACATAATCCCGTATTCACTAACGGAATTCATCGCTTTTGAAAATTTCTGAAATATTTGGAGTCGTCAATAAATAAATATCTATTTATTTATATTTCATGTCATTTTTATTTTAGTATAAGTAAATATAACTTGTTAATGAAATCCCGTTTAACAAAATAAAGTTATATTACTTTTCAACCACTTCACCCGGGTAAAAAGTTTAAACCCCGTTAAACTTGAGCATCGGGTAGTCGTGTACCGGGTGCAATACCCGAGGCATATTTAAGGAAAATGGATGCCACTTTGCACCCTTTTACCACCCCAAACATACACTCTCTCACTACTTTCTCTCTCTAGACCCGATTCCGACTCCAAAATCGCGAATTCCGGCTTCCAAATGTAAGATTTTCTTTCCTAACTTTTTCTAAGCATACATTAAAGTGTTTATAACTAGAAAATCATATGATTGAAGGGTAAACAAGGAGTTTACGACCTAAGAAGCTCCTTAGGCCGTAAACACCCCAAAACATGGCCAAAGTCCCATTTTTCCTTCCTTTAGGCTTGTATGCTGATTAAGGAAATTACCTAGAAGGGTTTGGATATTAAAACACAAGTTTTTAAGCCATATAAGAGGGTTTACGGCCCAAGCATATGCTTAGGCTGTAAACACCCTTTTTCCTTGTTAAAATGTCCAAAAAACCCATCCAAAGCATATTAGAATTAAGATATGATTTTAGGAAATGCTTATGGCCATTTAACAACACATTTTGAGGGATAATATAGAGTTTACGGCCCAAGCATAAGCTAGGACCGTAAACTCCCCCAAACAACACCAAATGAAGGTTTAAAACCCCCAAATTGGTCCTAGACATTCACTAGAAATATAGGGGATTGATTTAGGGCCTTAACATCCATTTTTGGGAGGAGAACAAGAGTTCACGGCCAAGCCTAGGGGCTTACGGCCGTAAACTCCCAAGGAGTGGCCTTTCGGCCGTAAACTCTAAGGGAGTAAACTCTTGGACTCCCCCGTAACCCCTTTTTGGCCTTGTACAACCCGAGAACCAGTTCTAAGCCCTAAGACCCCGAATCAATGCTAGAATATCTAAATGTTTTAATAAAAAGCATAAAATGACTAATTTCTTGTAAAACACATATTCCATATGCTAATAGGGTCTTAAAAGGTGTACAAGTCCTTATTTGGTACCAAACGCTCAACCGACACTTTCACCCGATTTACTCGGTTTCAGGTGAGTTCATACCCCTTAAATGAACCTTTCAAATGTTTTTATATGTTTTAGGGGGGGATACAAGTCAAATATACATGTTTATGAAAATTAATCACATGTGATTCACTATCCGTAGTTCAAATCACATGTGATTTATCACTATGCCTTATAAAAGAACTTTGCGTTTTCAAAACTATTTTGGATAGATAAACAATTTTCAAAATGCTCCCTTTTGACAAGATTTTTCATAAATAAATTTTCTTATAAAATATAACCACACAAATATATTTACATAAGTAAGACTTGAAGGACTTAGGACCGATAGCTCGCCTTATTTCCTGTTCTTGTTTGATTGTGGGCTTAGGGTAGTTGTTATCCGTCCGACTGTCATTGATTTCTTAGTTATATATCATGTATATTGGTGTTGGATACGAGTATTTTCATTCCATTCAATGCTTAATCTAGTAAATTGACAAGAACCATACACACTAAGTTAACTATAATAGGTATAGTTAAGGCCACTGCTACTCGCTACTGTCACTACTCTACATACTATAATACACACTATTATGAGACTATACACGAACGAGAGAACATACTACGAACTATATAAAAGACTACTACACTATAATACAAGAGAAAACCCTAATCAGGAAGATACACACTAATTCACTACAAGATACTCTACTCGCTACATACTATGCCCAGAGTTTTCCGATAGGAAGACGACGCTACATGTATAGATCTATACGGGCCAGACACTATTACATCCCAACTGTTAACTTCAGTCCGAGTTGTGCAAGCCCAGGGATGACGCTACTTCACTACACTGTGCATGACCGGGAAGGTCATGGGGTTCTCTATTACTCACACTATCAGTCGCATACAAGGAATACATTAACTCCACACTAAAATACTAAAACTAAAGTATAAGTTAATATCCCGAAATAAATAAGTATCTATTACTAATGGGATCTTGCACCACTATTACTGATAACAGGCATAACTTTTCCTATTACACTACCTATTGGAGATTCATCAATATACTTTTACAACAAACGGTTTTCAATGATGAAAATTTCATACAACTTAAAGGTTTTCACATACGCTGTATCTTCTGGAAAATATAGGATTTTCTAGGGTTTCCTACTACTTATGAACGTGAATTGTAGTTTTTCATACTATCTGTTCTAATGCATTTTATACAAAACTCACACTAAACTCTTATGAACTCACCAGCTTTATGCTGATACTCGTTTTCAAAATAACTTGTATCCTCAGGTCAAAGATAGACAGGTACAGATGCGACATTTTGGAGAAGGTGGAGCATACAAGATCTATCTCTTATTTTTGTATTACTTTTGGTATTTGTTGAACTTTACAGAACACACTTGTAATTTAACTTACTATGAAATGAAATGGTTGTATTTTTCTTGTTTTTACTATTATGAAATTGTGATGATACTGTACATGACGTCCTCCACCCCGAAACGTATTCCGCCGTTATCGGTTTTGGGATGTGAAAGATTCACACCTATTTTTGTTAGAGATTTTGAGATATGTCAAGATTTTCCACATTTTCACAAGAATAACCAAGAAAATCACACATAACATGCATAAATACATAGATCAACACATAAACACTTGTATTCTCCCCCAAAAACTTGTAAATACCGAAAACAAGGGGGTATGAACTCACCTTGCATTGTTGTTCTCGGTTTGATAAAGAGGAGAGTGAGGTTTCGGTCCTAGTAAGCTTCTCTTGAGTTGATCTCGAGTTTTATGAAGTGCTAGAGTATGGATCATGAAGCAATGTGGGTTAAGAAGAGATTTAAGGTGTAACTTGTAGTTAAAACTATGAGGTCTAACCAAAACTTACCAAATGTGATGGACCTTGATGAAGAATTTCTTGAAATACACCCTAAAGTCTTAAAAATTTTGAGAAGGAAGGAGGAGTTTTTGAGATGGTAGTCGAGAGTGTTTGGTAGTGGAAGTGTGTGTGTGAGTGTGTTGGTGTTCTTCGGCCGAGAGAATAAGAGGGGAGAAGAATGGAAAGTTTCTCTTATGAAAGGGATGATAGGAGTTGCCTAGATACATGATATTTTTGCATGGATGTATGGAGAATAATACTTAGAGGTATGCTGGGTAATTGTGAGGTGTCAACTTCTCCTTAACCCTCCATTAATCTTCTCTTTTTTTTTATCATGGGTCGAGAATTTGGGCTTATGAGAAAAGAGTGGAATAGTTTGGGCCATTTAATAGACTTTATTTTTCGGCCCATTGGGCCCTTAGGATGGCTCATGGCCCAATAAAAGTCTATTAGGTGGTTTAAGGTCCATTAGGGTAAATGGAATCATTTATGACCCAACAAGGCCCATTAGAGATAAACTAATCCATTTTAGGTCCATATGGCCCAAAATGTTAAATTTTATGAATGTGGGTCCCTTTGGAGCCTATTTAAGGGTTCTAGGCCCAAAATATTCGAATTGAAGGCTTATTGGCCTATTAGGCCCAATAAGAAAATCCTAGTCCATAGTAAACTTGAACCGGGATTTCTAGGGTTTCCAACCCTTAGTTGAACATGAGAGATGTATTTGAATGACCTTTGATTTATATTCACTTAGAGTACATGCTTCACATCAAACTCCTAATATTCACTGGCATCAAATCTAATTTGAATGAAGGGTTGTTTTAGTATTAAGGTGCACCCTACATAACTACCTTTGGTTGATTCAGTTTTTCCTATGAGCCATCTCCACCGTGAAGGCTTCGTTTAGCTTATGGGGTTGTTGTTTTAGTAAGTGTTTGAATATGTTATTAATGAAGATTCGCTCAGCTCCACTATTGAATAAGATATAAGCGAAAGAGTTGTTAAGTGGGTACGTACCAGGAACAACCGTCGGGTCTTGGACTACTTCACCTTGAGCCAAGGTCAAGACCCTTCCTGATCCTCTTGCTCCTTGATTGTTAGCCTTGGGGAAATTGCGCCTAAAGTGACTGGTTCCTCCACACCCATAGCAGGTGTGACTGGCCCTAGAATTAGTGTTGTTGTTACTGTTGCGGCAATTGTTGTTGTTGTTGTTTGGCTACTGATTCTGATGTGGATAAGTTCTACAGTATATGGCGGTGTGACTCTTTCGGTTGCATCTATTACAATACGGCTTCTGACGGGCTCCCTTATGATGGAGATTGCACTTGTTGCATTTTGGAAGGCTTCCAGCGTATGGTTTCACTGGTGTTGATGTAGTAGGTGTCATGGACGTATGGATAGCAACAACATGTTGTTTCTTCGAGGATCCTTGAGTTGGTTGTCCGTTTCTCTTACTCTCAGACTTTTGCTTCCTGCGCTTAAGCTTGGGCTTCGGAGTGCCTTGATAAATTATCACTCGTTAGTTTTATGGTTGCTACTTCGACTGGAGTTGTCGACACTATTTCCACCTCTATTGGTGTTGTTTGCATTGAGTTGTGCCATAGCAGCGGTTACTGTCGCTGTTACAACAGCTTGGAATGTAGCAGAGTCCATATGCAGGATCGGTGTCTCACGGGTGTGCTTGTTATTTTTGGTGGGATGACATTTTCCTGCTGCATGATGATAAGCCAGAACGTAAGTAACGATCGCCATTCCTTGTTGTACTCTATAAATTTCGCATTTTTTCATATGATTCACATTGTTTCCATCTATATCCCTATGATGTATCTACGGTAGTAGGTAATCGCAGTTTTTGCACGAATTTTAAGTCTGTCCATAGAGTTTATAGATTATTTTGGTTTCGAGGGTTTGGTTGTGCGTGAGTATGTGAGTACATAGAATCAATATGTAATAAAAGTAAGAGAATACATAACATAATACAACCTCATGTGGAAAGTATATAGCCGTTTTCATTAATGAAAATCTTTTGAGTACATGAAAATTTGCCTACCTAAGGCATACAATACATGAAATGATTTAAATACGACAGAGTAATGACTCCATGAGTAGTGTAATCACTTAATCATGTCGTTGATAGTACATATAGTAGAACATAACATGGAATCCTATCAGTAGTGGTAGTATACGAAGTTAATCTTGGTCGAAATGTCAAGGTTCTGATAGGTGATCAAATGCCGAAGTGTCGTGCCACACGGTCAGCGAACTCGCTCATCTCCCTATTGACTGTGTCCCTCTCATACTCTGCTAGCGCTTCTCAACCTTCTATTGCCCAGAGTTGCTACCTGAGGGTGGTAACCTCCTCCTCCAAATAGTGCACACGAGCGGCTAAATCCTTCGGTGATGCGGGGTGGTCCAGTGTCCTCTCCGAAGTGGGAGGCTTGCTGGGAACTTCTGTAATGTTCCCCACTTCCTCCACTTCTTCCTTGGTTTCCCCGAAATCATAATTGGTCTCCACATATTCCTCGGTTCCTAGGCCTGGGTCTTCTCTTGGAATCATGACAGGGTCTCCCTCAAGAAATCCATTGGCCACTACAGCCTGGTAGTAAAGAACACCTTGTTGGTAGTCTTCCATGCTGACTGTGCGAGAAATGGATGGGTAAGGAGTGTGTGAGGAATGTATATAAATAGCATTTTCAAATACTCTTATAGTATTTTTAATTGTTTAAGTTTGAGTTCCTTAGGGATTTTTGGATACGAGGTAAGTTTCTGGATTCATTTCCCCACATGATCCCTCCCAGCTACATGTTGGTCATATTTTGAGTAAATATAGTTGATCAGGCTATATTTACCCCCCAATACGACTACATAACTGTACGGGTTTAACCACGGTGTTCAATTTCCTCCAGAGACTTTTAGTGTTATTGTTGCGTTATTACTCTAAAATGCACACATAAGTATGTATTTTAATTATTATGTTCAGAGTAGTTTAGTCCCATTGTATTTATAGTTGCATATCTTGTATGGTTAGATATGCCAGTTCACTATAAACAATGCATCGATACCAATCTGTCACACTCCCGAACCAGACGGCAGAAACGTTTGGGGGATTGTGCGTGACTTCATCTTGAAATATCATTACAGCGAATATAAATGAAACATAACATCATCATCACCATGTATAATATAATACAACTGCCATTGTTTACATCAAGTACAATATTTTAAATTTCATGACCAAAACATTCAATGTATGATGTTTAACAATACACAAAAACAAAATCTCATATTCTTGTTGACTCTTCCGCTTAACGAGTCCCTGAGAATACAAGTTATTTTGAAAACGCAACATATAATGTTGGTGAGTTCATAAGCATGTTTGATTGAAAAGTTTTGTATGGTTCGTAAAACACCAAAAAATCCAAAATTTTCTATAAACTAGTTTGGAAGTAAAAGTATTAATGCATGTGTTTGCTGCTTTTGGAATGTATAAATAAACAAAAATGTAATCCAGATATAAAGACCCTGTATTTACCGTTGTAAGGAGAAGGTAATGTATAAATGTATTTATCCCAGAAAATCCGATATTTTCTGCTTATAAAAGTATTGTAATCATAAAATTTCCAAGACCGAGTATCGATGAACGTATGTTTTTAGTATCGTCTAGATTTGTATAAATATACCAAAATCTTTGATGAAGTTAGTCTCTAAGTGAGTCGTTACAACCATGCTTTATAATGACTAATTCACCTGTCTTGGCGTTTTTAGGTGCCGATTTTGATGTAGGTAATGTTTGTCGCCCTAGACTCGCCTAGTCTAGCTGTAGCGAATAGCTAATGCGTGGGGGGTCACCCCGTATAGATCTTTACACAAACTCCCGCTCTCCCTCCAAGAAACTTTGGCTATAACTACAGGCTACGATTGTACACTCAAAGGTTCCAACCGACAAGTATCACTAGATCCTCAACTTTTCAAGATTGTTATGTCTTTCACCGTGTTTAATGTTTATGTGTGTGTTTTAAGTTTTCAAATCTAAAAGTATGTATATGAATATATGAAGTTCAATAAATATGTAGAGGTATAGCTAAGATCCACTAAGCATGTGATTTTTAGTCCAAGCCCAATTAGCATGTAAATGGACCACGAAGGCCCAATAAACATGTAAAAGGGTAATTTAGGCCCAATAGGCATGTAAATGGACCACTAAGGCCCAATAAACATGTGATCCATAGTCATACCCAAATTAACATGTAAATGGGCAGCAAGGCCCAATAAACATGTCATGGAAAATATTAGGCCCAATATACACTTAAATGGACCCTTAAGGCCCATTGGCCATGTAAGGAGAGTATTAGGCTCAATAAAATTTGTTATCAATGTATTTCGTCCATTCGTTATTATTTCGTTGTTTGTTTTAGCTCGAGGTTTACCAAGACAGTAAATATATCTAATTTTTGTAATAGTGACACTTTTGGCCCACTATACCGAAAATATACATTTTAGTCACATTTTTGGACAATTTGACACTTTAGATCCTTTAAGACTAAAAGTCTTCAACTTATGGGCTTAATTCAAATATAATGACTATTTGTGGCCCATTTTGGTTAAAATTTTACTTTCGACCCAAAATTCATAAATATTTACAATTTTGGCCAAAACTAAATATAATTTAACGTCTTTGACCCAAATACATCTAAATGAATATTTTGGCCCAAATATATATCAATTTTGCTGTTATCGACCCACTTCTACCAAAAATTACATTTTCAGCCCATTTTTCATAAAAATGACAATTTCGGCACAATTTTATAAAAAAACATTTTTGGTCTAATTTCTACTAGAGTGTCATTTTAAGGCCCTAATTCCACATATTTACATTTTTAGTTCAAATTTGTATCAAATGACAATTTTATCCATAAAAATCAATATTTCTACATTT
This sequence comes from Lactuca serriola, assembly GCF_051521515.1. NCBI lineage: Eukaryota > Viridiplantae > Streptophyta > Magnoliopsida > Asterales > Asteraceae > Lactuca > Lactuca serriola. Next base: position 205,478,485 of record NC_136408.1, read on the forward strand.
TAGGCCCAAGGAAACCGTATGGCCTATATTATGGCCCATTATGCGACAATTTTACTTTTAGCCCCTTTTAAGTCATAAATATCATAAAGACCCATTTTTAAAAGAAAATTACTCTTGTGACCCTTATAAAAACCGTAAGTGGTAAAAGTTATCCCAACCTTTTCTTTACTAGTCAAAAATGATCCTTATACAAGATTTTTGTTTTGTTTTTCACATCTTAAGCATGTATAAAACCTCTATCTTTGTAGTATGTTGACTAGTATGCTTTAGTTTATGTTTCACACCTATTTTTGTTAGAGATTTCGAGATATGTCAAGATTTTTCACATTTTCACAAGAATAACCAAGAAAATCACACATAACATGCATAAATACATAGATTTACACATAAACACTTATATTCTCCCCCAAAAACATATAAAAACCGAAAAAAAGGGGTATGAACTCACCTCGCTTTTTTGTTCTCGGTTTGATGAAGAGGAGAATGAGGTTTCGGTCCTAGTAAGCTTCTCTTGAGTTGATCTTGAGTTTTATGAAGTGCTAGAGTATGGATCATGAAGCAATGTGGGTTAAGAAGAGATTTAAGGTGTAACTTGTAGTTAAAACTATGAGGTCTAACCAAAACATACCAAATGTGATGGACCTTGATGAAGAATTTCTTGAAATACACCCTAAAGTCTTAAAAATTTAGAGAAGGAAGGAGGAGTTTTTGAGATGGTATTCGAGAGTGTTTGGTAGTGGAAGTGTGTGTGTGAGTGTGTTGGTGTTCTTCGGCCGAGAGAATAAGAAGGGAGAAGAATGGAGAGTTTCTCTTATGAAAGGGATGATAGGAGTTGCCTAGATACATGATATTTTTGCATGGATGTATGGAGAATAATACTTAGAGGTATGGTGGGTAATTGTGAGGTGTCAACTTCTCCTTAACCCTCCATTAATCTTCTCTTTTTTTTTTGATCATGGGTCGAGAATTTGGGCTTATGAGAAAAGAGTGGAATAGTTTGGGCCATTTAATAGACTTTATTTTTCGGCCCATTGGGCCCTTAGGATGGATCACGGCCCAATAAAAGTCTATTAGGTGGTTTAAGGTCCATTAGGGTAAATGGAATCATTTATGACCCAACAAGGCCCATTAGAGATAAACTAATCCATTTTAGGTCCATATGGCCCAAAATGTTAAATTTTATGAATGTGGGTCCCTTTAGAGCCTATTTAAGGGTTCTAGGCCCAAAATATTCGAATTGAAGGCTTATTGGCCTATTAGGCCCAATAAGAAAATCCTAGTCCATAGTAAACTTGAACCGGGATTTCTAGGGTTTCCAACCCTTAGTTGAACATGAGAGATGTATTTGAATGGCCATTGATTGATATTCAATTAGAGTACATGCTTTACAATAGTTGAATGATTACATGAGAATAGAATTTCCCAAGCTAAAATACTAGTTGTGACAGTAGTAAAAACGTAGGGGTATGAACTCACCTCTAGTGCGTGTTAGAGTCAGGATATCGGAACTGTAGATATGATCCTCGGGCTAACGTACATGGGGATAACGGTATCCTAATATTATTTAAACATGTATTCGTATTTACATTAGCTAAATAGTTATTTAAGGCGTTAAACAACACTTAATATATGTAAGAAATAATTACCAAGAATTATTTGGAGTGTTGAGAAAGGTTTTCGGTCTAGCCTTCACTGAAATCCTTGATTTCGGTCTTAAAACCTCAACCGAGAACCAAGTTCACGGTCCTAAAGAGTTTTCGGTCAAGAGTGGGTTTTCGGTCCAAGGGTGTTTTCAGTCAACTTGAAGATTTGAAGATTGTTCTTGGTGTTCTTGGTGAAAATCTATGAAGATTTGAAGGAATTTTCTTAAAGCTTTGAAGATTCTTGGATGATATTTATGTTGGATTAGATGTCTAAGTCCATAACTATATGGTCCATTTGGGTTGCATATCACCAGCACAATTTGATAGGATGGACTTTTGAGAAGAGGTTATTTATGATCTGTTAATATATTATAAGTTCTAACATATTAATATGAAATCATATGATTTAATTGGTATTGATCAATAATTAATTTGGAATTAATTTAGTGATCAAAAGAGACTAATTAAATGTAAGGGGATTGATTCGTAAATCATTCATTCTTATGGTGTGAGCCAATGGTGCATGATTCTTTACGTTGGGCTAAACCAATGTAACAACCCATGGATGATCCGTGGGGGTTTAAACCCATGAAGCCTAAGGAATATGGAAGGTCATACACATTAGGGTTTACATGGTGTAACATTAATCTTGCCACAATATATAAGAAGCCCCTTAGCATCCAAAGTAGCACACTAGTGATCCTTGGAGTTCCATGAGCCGATTTTGGTCGCAAGAATATTTCTCAAAATTCATCCTTTGTCCAAAGGTGTGTTGTGATTCCATTTGAGGTACAACACTTGGGGCACTAAGTTCTTAAGGCCAAACACAACAAGTTCTACAAGCCACAAGCAAGAGGTAACTCTATAACTCAATTATACATTGTTTACATCATTTTGTATAATAGTTGTAGGCTTAATTCTTTGGAAACAATATCGCATGAATAATTAGAGAAAACATAGATCCAAAGCATTTAGGGATGTATGTGCACCATAAGATGATGTAGTATACTAAAACCCATCAGTGGTATTAGAGCCTAGGATTATTTTCCACTATACTTTATGTTTTATTGGTTTTCAAAGCAAAAAAATCGAATTTTATGCATTTTGGACAGTGAACTCACCGAGTCCACTCATAAAAGGTCCAAATTGACGAGTCCAGTTCATGTACTCGCCAAGTTGGTGCTCCAGTGGGCAGTTTTTCGAGTTTTTTTTGCCTGTTTTGGATTAGAATCATTACCACAAAATGTTTTAGTTCATAAAATATGATTTTGTTGATATGTTAATGATGATTCTCATCCAAATAAAAGATAATTGTTAAAGATTCATGATTTGTATTAGTTTATGATTAGGCTAATTTCTTGAAACTTGTTTGATATGAATTATCTTAACATATGAGTTGAATTATATCATAGGCAAATTGTTTGATTTTGTTAGTTAGAAATTTTGATCTAATTGTTTTTTGGTTAAATCCATAACTTGTCCTCAAGTTATGGAAAGTGAAAACTCTCATTTTTGAATGTCATCATAAAATGGATTTAAGTCTTCCATAACTTGTCCTCAAGTTATGGAACTTGAAGAGTTTTTTACATAAATGTTTTTATGAACTCCATAACTTGTCCTCAAGTTATGGAATGTCAAGAATCTTTTCATAAAACCTATATTAAACTCATAAGTTATGGAAACCAAAAGTTTCTAAATAGTTCAAAACTTGCCCTCAAGATTTGGAATTTGTAAATGCAAAGTCTCACTTTGAAACATTTAGTTCCAAACCATAGAATTTTAATAGTTTAAAATTCCACCCTTATACTATTATAATATTATAGGTTTAATATATATATATATATATATATATATATATATATATATATAAGAGAAAAGTCAGTCTTACTGTTAGTAGACCTTATTCACGAAGTCGGTCTATAAGGGGGTATAAGGTTACTGCCTATAAAATGACAGTTTAATTGGTGTCCACTCTCACCCACCGCTTCATTGACTAGTGGAGGGTCGTTAGCCGAATGATTTTGACAGGACATTTAATATCTCATTAAAAGTATAATAAAATACTAAGTAACTAAACACTTATAAATTCCCAATCTTAGTTACTTAGGAAAATGTGAATTTGGTGCTAACCCAAGAAATTGCACTTTGCACATTATTAAGTCGTTAGTTGAGTGAGTGTGGTTAACCGGCACACTAATCTGGGACTGACAGTGCGTCGCAAAGGGTAGCTTGATGTTACTCATAGATCAATGGAGCGTGTGTGGTTAACCGGCACATTGATTAGGTGGTTGAAACATTGGGTGTACCAAGCTAATTTGCATGGTTATTCACACCTTTTTTGTGATCCTCAGCATCCCAGTCACAAACTTGAAGAGCACAATCGAGATTTAAACATGCCATTGAAAAATTCAATGAATCTCAAAGGAACTAGGAATTTCAATCCATTTAAAACTTAATAATCAATTTCATTTTGCATGGTGGCAATTGGTAAATCATCATTTACCTACCTTCAAATATTTTGCAATTTGGATTACGGCATCCCTCTTCCGAATTGTCAAATATTATGTTGGGTCCTATCCTTAATATTTCATTTGGGTGTTATATTAAGGACTTAAATCAACTAACTTGAATTTATCCCATTGTAGATGTCTATTTTAGACAACTATGGTCTTCCCAAATCTTTTGGATCAAGCTTTCCTCTTGAAGATGATATCTCACGTGGTGTCACACCCCAAAACCGGATCGACGGAAACGTTCTGAGGTGGAGGACGTCATGTCAAGTATCACAACATATGCAGTATAGTAATCAAAGTATAACAACCATTGCATTAATAGTAATAATTTTACATAGGTTACATTATACAATAACATCAAAGTAAATACAGAACATAACATAGATGTAGCTTGGTTCTAGGCTGACTTCTCAAAAGCTCCCTGGATGTACCTGTCTATCGATGACCTGAGAATACAAGTTATTTTGAAAGCGAGTATCAACATTTTTATAATGCTGGTGAGTTCATAAGTATTTAATGAAATTAGTATAAATACACATTTTTATTCAAAATAACCTCATGAAAGATAGTAGTTTAGAATCTACAGAGTATTAGAATTCTTTCCATAAAATCCCATATTTTCTAAATAAAAGTAGTCTTCTACCAAGACCCAATTGTTTTGTGTTTAAACAAAGGGGTATCTCTATTAAAAGCAGTCTTCTACCAAGACCTGATGGATTTATGTTTAAGGAGTAATTTCCCTAAAAGTACTATTATTATTAAAATATAGCTTTTACTTTAAAGGAATTGTGAGAAAGTCACAAGTAAAAATAATACCGAAAAACAATATTTTACCTCAGCAGAAACACTGCTGGCTAAAAGTAAACAAAACCTAGACTCCAGGCAGGACGCCTCGCAAAGATTAAAGGTAAATAAATACATATACTCCAGGAAAGTATCGAATGGACAATACGCCTGGCTCAGTCTAAAGTAGAATAAAACATAGACTCCAAGAGGGTATCGAATAAACAATACGCCTGGCTCAGTCTAAAGGAGAATGAAAGGGTGAAAGTGAACTCGTATGTAACCATACTGATTGACGATCGAATCCTTGATGACCCTCCAGGTCATACGATGTATAGTGACATATGTCACCCATGGGCCTTACCGGCTCGGACTGTAGCTAACAGTCAGGATGCAGGAGTGTCTGTCCCGTATAGATCTATGCACATGATGTCCGCTCTCCCTCCAGGAGACTCTGGTTACACGACGATGGCGCTATGAAGCGTCGTATCGGGAAATAGTGTGTCACATTTTATTTAAAGTAATATAGTACTAGTATAGACTCACGAATGAACTGACTCTTGTGGAATTCTTCGTACTAGAAAGAGTAAATAGAATCTCCTAACTATTCCTATAATAGTTACTAGTGTTCTAGAAATATGAATAATGGAAGGATGCCTTTGCTACCCAAAGGAAACGAATTGGCTGATGGAAACCTTTATGACTATATAGGTATACATGATATATAACTAATAATTAAACGACCTTCAGACGTATAACCAATATCCTAGAACCACATCCAAACAAGGAAAAGGAGATAGGGCGAGCTAGCCTTCCTAAGTCCTTTAAACATTACTTATATAACTATACAGATACAGACATGCATTTTGCAATGTAAAAGCATAAAAGAAAGTTTGGTAAAAACCTTTGGAAAACTTTTGAATAAGAACTTATGACTTGATGTCAGTTTATAAAACAAGCTTTGAAAACCTTTGGAAAACCTATGGAAAACTTTTGATAATCTAAAAGAGTAATTCATAATTTAAAACAAGATTTGAAAACGAGATTTGATAACCTTCAGCTGGATAAAGCAGTTTGACAAGCAAAATCTATTTTGCTATACAGTTATTAATCGTATGTGATTGATATAATAACTCTATAGTTCAACTTGTATTCCCCCCCCCCCCCATAAAAGCATTTAAAATCATTTAAAAGGTTAATTCAGAGGTATGAACTCACCTGGCGTGGGTGATCCGGATGAACGGACGGTATAGGATGCTAAGTGTCAAGTGAGGACTTGACCACACACGCGAATCCTATTTAACATGTAATGATACATTTAAGTATCAAATTTGTCATTAAATAACTAATTAAGCAATTAAGGATGTCCTAATACATGAAAACACTTTGTTGCAAGTGTTAGGAGTACCAAGGGTTGCATATGAGGAGTGTATGGACTCACATTGGAGTTTACTCTTCAAATGATGGCCCTTAGGGGTGTTTACTTCTAGACCATAACCCCCATGAGTTGACGGTCATAAACTCATGGAAGGGGTGTCATTGGGTGCTCAAAGGTCCTAAACCACTCAAGAAACTATGCTAAACTCGAATCAAGGGCTGAGGAAGTGATTAGGGCTCAAAATAGACACTTTATGGAGTTTACGGTCCTTGGACCACTCCCTTGGGTGTTTACGGTCGTAAACACATGGGTTTACGGCCGTAAACCCATGTTTGTCCATTTCTCTTGTGCTTTGGTGGTTCTACCTCATGCATGTAAGCTTCTAGTCACTTATTCAAGCATTGGAAGGTGTTAAGAGCACTTAAACACCCTTAGAAGGTGTTTATGGTTTTGGGAGACCCTCCCAAACCGTAAACTCATGATTGTCCCTTCATTTCATGTTTTTGGGGTTCCTAGTTCATGCATGTAAGGTTCTATTCCAGTACACAACTAGTAGAAGGCATTAGGGGCATCTAAACACCTGTTGGAGGTGTTTACGGTTTTGGGGAGGTCTCCCCAAACCGTAAACACATATGAAGATGGGTATTTGATGATTTTCAAGTGTAATCAAGTTCATATTAAGCACAAAAGAAGCTAGGGTAAGTGTACTTACGATTTAGGAGCTTGAATGATCGATTTTTGGCAAAGAACACTAGTGTGTGTTCTTGGTGTTCTTGAAGAACACTTGAAGATCTAAGCAAAAATCGAAATCCATAGATGAAATGATGTAAAAAACGCTAGATTAAGAGTTATATGAACGAATCTAGGCAAGAAACACTTACGTTTTGGCGAATTTAACGGAAAAGAAATATGATACTTGAGAGGATTTCCTTGAGTGTTCTTGAGGTGGAAGTTGGAAAATGAGAGAAAATGACTAAGTGTCATATTTATATTCTCGGGGGTTTGCAGTCGTAAACTCCAAGTTTACTCCCGTAAACTCTAAATTTTTGGAGTTTCGCGACTTACGTTAAACGCGACAACTCTAAATTTATACTTCCTTTTTATTTGATTCGGTTGACGAAAAATATTCCAACGGGATTAAATCCGGCCAAAAACGTTTTGAGATGAATTTGGCTAATTTTTGAAGTGCTTAAATGCGGAGTTTATACAAATAAAAATTTCCGGTTGTCACACGTGGCGATCAAGGTGAAATATTAATTTGTTTGTCCTGTATTAGTGAAAATGGAAATCATACTTCACTTCCTCCACCTCCTCCAATTATTCTCCCTAGCCCACAAGTTCAAAGACTTGAAAAGTTCAAGATGACTCAAGCCCTATCGGATAGAAAACACAAGGATGGAAAGTATGTGTATGCACATGTCTTGGATATGAAGTCACACATTAACTCGCTAAGAATGTTGGGTGTCGTGTTCCCAAGGAAGTTGGCTATTGACTGGGTTCTTCAGTCACTTCCCAAGTCATATAGTGAGCTCATTAAGGACTACTATGTGACAAATCACGATATGACCCGTATTGATCTTACTTATTTGTTGATTGTTGCTGAATCAGCAATGATTTAGCGCAATGGTCAAACAAATTTGACTGGAAGATCTACCTCTCAAGCTGACATGGGCAATGACTTGGATATCCCAGAAATGATTCCTTCTCCTAAAGGAAAGGAATTGGCCATGATCAAAAGTCTTGATCATAAGGTAAAGGCCAAATCTGAGATTGTTCCATATGCCATTCCGAATGAGCCGGTTTGTTTCTATTGCCAAGGAAAGGGACATTGGAATCGCAGCTGCTCTAACTACCTAAGAAGTTTAGTCAGATTGCATGGTTCTACTTCAGGTAAGTCCACTATCTAACTCTATTAAGTTCCTAATTGTTGATTCTTAATATATGATGTGACAAGGTTGCATTTTGATGTTTTGTAGGATCATGCAAAAGGATGGAAGCTTAAAGGAAGAGTATGTTGAATCTGGTCATGAAGATGGATTTCAATCGCATGGTTCGATGATCGAATTTTTAAGCTGTTGCTTAAAGAGTTATGATAGATTGCTTAGAAATATGTAGTAATATAGTTTTCATTTGTAATTGCATTGTAAGGAAAAGTTTTTCCACATTTTATAAATAAATAAAATTTTGTTTATTTTTATATTATATCTCCTTACAATGACATTTGTGAAAAAAAAATGATGTTCGTATGTTTCTATTATTAGCAATATAGATTTGATTCTTTCGTTTGTGGTAGTGTCAAAATTTACCAAATAAGGAAAGATTCTCATCATCCAAATTTCAGTTGGATAGAAACTTGGAATCATGCAACTTGCATTGTGTGATGAATGAGAACCTTCATCTTTGGTAAATTAATACTATTTCCTTGTTCACATGTATATGTGAGTAAAGTGAAGGACTATGGGATCGGGTACACTGGGTGTACGCTGGTCAGGTCCACCTCAAAGAACGAAAAGACTATTTGTCATGATTTACTAAGGTTTAGTAAATACGGTTATACTTACAAGTTTAAGTATAATTCTGAATCATTGGAAAAATTTCAATGTATGGCAGAATGAATAAGAAGAATCAAACTAGGCAGAAAGATAAAAGTTTCTCCAATCTGAAAATATGGGAGAGTACTTTAGTATCGTGTTTTATGATCATCTTAATGATTATAGAAACCCATATCACAGTTGATCCTCTAAGGATATCTTAGTGCATTTGTATGGCTAAGAAGAGGAATCGTGAATTGTTGGAATGGTTAAATCAAAAAGGTAAATCATACTTCATTCTAAATCGAGTCTTAGAGTCATACTCCAAGATTGTGCCTTGAGTGACATAATCTTAAGGAAGGTTTAAAACTCTCATCAAATGTAGAGTAAAATGTTTCTTACCATTGTTCGTTTGAAATTGGTAAGTTGTGATGTCTTGGTAAGGACAAATACCAACTAGGACCAATTGTGTAAAGTGTTTATCTTGATAAGAATCCGCACAAACTCTTGAATATTTGTTTGTCAAGGAATGGTTCATGACAAGAGAATCTTATATATGAAGAGTTCAGTAGGAGTCTTAAAGATCTTAACAAGTTTCAAGAACTAATCAAGAATAAACCTATTGTTAATCACTAGCACACGACTTGAGGTTTGTAACCTATCATGTTGACATATTCTTGTTTCGCTTCCCATTCCAGTTAAAGTTGACTATGCATGTGAGTTTATGAGTTCTCAATTTTTTGCATAACAACTTGGAAGCGATGGTAGACCCTTGTCCTACCAAGTGGAAAGAAATTAAGATTGAACGAGTTCAGTCCATATGGGTTGGGATTTGTCACTAACCATGTCTTGAGATTAGGGTTACGACAAATTCATAACACATACACCATAAAATCTAAGTGTCATAAGGTTTATCTCCAATTCATAAAAATGATTGTGAGGAGACGCTTTCACTAAGTAGATTTTAAGGAGATAGAATTATGATATTTGCATTCTCCAATTCAATTATGATTACGGCATCCCTCTTCATAATTTGAAATTGTGAGAAATGGAAAAGGGTCTAAACATTTGAGACTTATTGTTGTAAGTTCTAAAATTGTTAAGACACACATGTGAGCTATCTAAGGAAAGGTGTATGAGTTTGAGAAGCCTAGATAAAGTCTTATCGAAGCATCTCGTATCGGGAATCTGAACCTTGGTAAGAAAGTCATTAAATATTGATTTCTAGACTTCCAGATGGTTTCTGAATACATGTCAAAGCTAGTGGGAGCATAAGTGTTATGCTAGCAAGATAATAATTATTATGCTAGTGGGAGCATAATTATTATGGAAAGTGTTACAATTTAGCAATAATAATTATAGAAAACAAAAGTTTCAATTCGCAAAGATGCAGGGTTTGAAAAGTTGTTTTGCTATAATTAAGGGCAAAGAATTCATACTTCATTTCAAAATCTAAAAGCTTAGATTGAGTTTTTAATCAAATTTAGTCAAATATATATATATATATATATATATATATATATATATATATATATATATATATATATATGAATGTTATATTGGAATGGTTCAACATAAGGAAATTATATATATGGAAATGATAATTGCATTTTCAAAATTTAATTATGATTACAGCATCCCTTTTCATAATTCGAATTATGAGAACATGGCAAATAGAAATATTATAGCAAAAGACTGATCAAGTATCATTTCTTTATGTTAGACATTATGAATCGTGTCCCATATGCTTCGGGTATAGGATCGATTGCATATGTTATAATATTCTCGTGTTCTAATTTTCCAAATGCCTAGGGCATTAAGAGGGAAAAAGGAATATAATCGAATATGACTAAAGTAGTCAAACAACTGTTAAGGACAATCTAAGGTTCGCCAAGGATCAGTCGCTTAAGGACAATGGGAAGTATAGTAATGGATGGACCATATTTATATTATTATGAATAGACAGGAGTCGATTAATAATGAGTAGTCGTATGTAAAATATGGAATGTTTCCATATTGGGGTTGAAGAATAGATGAGAAAGTTACAAACTTTTATGCAAGAAGGATGTTCAAAGGAATGTACTTTGAATTTGAGACTTGATTTCCATGGAATTGTCTTGTAACAATCTCCAAAGGAATATTTTGTAATATCATTGGTCAAGTCTCTGTGACATTTGGTACCTAGACATTACAAAAGAATCATTTCATGATAGTTTAGAATCTAACACTTTGTAGCAGTGAGAAGAATATGAAATTCTTACACTTGCAATAAGGATTTGGAATTGTGAAATGACCATCGTTGAAATGTTGTCAATTGATCTATTTCACAAATTAAGGACCATAGACAAACATAGTGTGTGTGACAACCGTCAATTTTCGGTCAAGTCAAAGTCAACTAAAGTCAACAAGTCAAACCGGTCAACTCAATTTGTCGTGAGTATTAGAGTTTACGTTATGTAATTTCTAAACAACTCTCTATTCTAATGAGAAATCATAAATTGAAAAGTGCGTACATCTAGATCTCCTTAACCTAAAACTGTGGTACGTGGCGAGCCAAACCGATAAAACAATGTTGCATACTCATCGGGAGTATGCAAGATCCTTAAACAAGGCTTAACGGGGCTTACGGACCCTGCATTGCGAAGCCGAACACTCAAAAAGGTCACCAATGAAACCTCTCTCAATCGTGTTCACTCCATCTCTTCTTATCAGAAATCTCTCCCAAATCTCTCTAAGTATGTGAAATCTCTCCCAAATCTCTCTTTGTATGAGAAATCTCTCCAAGAATGTCAAATCTCTCCCAAATCTCTCTAAGTATGTGAAATCTCTCCCAAATCTCTCTTTGTATGAGAAATCTCTCCAAGAATGTCAAATCTCTCCCAAATCTCTCTAAGTATGTGAAATCTCTCCCAAATCTCTCTTTGTATGAGAAATCTCTCCAAGAATGTCAAATCTCTCCCAAATCTCTCTAAGTATGTGAAATATCTCCCAAATCTCTCTCTGAATGAGAAATCTCTCCAAGAATGTCAAATCTCTCCCAAATCTCTCTAAGTATGTGAAATCTCTCCCAAATCTCTCCTTGTATGAGAAATCTCTCCAAGAATGTCAAATCTCTCCCAAATCTCTCTAAGAATGTGAAATCTCTCCCAAATATCTCTTTGTATGTGAAATCTCCCCAAGTATGTCAAATCTCTCCCAAATCTCTCTGAGTATGTGGAATCCCTCTCAAATCTCTCTCGAAATCTCTCCTAACTCTCTATAATCACTCGGGGCATCCCGACCCTCGAATTTGGCGAGAACAGCCCAAAAACGGAAGTCTACGCGAAAAACGGGCATGAGGAACCGAAACCCCTCTTAGGACCCGAAAGTCCTCTTAGGAACCGAAAGTCCCCTTAGGAACCGAACCCTTCTGATGAAGAAGGCTGCTGAATCGAACCGAACCTCACTCTAAGAACCGAACCCTTCTGAGCCGAAGGCTGCTCAACCGAACCCGAACGTTCGGCACCTTTCGATTCTGACCATTTCCTCTTCTGATGACTAACCGAACCCTCCCTTCTGATGGCTTGCCGAACCTTCCCTTCTGAGGACCGAGGACCGAGCCCTCGCTTCTGACTTCGGACCGAGCTCCCCGCCCCTTCGTTTCCCTCTGTTCGTTTCCGACTACAATCCTCAGCATGGACCGAGCCTCGGCCTAGGGACCGAACCTCGGCCTAGGACCGAGAGGTCTCGTTGGGAACTCATTTTCTCCCGGTTTTCGCGTAGTTTTGCGTTTAAGGCCCGTTTTTAATTATTTTAACGCGGGATTTTCACCCAAAATCATATTTTAACATAATAAACCCTAAATATTCACAATTTAATCATATTTTCAAAAAAATCTTTATTTAAATAATAAAAGCAAGTGGGTAAAGTACAAAGAGGTGGAGTGTTGACTTTGCTTTACCTTATGACACAAGCAACCACTCCCACACCCACTCTATGACCAGCCACACCTCCCCACCTTACCTAGGTCACATCAATGTCCTTTCCACTCAATCATCACTCTTTCCCACGTTTTTGAGAGCTGAATATTCATCTTTTCTCCTCACTTCTCTCATTTGCTCTCATTTCACAAGAAGATCAAACTCTTTTCTCTCTCACTTTCTCTCTCTAGAAATTCGAGATTTCCAGGGCTGATCTTGAGTTTTTCCTCCACATTTGGTAAGCATAATCCATTCTCTTTATGATTATCTCAATTATTTCCACTCAAATCATGGATATCTTACACAAACTCCATTATATTTGTGTTAGAGCTTCGAATCTTCAAGGGATTCTTCAAGTGTTCTTGGGTTGAACACTTCTCTTCTTCAACACTTATCTACTGAAATCACTCAAGGTGAGTTCATACCCCTACATTTTCATGTTTTCTCAAGTTTTTAGGGGGGGAATACAAGTTAAAACACCAAGAACATAACTAAACTTTTCTAACAGCCTTCATCAGAAAAGTTCAACCCCATTCACGGACTGTTTTGGACAACTTAAACATTTTAGTTTTCAAAACTGTTTTAGGTGCATGTAGTTCCACTTCTTAGCTTTAAAATGACTACTTGCACATCTCTATACGATTTTTCTACAATTTATGGTGATTTTTACAAAACTACCTATCATTTCAAACACCAATCCGGACCAGTCTGTGATTATGGACTTTTTCACACAAGTAAGAAGTCATTAAAAATTATAATAAAAATTATGAACAAACTAGACTCATATTCCAAACTCTCAGAAGTTACAGAACTTGATTTGGACATTTTATGATTTTTCTACCAATTTTCCAATAACAGTTACAGAAAATGTTATTAACAGAAAAACACTATAAATTTCATTTCACCTTGTACATGTTGAGCAAGGTATACATCATTATGTGATTATGTGTTGTTGCAATATATGACAATTTTGTATTCTTATATAGACATACATCAGAAAACAAATGGATTTTTACCTCCACAAGTATGGTAAATACATAAATGATATTACAAGGCTATATCCATTAAAATATAAACATTGGTAAATTACGACAAGTAAGGCTTATGCTCACTACCCACACAAATAATTAATAAACTATAATAGGTATAGTTTAGGGTTATTTTACATAACAAACACATTATTAAAGGTTTTACACATACAAAAGAGTTATTACCACTATGGATAATTATGATAAACTATAATAAGTATAGTTAAGCCATTATACCCCCACAAACGAACACGCTAGTTATAATCGGTATAGTTATGGCATATATATATTACAAACAAAGTGATAAACTATAATAGGTATAGTTTATGTTTCATCTACCCTATGAACTTAATTACAAGAAAGGAATTCACCATCACCACCACTTTTGGTAAACTATAATATGCATAGTTCATGTTCACTAGTCACTACCACTATCCGATGAACTATGATATGTATATTTTATGTTCACAGTCACTATTACTATTTCGTACACTACACTAGGGTTTGGTTCAGGTTTTTGGATTTAAGTCCACATTAAGTTTTCGCATTGTTAGACTTCAACTATAATCGTTGAGCGTATATGCTTGAGTCATACAAGAATTTAGTCTTGATTGGCTTAGAATTAGTGGTGCCCGGCTCATCTCCTGTTCCTTGTTGGGTTGTGGACCTAGGGCAGACCCACTATATTCAACGTTTTATCTAACCTAAATCTTATATAACTTATATACGCTGGACGATTATAGGGGAAATCTACGGGTCAATCTAGGGTTCATTAATACATCATATAGGAATATTCTGTTTACACTTAACTAAGAAAATATTGGATTTTCTGGAAATCAACTCTCTCGATTTTATAAGGAAAACGGTTTCTACTCCAAACAAAACTCTTATGAACTCACCAACTTAATTGTTGACACTCTTTCAAAACTACTTGTATTCTAAGGAAATCAGTGAAACATGAAAACTTCAGCGCTTTGAGGATGGGACGTTAAACCGTCAACAATTTATTTTTGTCATCATAATGTAATTGATTTTGAAACATGTAAACATATACTTTGGTGTAACTTTTTCAATTATATTTATGATGGTTGTATTTACTTTGAGCACTATTATACACGTTGTTGCGATACTGTACATGAAGTCCTCCACCCCTGGATGTTTCTGCCATCCTTGGTTTGGGGGTGTGACAGTGTGCATGCTTGGATCATGGCGCAACTATTGTTTCAATTCAAGAATTAAGTTGATTATTCGAAACATTATACAATGAATAATGAGTAATCAATATGGGACTCAAAAGTTTTGGGACCATATAGAATTAGTATTATTCTTGTGTTTCACTTTGCATGTTTTGACTTGCCGAATAACTAGGTTATTCAAACCATCCACAGTCGATCATACTTTGGAAGTAGGTACTGAGGCAAGACTGTGATGAATGGGTCTGTAGAGGTGTTTTAGACATAGCACAAGTTTGCGATAGTGTTCATGAGTACTCCTGGAATAAGATACGAGTATTGGATTCAACCCACACTCATCTGAATCACTTCATGGATTTTACCACAAGTGATTTTGAGATGATAATATCCTATATTCTTGAAACAGAGACATATGAGTTGTAGTTGTGAGTCGGTTGTGCATTGACGTATGTAAATGCACATTTAACTTGGTGTTATAAAACATATTGTTATGTGTAATTTGCTGAGTAAGTACAAGCGAGCATCTGGGTCGAAGTTTATCCATTCCTTTTACCCCATTTGGTTAAAAGCGATATATGTGGGCCTTTAGATGATTTAGTGACGACAAACCTAAGTGCTTGGCCAAGCCTGGACTGATTTGATTTGTTCAATTAGTCGGTCGTCATAAATCAGAAATCAGGAAACAGTAGATGGATAGACAAAATGCTTATTATCCATGTCTCAGTCCATATGATATCTAGAATGGAGGAATATATGATCCCTTATCTAATGGACGTGTTATTAACTGGGTCAGAGTTCGACAACGTCTTTTAAGAGCTACAATTGCTAGTCGGGATTTTGGAGTCATACTTGCAATAATAGTTATTACACTTACCCAAGTAGGAGACTGTTGGATTAGGTTTCTAAGTCCATAAATATAATTGGTATGTACTTGACCCGAGAGTAGCATGGTCCATTTGGGTTGCATATCACCAGGACAATTTGATAGGATGAACTTTTGAGAAGAGGTTATTTATGATTTGTTAATATATTATAAGATCTAATATATTAATATGAAATAATATGATTTAATTAGTATTGATCAAGAATTAATTTGGAATTAATTTAGTGATCAAAAGAGACTAATTAAATGTAAGGGGATTGATTGGTAAATCGTCAATTCTTATGGTGTGGGCCAATGATCCATGATTCTTTAGGCTAGGCTAAACCAATGTTACAACTGTTGGGTTTTTAGCATTCTAACACTCGTAAGTGTACATGCAACCCTAATAAACCTTGGATCTATGTTTTCTCTAAAATACATGTAAATAATAATTTCCAAGGTTTACATCCTAACTAGCATGGCATGAAGAACTAGAACCATAAAACACTAGAAGAATGACATACCTTTTGATAGTGATTGATTGCTTGGAGTTTAAGAGCCTAGCACCAATAATGTGAATGCCTCAAGTGGAATCACAAATCACCACAAACTTGGAAAAACCTTGAGAGAATAATATGATATGTAGAAATCGGCCACCACAAAGTCTCACACAACTAGTTGCCATTTCTTGCAATATGTGCATCTTTATATAATGTGGAGGATTAGGGTAAACCCTAATAACCCATGTCTTTTCCTTTCCAAGGATACATGGGTTAAAATCTCCATGGATCATCCATGGACCCCATGCATGCTTAGCCCATTCCTAATGAGTTTAAGCCCACATTATATAAAATGCAATAGCCCATGTTTAATTAGTCTTCCTTTCAATCACTAAATTAATTCATAATTGATTTGAGACTAAAACTAATTAACCAACATGACTTTATATTAATATATTATAACTTATAATATATTAATAAATCATAAACATACTATTCTCATAAGATTATTCATATAAATTGTTCGGATGAAGTGCAACCCAAATGGACCATGTCGGGTCGGGTCAAGTATATACCAAATAAGTTATGGACTTAGACACCTTATCCAATAGTCTCCCACTTGGATAAGTCTAATAACTGTATTTGCATATGTTACTTCAGGAACCAACCAGGAATCGTAGCTCTCGAAAACTCTGTTGAACTATGAAGCGCCATTTTAGATAAGTGATCATATAATTCTCTGTTCTCATGATATCAGTCGGACAAATACATGGAACAACGTCATACTTTTTGTCCAGCAGTTTGTTTCCTGATTTCCGATTTGTTTGACAAAAAACTAAATTGAACACATCAATTAGGTTCTAACCGGGCCCGGTACAAGGGTCAACACAAAATCATCGAGGGGTCCAGATATCTCTTCTATTTCTAGAAGGAACAGATAAACTTCGACTCATATGCTTGTTCTACTACTTGTTGAATTGTACACAAAGGCACATTTATAACATCAAGTTACTGATGCGTTTTCGTGCAATCAGTGCACAACCAACTCATAGGCAACAACTCATATCTCTAGGTTTGAAGATTTATATATTACCGTCTCATGATCACTCGAGATAAATTCCATGAAGTGTTACAAGTGAGCGTGGGTTAATTCCAATACTCATAACTTATGAGCACTCATGAATGTTGTAGCTGATGGGTTTTGAGCATTCTAACACTTCCTAAGTGTACATGCAACCCTAATAACCTTGGATCTATGTTTGTCTAATTATCATGCAAAGTTGAATTCCAAGGTTATATTCCTATCTAGCATACATGGGGAACAATTTTAACTTGAATCATAGATAGAATAACTTACCTTGTTGTTGC
Source organism: Lactuca serriola (assembly GCF_051521515.1). Taxonomy (NCBI): domain Eukaryota; kingdom Viridiplantae; phylum Streptophyta; class Magnoliopsida; order Asterales; family Asteraceae; genus Lactuca; species Lactuca serriola. The sequence goes on from NC_136408.1 coordinate 205,496,243, forward strand.
TTGAGTTCCTTGAAACCTTGTGAGCCTAGCACCCCAAGTGTGATGCCTCAAATGCTTCACACAACACCAAATGCTCTTGGAAAGACTCTTGAGATAACACACACTTCTCAAAATCGGCCAAGCCCTCTAGTTTCTTATGTCTAGCCGTTTTTGGTGGAGAATGGGATCCTTATATAGTGTTGACACATCTAGGGTTACACCATGTAAACCCTAATGTGTCATGACTCTTCATTTCTATGACCCATGGGTTTGTAACTCCCATGGAGCATCCATGGAGCATCCTATGGGTAGAACCCAACTTGATAATCCATGGAGCCTCTTAGCCCACTATACAAGATATGGATGAACCCATATATTTAATTAGTTATCCTTTGATCACTTAATTAATTCCAAATTAATTCTTGATCAAACTAATCAAATAATATTATTAATATATTAGAACTTATAATATATTAATAATCTCCAAGTGTTATTTCTCTCATTTAGTCTATCCAATTGCATGGTGCCATGCAACCCAAATGGACCATGCCGGGTCGGGTCAAGTACACACCCGAAATAGTTATGGACTTAGACACCTTATCCAACAGTCTCCCACTTGGATAAGTCTAATAACTATATCTCTAGTACTTCAGGAACCGACCGGCAATCGTAGCTCTTTCAAGGTCTCTCGGAACTGAGAAGATGATGGTACGCCATTTAAGATAAGTGATCATATAATCCTCTGTTCTAGATATCAGCCGGACAAATACATGGAACATTGTCTTGCTTATTGTCCAGCATTTGTTTCCCGATTTCCGATTTGTTTGACATAGAACTTAATTGAACACATCAACTTAGTTCTGACCGGGCCCGGTACATGGGTCAAAACAAAATCATCGAGGGGCCCAGATATCAGCTTCTAATCCAAGAAGAAACAGATAAACTTCGACTCATATGTTTGCTCTACCACTCATTGAATTACACACAAAAGTACGTTTTATAACATCGAGTTACCAATGCGGTTTCGTACAGTCAATGCATAACCAACTTGTAAGTAACAAATCATATCTCTAGGTTTGAAGACTTATATGATATTACCGTCTCACGATCACTCGAGATAAAATTCCATGAAGTGATTCCAGTGAGCGTGGGTTGTGTCCAATGCTCAGAACTTATGAGCACTCATGATTGTTGTAGCCTTGTCCAAGACCTCTACAACCAAACATGACAGTCTTGATTCATATCTACTTCCAACATATGACCGACTGTGGAGGTTTGAATAATATGTTATACTAAACAAAATTATTCTGGAAGTCAAAACATGCAAAAGAAATATAGTAAACGATCGACAAGAGATAGTAACACTTTACTCATAAATAAAACACTTTTTATTCATCATCAAATGTCAATTACACTTTACAAATTTCGAGATTATCTAACTACTGAATCTAATATCATCCTTCAGCCCTATGCTCCGAGCATGCTGAAGATGCTTAACCCTACTCAGTCCCTTCGTGAGGGGATCTGCTGGGTTCTCATCCGATGATACCCTCTTTGCCACGAGGAGTCCTTCTTCGATCCGATGTCTAATGAAATGGTATTTTCTGTCGATGTGTCTGGATCTCCCATGATCCCTTGGTTCCTTGGCTAAGGCAACAACACTTTCACTATCACAGAAAATTTCCATTGGCTCTTTAATAGCTGGTACAACTCCAAGGTCTCCAATGAAGTTCTTCAGCCATATCGCCTCCTTTGCTGCTTCACTAGCTGCAATATACTCTGATTCACAAGTAGAATCTGCCACTGTCTCTTGCTTGGAACTCTTCCAAGAAATTGCTCCTCCGTTTAGGGTAAAGACCCTGCCCGACTGAGAGCGGAAATTATCCCTATAAGTCTGGAAGCTAGCATCACTATACCCTACAACTCTCAAGTCACCACTCCCACCGAGGGTAAGAACCCAGTCCTTAGTCCTCCGCAGGTACTTGAGGATATTCTTTACCGCAGTCCAGTGTGCCTTGCCAGGGTTCGCCTGATATCTGCTAACCATGCTCAAGGAAAAAGCTACATCGGGTCGAGTACACGTCATAGCATACATGATCGATCCTACAGCCGAAGCATAAGGTGTTCGACTCATTTCTGCTATCTCAGCCTCAGTGCTAGGGCTTTGTGTCTTACTCAATCTGGTGTTACTCTGGATGGGTAACTCTCCTTTCTTGGAGTCCTGCATGCTGAATCTCTTCAGCACCTTATCCAAGTAGGTACTCTGACTAAGTCCAATTAGTCTTTTACTCCGATCTCTCAAGATTCTTATCCCTAGAATATAGGCAGCTTCACCAAGGTCCTTCATAGCGAAACACTTCCCAAGCCAGGACTTTACTTCCTACAGGGTTGGAATGTCGTTTCCTATGAGTAGTATGTCATCCACATACAATACCAAAAAGCTAACTATACTCCCACTAGCCTTGACATACACACAAGATTCATCTTCACTCCTAGAAAAGCCAAATTCCTTGACCTTTTCATCAAAGCAAAGATTCCATCTGCGAGGTTCTTGCTTCAATCCATAAATGGATTTCTCAAGCTTACACACTCTATTAGGGTACTCGTTGCTGACAAAACCCTCTGGCTGACTCATGTAAACATCCTCAGCCAACTTTCCATTAAGGAAAGCGGTTTTGACATCCATCTGCCATATTTCATAATCATGAAATGCAGCTATGGCTAACAGAACCCGAATAGACTTAATCTTGGCTACCGGAGAAAAGGTCTCATCATAGTCCACTCCAGGAATTTGAGAGAAGCCCTTTGCAACCAGTCTAGCCTTATAAGTGTGTACTTTACCATCCATGTCGGTCTTCTTCTTGAAGACCCATTTGCACCCTTCTGTCTTACGACCTGGTACATTTTCAACCAAGTTCCAAACTTGATTGTCATACATGGATTGTATCTCGCTATCCATAGCCTCTTTCCATTTTGCAGACTCGGGGCCTGCCATGGCTTCCTCGTAGCTGTTAGGGTCATCTTGACTTACTAGTGTTTCATCACTAATAAGTGTCTCACCTTCTGCAGTAATATGGAATCCATAGTAATGCTCAGGTGCACTCCTAACTCTCGTGGAACGTCTCAGAGGTACAAATTTGTCAATTGGCTCAACAGGAGTTTCCTCCTCAAGTTGAGGGCTAGAGTTTGAAGTTCCTTCACCGCTTGATTCTTGAATTTCTTCAAGATCAATTTGCCTCCCACTGTCTCCTTGGCTTATAAATTCTCTCTCTCGAAAGATTCCTCTTCTTGCTACAAAGACCACATTGTCACTAGGTCTGTAGAAGAGGTAACCAAAGGATCGCTGTGGGTAACCGATGAAAATACACCTCTCGCTTCGAGGTTCGAGCTTATCATGAGTCTCGCGTCTCACGAAAACCTCGCAACCCCAAATCTTGATGTGGTCTAGTTTAGGTACTTTACCAGTCCACATCTCGTGAGGAGTTTTGGCAACTTTCTTTGTAGGGACTAGATTAAGAATATGGGCGGCAGTCTCTAAGGCATACCCCCAGAACGAGATTGGTAGCGTAGCTCGACTCATCATGGAACGAACCATATCTAACAAGGTTCGATTACGCCTCTCAGCCACACCATTCAACTGTGGTGTCCTGGGAGGTGTCAATTGTGAGACTATCCCACATTCCCTTAGATAGTCGAGGAACTCTAAACTAAGATACTCACCACCACGATCGGATCGAAGCATCTTAATGTTCCTGCCCAATTGATTCTCGACTTCCTGTTTAAATTCCTTAAACCTCTCGAAAGTCTCTGACTTATGCTTGATCAAGTAGACATATCCATATCTACTATAATCATCAGTAAAAGTCAAATAATAACGATTAGCATCCCTTGTGGCATGTTTGAATGGTCCACACACATCCGTGTGTATAAGGTCCAACAAACCTTCACTCCTCTCACACGAACCTGTGAAGGGTGACTTTGTCATTTTTCCAAGTAAGCATGATTCGCAACTATCATCTAACTTTAGGTCAAACGACTCCAAGACTCCATCCTTTTGGAGTTGGCCTATGCGTTTCTTGCTTATATGTCCAAGACGACAATGCCATAAAGATGCTTTATCCAAGTTATTATTGGTAGAATCAATACACAAAACATTATTTCCTAAGTTATCTACAACAGATACAGCTTCATACACACCATCACAAGGTAATGCTTTAAAATAAAGAACATTATTAAAGAAAGCATCAATAGAACCAACTTCATTATTAAATGAAAAGGTAAACCCTTGTTTGTACAAAGCATGAAAGGAAATAATATTTCTTGCCATTCCTGGCGAGTAACAACATTTATTCAAATCTAAACTAAACCCACTACTTAGCGATAAAGTATAAACTCCAATCTTGGTAACAGGTATAGCTTTCCTATTCCCCATGATCAAGTTTATCCTTCCTTGCTCCACATCCTCACTTCTTCTTAGTCCCTGCAAGTCACAACAAATATGAATACCACACCCGGTATCAAGGACCCAAGAATTAGAATGGGGTGAGTTATTAGAAATGATAGTGTAAATACCTGCATGGTTGGGTTTGACTTTCCCATCCTTCACATCTTGCTGGTATTTTGGGCAGTTCCGCTTCCAATGAGCTTTTTCATGGCAATAGAAGCATTCAGCCTCTTTTGGGTCAGAAGAAGGAGTAATGAAACCTTTCTTGGTTCCACTTGAAGAAGAGCCATCAAGGGTCCGAACCTTGGTACCCTTAGAAGAGCTCTTTCTCTTCCTCCCTCGACTTTTCCCGATTGACAGAACCGGAGTAGAGTTTTGAGTAGGAGTGATAGCAACCGACTTCCCCTTAAGACCAGATTCTGCGGTCTTGAGAAGTCCCTGAAGTTTGCTGAGAGTGACTTCTTCCTTGTTCATGTGATATGTCATGCGGAATTAATCATAGCACGATGGTAAGGAATGCAAAATGATATCTATTGCAAGATCCTCCGCGAAGTTCACATTCAGCTTCAGCAAACGATCCACATACCTTTGCATTTTCTGCATGATTTCATACCTCTCTTATCTTGCACTTTGATGGTATCTTTCCATCAAATCTTGGTGCATTTCATAAGGGTAGAAATCCTCATAAGACTTTTGGAGTTCCGCTCTCATCGTGGCCATCATGATGCAAGCCACTTTCGTAGCATCCCTTTCATGTGCCCGAAATTCAGCGATCTCCTGAGGAGTTGCAGTGGACTCATCAATCTCCTTAAGCTCCTTGTCAAGGACATATTCTTTGTCCTCGTAGCGGGTAATCATCCTGATGTTTCTGATCCACTCATTGAAGTTGGATCCATCAAAGGTGACTTTCCCACACAAGTTCATAAGGGTAAAGGAGCCATTAGGATTAGAGCCAGAAGCATTGTTGAAAGACATCTGAAGGAAAGAGAACAAGATTAGTTTAGATATAAGAGAGTCCTTAATAAAACACCCAAATGTAATATTAAGGCTAGGATCCAATCACAATATAATATAACTTAGAAGAGGTATGCCGTAATCTAAGCTATATCACATTTGAAAGGTAGGTGAATGACGATTCACCAATTTCCACCACGAAAACCGCAATATTTTAGTATTAGGTTTTTTTTGAGTGGTTCTTAGAAATTCCTAGATTCTTTGAGATTCAATGAACTTTTCAAAGGCATGTTTCAATCTCAGTGTGCCCTCCAAGTTTTGTGACTGGGATACCGAGGATCACAAAACGAGGTGTGAAGTAACCATGCAAATCACTTGGTACCCTTAAAGTTTATCACTCAATCGATGTGCCGGTTAACCACACACGCTCCATCGATACTATAATAAACCCTAAGTCACCCTTTACCTACCTTGTTAAGTCCAAGTTAGTGTGCCGGTTAACCACACATTCTCCACCAACGACTTAATCAAAGTGTAAAGTGTAATTTCATGGAATAGCACCTTATTCACATTTTTCCTAAAGTAACTAAGATTGGGAATTTAATAAAACATTTAGTTACTTTATAATATTCATCATACTTTGAATGAGAATTAATAAGTCCTTGTCTTACCCGTTCGGCTAACGACCCTCCACCGATCAAGCAAGCGGTGGGTGAGAGTGGACACCCATTAAGTCACCATTTTATAGGCAACAACCTTATACCCACCTTATAGACCGGCTTCGTGAATGAGGCGTACTAGCGGTAAGACGACTTTGTTCTTATACATATATATATAATTATTAAATCATAATAATATAAGTATAAGGGTTGAATTTTAACTTTTAAAATTCTAGGGGTTGGAACTAAAGTTTTAACTTAACTTTACTTGTTCCAAAACTTGAGGGCAAGTTTTGTAAACTTTCAAAACTTTTCATTTCTTGTAACTTATGAGTTTATTAGAGTAATAAAATGAGGACTTTTCATTTTTTCCTAACTCTTGTGTTCTTTTAATGGTTTTTAATCCAAGAGACTTTTGGTTTTCCATAACTTGAGGACAAGTTATGGACTCCATTAAAACACATTATGATCATGAATTAATCTACCACATAGGTTACAAATAATTCCTATGATCATCTAAACATCATAAGAACAAGAATATGAATATGAACACTTTCAAGAATCAAAATCACATTTAATCTTTGTAATTTTGATAACTTGTTGTTGTAAATGAGTTAGAAAAGACATTACACCTTCTAAAATAAGTTTTCAAGTACCAAAACATTTTAGGGTAATGATTCTAATCCATTTCCAGCAACTCAAGTTGAAATTCTGCACTCTGTCGACCCTACTCGCCGAGTGCATAAACCTACTCGCCGAGTAGGTTGAAGATACACATGAACTCGACGAGTCCTCCCCATGGACTCGCCGAGTCCATCAGTCAGACAGCAGAATTTTCGACTTTCTTCAACTTTTAGGCACAAATAACAAACAAACAAGCCTAGGCTCTGATACCACTGATGGGTTTTTAGCATTCTAACACTTCCTAAGTGTACATGCAACCCTAATAACCTTGGATCTATGTTTGTCTAATTATCATGCAAAGTTGAATTCCAAGGTTATATTCCTATCTAGCATACATGGGGAACAATTTTAACTTGAATCATAGATAGAATAACTTACCTTGTTGTTGCTTGAGTTCCTTGAAACCTTGTGAGCCTAGCACCTCAAGTGTGATGCCTCAAATGCTTCACACAACACCAAATGCTCTTGGAAAGACTCTTGAGATAACACACACTTCTCAAAATCGGCCAAGCCCTCTAGTTTCTTATGTCTAGCCGTTTTTGGTGGAGAATGGGATCCTTATATAGTGTTGACACATCTAGGGTTACACCATGTAAACCCTAATGTGTCATGACTCTTCATTTCTATGACCCATGGGTTTGTAACTCCCATGGAGCATCCATGGAGCATCCTATGGGTAGAACCCAACTTGATAATCCATGGAGCCTCTTAGCCCACTATACAAGATATGGATGAACCCATATATTTAATTAGTTATCCTTTGATCACTTAATTAATTCCAAATTAATTCTTGATCAAACTAATCAAATAATATTATTAATATATTAGAACTTATAATATATTAATAATCTCCAAGTGTTATTTCTCTCATTTAGTCTATCCAATTGCATGGTGCCATGCAACCCAAATGGACCATGCCGGGTCGGGTCAAGTACACACCCTAAATAGTTATGGACTTAGACACCTTATCCAACAGTAGCAACCATTGCTATGACTAAACACATTTAGCCATCTACAAACTCGATTCATGACAGTCTTAGTTCATACCTACTTCCAACATATGAACGACTATGGAGTGTTTACATAACTTAGTCATTCGAAAAGAATAACTTAGCTATTATGGAAGTCAAAACATGCAAAGTGAAACACAATAATAATCGAATCCAATATGGTCTCAGAACCCTTTTGAATATAAATAAAACCACATTTTATTTATCACCATATTGATTACACATTACTCATTGTATAATGTATCAAATGATCAACTTAATACTTGAATAAAACAACAGTCGTCCCATGCTCCTAGCATGTACACTTTGTTTTTCTAAACAATAGTTATGCCATACTCCAAGTATGGACACTATGTTTGTCTATGATCTTTACTTTTGTGAAATAGATCAATTGAACATGATTCCAATGATGCTCATTTCACAATCCCAAATCCTTATTGTAAATGTAAGAATTCCTAATTCCTACCATTTACCAAAAATCTGTTAGATTTTAAACTTTTATGCAATGTTCCTCTTGTAATGATTATGCACATAGTCACAAAACTTGTCAACAGTCATTACAGAGTATTCCAAAGAAGATCAACTCTATGAAAACGAAGTCTCATATTCAAAGTACATTGCTTTGAACATCCTTCTTGCATTAAGGTTTTCTAATCTTAAACAGATTGAATAACTTCCACCTATGGAGACATTTCCATAGTCCCATTTTGACTATCACTTCTGAACAAGAGTTGCCTCCTTTCAGAAAATGTCAATATGGTCCTGCCAAAATTAACACTATACTTCTAAATGTCCCTGAGCAACCAAGCTTTGGCAAACCTCAGATTGTCCTCGACAATTGCTTAATCACTTTAGTCATATCCAATTCTAGACTTTTCCCTTCTCAACCTGAGCATTTGGAAAATTTAGAAAGGATGAATATTATGGCACATGCAATCGATCCTATATCCGAAGCATATGGGACATGATTCATGATGTCTTGCATAAAGACATGATACTAGACCAATCTTTTGCTACAATATTTTTATTTTATTTGCCATGTTTTCAAATTTTAACTATGAAGAGGGATGCCGTAATCATAATCGAATTTTGAGAACGCAATATATATGTAGAATTTCTTTAAGTTGAGCCTTTCCAACATAATATATATATATATATATATATATATATATATATATATATATATATATATATATATCCTTGACTAAAGATGATTAAAATCTCAATCTAAGCTTTTAGAATTGTATTGAAGTATAATTTCCTCTCCCTTAATTATAGCAAAACAACTTTTCCAACCCCTGCAACTTCACGAATTGAAACTTTTTTTTTCTATAATTAACATTGCTAGCTTGCAATAATAATAATCATAATTATCATGCCCCCACTAACATGATGATTATTAGCATAACACTTATGCTCCCACTAGCTTTGACATGTATTCAGAAATCGGTTGGACTTCTATAATTTAGATTCATACACCCTTCCGTAGATAGCTCACATGTGTGTCTAAGCAATTTCAAGAGTTATGAAAAGGGATGCCGTAATCATAGTCTCAATTGTTTAGACCTTTTCCATTTCTCACAAGTCCATGTTAGTGTGCCGGTTAACCACACACGCTCCACTAACGACTTTTGAAAATGCAAATAACACAATTTCTATCTACTTAAAATTTACTTAGTGAAAGCGTTTCCTCATCATCATTCTCATGAATCGGAGAGAAACCTTATGACACTTAGATTTTATGGTGTATGAGTTCCTATCGATGTGAATTTTTCAAAACTATAATCACAAGACAAGGTTATTGACAAAGCCTTACATGGATTGAACTTGTTAAATCTTAATTTCTTGTCACCTAGTAGCATAAGGCCCACCAATGCTTCCAAGCTGTTATGCACACAGTTTAGAACTAACAGAACTCACATGCATAGTCAACTTAATAGGAACAGACACAGAAACAAGAATTATGTCAACTTAATAGGTTGCAAACCTTAAGTCGTGTGCTAGTGATAAAACTCAGGTTTTACTCTTGATTAAATCTTGAAATTCTTTCAGGATCATTAAGACTCCCACTGTCCTCTTGACATATAAGTTTCCCTGGTTAAGAACCATCCCCCGACAAAACAAATATTCAAGGGGTAGTGCAGATTCTTATCAAGACTAACACTTCACACAATTGGTCTTAGTTGGTCTTTGTCTCATCCAAGACATCACAACCTCCCAATTTCAAATGTACAAGAGTAGAAAACATTTTACACGACATTTGATAAGTGTTTTAAACCTTACTTTATGTCACTCAATGTTACAATCCTAGAGTATAACTCTAAGAATTGTTTTGGAACGAAGTACGATTCATCTTCTTGATTTTAACCATTCCAACAATTCATGACCCCTCTTCTTAGTCATAACAATGCACTAAGATGTTCTTAGAGTATGAATTTGTGATATGGTATCTTAATCATTAAGATGATCATAAAACATGATACTAAAGTACTCTCCCATCTTTTCGGATTTGAGAAACTTTTATCTTTCTGCCTAATTTGATTCTTTCCCATTCGTTTTGTCACACATTGAAAACTTTTCAATGCTTCAAAATTATACTTAAACTTGTAAGTATAACCATATTTACTAAGCTTTAGCAAATCATGATGAATAGTCTTATCAATCTTTGTGGTGGACTTGACCAGTGCACAAGCATGTGTACTCGATCCCTTTAGTCCTATCCTTATTCACATAAGGAATTAGTCTTAATTTTCCAAATATGAAAATTCTCATCCATCATACAATACAGCTTGTATGATTCCAAGTTTCGGTCCAATTGAAACTTGGGTGATGAGAACCTTTCCTCATTTGGTAAATTCAGATACTACCACAAATGAAAGAATCAAATCCACTTTCCAATATTGCTATTACTGGAAACATATAAGCAACAATTTTTCACAAATGCCATTGTAAGGATATTTTTAAAATAAATAAAATTAAAACCCCCTCTTTTTATTTTAAAAACTTTGGGGAAAAACTTATCCTTACAATCCATATGAAAACCTTGTTGTTATCTATTCCTAATTAATATATCATAACTCTCAAGCAACAGCTCAAAATTCTGATCACCGAACCATGCGATCGAAACCCATCTTCGCAATCAGAATCAGCATATACTTCCTTTAAGCTTCCTATCTTTTCTTTGATTCTTAAAAACATCAACATGTGACCCATTCACATTATGTAATGAGAATCTCCAAATAGGAACTTAATAGAGTTAGACAGTGGACTTTAACTGAAGTATAGTCAAACTTCTTGACTTGATCAATCTTATGATCTTTCAGGTAAATATGGCAGCTTAACAATCAGTGTCCCTCCCTTTGGCAATAAAACATATGGACCCTTTGGTAATGGCGCATGAGACTATCTCAGACTTAGCCTTTCTCTTTACCATTTGGTCAACGGAGTTGACTATGGCCGATCCCTTTCCATTGGGAAGAGAAATCCTTTTCTAGATATCCAATGCTACCATTGTCAATGTCCATTTAAGGTTTGGGAAGTTGATCTTCTAATAAAGTTTGCTTTACTAGTGTTCCAAATGATTGTTGATTTCGCAGCACCAAGCAAACAGATAAGATCATTAAGGGTCATGTCATAGTCTGTCTCATAGTAGTCCCAAAGGGACTCACTATGTTACCAAGAAAGCGATTGAACATCCAACTTTCACAAGACTTTGACACCCAACTCTCCCGACTTGTCAATATGTGACTTTATCTCCAAGATGTGAGCACACATAGACTATGCTTGCCAATAGGGCCTGAGTGACCTTAAACTTGTGGGTTAGGGTGAATAGATAGAGGAGGTGGAGGAAGAAAAGCATGATGTTGAGGGACGTCATCTTTAAGAGGAAAGCTTGTTCCAAGCGATTTGGGAAGATCATAGTTGTCTGAACCAGACATCTTCAATGGGAGAAAATCAAGTTAGTTGATTCAAAATCCTTAATATAACACTCAATATGAAATATTAAGGCTAGGACCCAACACAATATTTGATAACTTGGAAGAGCGATGCCGTAATCCAAGCTATAAAATATTTGAAGGTAGGAGAATGACGATTCACCAATTTCCACCATGAAAAATGAAATAATTATTAGGTTTTAATTGGATTTGAAATTCCTAGATTCTTTTGAGATTAATTGAACTTTTCAATGGCATGTTTCAATCTCGATTGTTCCCTTCAAGTTTTGTGATTGGGATGCCGAGGATCACTAAACAAGGTGTGAATAACCATGCAAATTCACTTGGTACCCTTAATATTATCACCTAATCAATGTGCCAGTTAGCCACACGCGCTCCACCAATCTATGATAAACATTAAGTCACCCTTTGTGATCCTTAATAGTCCAAGTTAATGTGCCGGTTAACCACACACGCTCCACCAACGACTTGGTAAGGTACAAAGTGTGAATTTCATGGAAGCACCATGTTCACATTTTTCCTAAAGTAACTAAGATTGGGAAATAAAAAAAATAGTTATTTACTTTATAATAATCATTATACTTTTAATGAGAATTTAAAGCCATTGTTCTACCCGTTCGGCTAACGACCCTCCACCGATCATGGAAGCAGTGAGTGAGAGTGGACACCCATTAAATTGCCATTTTATAGGCAACAACCTTATACCCCCTTATAGACCGGCTTCGTGAATGAGGCCTACTAACGGTAAAAAGACTTAATCTTATACATATATATATATATATATATATATATATATATATATATATATATATATATATATATATATATATAAAATATTAACCATTAATCTTATAATAGTATAAGGGTTGAATTTTAACTTTTAAAACTTCTAGGGTATGGAATTAAAGTTTGTGTGAGACTTTACAAATTCCAAAACTTGATGACAAGTTTTGAACAATTCAAAAACTTTTGGATATTCATAACTTATGAGTTTTAATTAAGTGTTTAAAACTTTTAGTGAAGAGTCTCTTGGAAATCCATAACTTGAGGACAAGTTATGGAGTCATAAAAACATTTATTAGAAAAAACTCTTCAAAAGTGTAACTTATGACTTCTTAAAAAAAAATTAAAAGAAAAAAACTTTTGAAATTCCATAACTTGAGGACAAATTATGGAGTTCATTCATTGTCATAAAGATCAAGAATTATACTATCAAACAATTTGCACATAATTCCTATGATCTATCAAAACTCATAAGTTCATGAACATTCATAATCAACAACTTTCAAGAATCATATAAGCATATATAAACTTGAAACTTTGATTATAACATTGAAATTGGTCCACCATCATCATTACCACATCAAAAACATGTTTTATAAGTTCAAAACAGTTTAAGGTAATGATTCTAGACCAATTCCAGCACCAAAACTCGAAAATTTGCACTCAGGCCTGCCAACTCGTCGAGTGCATGAACTGAATCGGCAAGTTGGTTGAATATACACATAGAATCGGCGAGTACCATGAAGGACTCGGCGAGTCAGATGTGCAGAATGCAGTTTTTCGACATTTTTCAACAATTTGCATCAAGTATTCAAGAAAACAAGCCTAGGCTCTGATACCACTGTTGGGTTTTGAGCATTCTAACACTCCTATGTGTACATGCAGCCCTAATAAACCTTGGATCTATTTTTTTCTCTAAAATACATGCAAATAATAATTTCCAAGGTTTACATCCTAACTAGCATGGCATGAAGAACTAGAATCATAAAACACTAGAAGAATGACATACCTTTTGATAGTGATTGATTGCTTGGAGTTTGAGAGCCTAACACCAATAATGTGAATGCCTCAAGTAGAATCACAAATCACCACAAACTTAGAAAAACCTTGAGAGAATAATATGCTATGTAGAAATCGGCCACCACAAAGTCTCACACAATTAGTTGCCATTTCTTGCAATATGTGCATCTTTATATAGTGTGGAGGATTAGGGTAAACCCTAATAACCCATGTCTTTTCCTTTCCAAGGATCCATGGGTTAAAATCTCCATGGATCATCCATATCCCCATGCATGCTTAGCCCATTCCTAATGAGTTTAAGCCCACATTATATAAAATGCAATAGCCCATGTTTAATTAGTCTTCCTTTTCATCACTAAATTAATTCATAATTAATTTAAGACTAAAACTAATTAAATAACATGACTTTATATTAATATATTATAACTTATAATATATTAATAAATCATAAACATACTATTCTCATAAGATTATCCATATAAAGTGTTCGGGTGAAGAGCAACCCAAATGGACCATGTCGGGTCGGGTCAAGTATATACCAAATAAGTTATGGACTTAGACACCTTATCCAACAACAACCCATGGATGATCCATGGGGGTTTAAACCCATGGAGCCTAAGGAATATACAAGGTCATACACATTAGGGTTTACATGGTGTAACCCTAATCTTGCCACACTATATAAGAATCCCCTTAGCATCCAAAGTGGCACACTAGTGATCCTTGGAGTTCCATGAGCCGATTTTCGTCGCAAGAAAATTTCTCAAAATTCATCCTTTGTCCAAAGGTGTGTTGTGATTCCATTTGAGGTGCAACACTTGGGGCACTAAGTTCTTAAGGCCAAACACAACAAGTTCTACAAGCCACCACCAAGAGGTAACTCTATAACTCAATTCTACATTATTTGTATCATTTTGTATGATAGTTGTAGGCTTAATGCTTTGGAAACAATATTGCATGTATAATTAGAGAAAACATAGATCCAAAGCATTTAGGGTTGTATGTGCACCATAGGATGATGTAGTATACTAAAACACATCAGTTTGAGAGCAAAATGAGTGTATTTTTGGTTTGAAATGTGAGGAAATGACTACGTTTTCGAGTAAAAATATATATAGCGGTTGAGTTTTCGGCCAGAATGGGGTTCTCGGCCAAAATCTGTTTTCGGTCCGAGGAGTTTGCGGCCGAGAAGGGTTTTTGGTGCGAGGGTTCTCGGTTCCAAAAGGAGAAATATTGATTTTTAAGTGTACTTTACTCCCATCACTTATATAAAAACATCATTTATATAATATATAATATAAATCAATTTCTAACCCTCATGAATTTAACGAAATGAACAAAACTTCGAACTTTATTTATAAAGTTTGACTTGAAAAAAATAATGGGTTGTTAAATTATCCCCCCGTTAGAGGGAATTTCGTCCCAAAATTCTTTCTATAGTGAGTACATTATGGACTAGGGAAAAAGGTGCAGGTACTTTTGTTTCATTTGATCCTCTCGCTCCCAAGTGAATTCAGGTCCCCACTTGACATTCCAGCAAACCTTCACTATTGGTATGCGACTTTGTTTCGTTCGTTTAACTTCCCTATCCATAATTTCTACTGGTTCTTCCATAATTTTAAGACTCTCGTTTACCTCGATCTTGTCGAGTGGAATCAGAAGAGTTTCGTCAGATAGATACTTCTTTAGATTTGACACATGGAAGATAGGATGTACGTTGTTAAGTTCTTGTGGTAGATGGAGTTTGTAAGCTACTGGGCCGATTCTAGCAAGGATTTCAAACGATCCTATGTACCTTGGATTTAGTTTTCCATGCTTTCCAAAGTGTATCATGCGTTTCCCAGGTGAGACCTTCAACAAAACACGATCACCCACCTGGAATTCCAAGGGTTTTCGTCTCTTGTCTGCGTCGCTCTTTTGTCTATCTCTTGAGGCTTTCAGTCGTTCTCAGATTTGGACAATATTTCTGTGGTTTCTCGAATAATTTTCAGGCCAGTGAGAGTGTTGTTAGGAACCTGGCCTCTAGCCAGTTGCATGTCTCCTACTTCAACCCAACACAGAGGGGATCTGCACTTGCGGCCATACATGGCTTCGAACGGGGCAACTTTAATGCTAGAATGATAACTATTGTTGTAGGAGAATTAGACAAGTGGTAAATAGGTATCCCATGCTTTACCAAAGTCAATCACACATGCTCTCAGCAAGTCTTCTAGGGTTTGTATGGTTCTCTCACTCTTCCCATTGGTTTTTGGATGGTAGGATGTGCTCATGTCCACCCTGGTTCCCATAGATTTCTGTAGCGGCTGCCAAAATCTTGAGGTGAATCTATTGCTCTATCAGAGATAATAGATATTGGCACACCGTGCAATCATACAATCTCTTTGATGTATGTTGTGGTCAATTTCTCTATCTTGTTTGTTTCCTTAATTGGTAGGAAGTGGACGAACTTGGTTAATTTCTCAAAGATTACCCAAATGGTGTCATGACCACCAGGGGTCTTGGTTAGCTTGGTTATGAAATCCATTGTAATCCGCTCCCACTTCCACTTAGGTATCTTTGGCTGCTGAAGTACACTTGAGGGCTTCTGATACTCTACCTTGACTTTGGCACAAGTTAGGCATTTGCCCATGAAGGTAGCAATCTCTGCTTTCATGTTTGGCCACCAATAGTGTTTCTTGAGATCTAGATACATCTTATCTGAACCTGGATGAACGGAATATCAAGTCTTGTGGGCTTTATTCATGATAACATCTATGTAGCCACCAAACTTCGGTGTCCAGATCTGATTCATGAAGTAACGAACTCTGTCACCCTTGATTTCTAAGTTCTTCTCCATTCCTCTTAAGGATTCATCTGCCACATTTTCCGGCTTCAAGGCTTCTAACTGAGCCTCTTTGATTTGTGCGGGCAGATGTGAATGAATTGTCATGGTTACTGCCTTCACTCTGCGACCTGTGTACTCCTTTCGACTAAGGTCATCTGCTACTACATCGACTTTACCGGAATGATAACGAATTTCGCATTCATAATCATTGAG
This sequence comes from Lactuca serriola, assembly GCF_051521515.1. Taxonomy (NCBI): domain Eukaryota; kingdom Viridiplantae; phylum Streptophyta; class Magnoliopsida; order Asterales; family Asteraceae; genus Lactuca; species Lactuca serriola. Next base: position 205,512,769 of record NC_136408.1, read on the forward strand.
TAGCTCTACCCATTGTCATTGTCTCATGTTAAGTTCTTTCTGATCAAAGATGTGTTGAAGGCTTTTGTGGTCTATGAAAATAGTGCACTTGGTATCGTAGAGGTAGTGTCTCCAGATCTTTAGAGCAAACACTACTGCTCCTAACTCAATATCATGAGTGGTGTAGTTGACCTCTTGTGTATTTAGCTGTCTCGAGGCATAAGCAATAACTTTTTCTCACTGCATAAGCACACAGACTAGTCCCTGATGGGATGCATCGCAGTATACTATGAAATCTTTTGTCCCTTCAGGAAGAGACAAGATAGGCGCGTTGCACAAGGCTTGCTTTAGTGTTTGGAATGCAATGTCTTTTTTCTCTCCTTAGCTAAAAGTTACACCCTTCTGAGTCAAGGCGGTAAGCGGTTTAGCAATTCTGGAGAAGTTTTGTATGAACCTGCGGTAGTAGCCAGCAAGTCCTAAAAATTGGCAGATCTCTGATGGAGTTCTGGGTGTTGACCAGTTCTCGATTGCCTTTATTTTATAAGGGTCCACGTGTATTCCCTCGTCTCTGACCACGTAACCAAGGAAATTTACCTTCCTAATCCAAAACTCGCATTTTGAGAACTTTTCATAAAGCTTCTATGCCCTCAATGTTTCTAAGACTTGTCCCAAATGTTGGCTATGATCTTCCTTACTCCGTGAGTAGATAAGTATATCATCCATGAATACTATCAAAAATTTGTCTAGGAAGGGATGGAACACTCGATTTTTTAGATCCATGAATACCGCGGGTGCATTCGTTAGACCGAAGGGAACTGCTACAAACTCATAGTGACCATAACGAGTTCAGAATGCTGTTTTCGGAATGTCATTCTCGTGGAATCGTAACTGGTGATACCTGATCTTAGGTCTATCTTTGAAAAGTAGCTATCTCCTTGGAGTTGATCGAAGAGGTCATCTATTTGCAGAAGAGGGTATCGGTTCTTAATAGTAAGCTTGTTTAGTTCGCGATAGTCTATGCACATGCGGAACGATCTATCATTCATTTTCATAAATAGGATATGTGCTCCCCAGGGTGAAGAGATCGGTCTGATGAATCCCTTACTGAGCAGTTCATTTAATTTGTTGGATAACTTTTGCATCTCATCTGGCGCTAGCTGATACGGGGATTTAGCTACGAGGGTCACGCACTCATTCTGGGTCTACGTGCTCTTCCCTTTTCCCGCTCGGAGGATTCTCCCCCACTTCGATCCTGCTTAACCCTTGCTGCTCAATGCTCGAAAAGAAATCCCCATCCTCGCTACCATTCCATAAACAACCTGCTGAGGAACCCCAAGCTTACCATAGCTAGGGATCTAACCAATCCATTTCTAAAATCATACGGCTCCGAATTAACAATACATATCAAGTCCCTCCCAGGCAGGCTACAGTTACTGCATCCTAAGCAACCTTCCCCAATAGAGCACATCCCTTAACTACCATTCAAATATCCAAGGTATGCAGATGGCATATAAGTCGATCACAAGAAAGCCGCAAAAAAATAAAATACTCATACCGAAAATGATGCAGAACCATAACAATATAATCATGCACAAATAAAAGAACTGAAAACGGAAATCGCATACCTGCAACGTCTGATGCTGCTCATGCCTACAAGGTAGTCATCTGAAAAGCCCTGCCTCCTACCGCAGGCGCCTCTGCACGACCCTTTTCTGTTGCAGTTGTTACAATGTAAAATCCGGCAAGCTCCATTGTGATGGATGCGACATTGGTTACACTTTGGGAGTGATCCCTTATATGGTCTGGCCGGCGTTTGGGTGGCAGACCCCGTGGCTAGTGTCGAGGCATGTGTCGTGACTGCTGTTGTAATTGTAGGGGTGGCCATGGGTTGTTGTCTTTTAGCGGATCTTTGAGATTGGTTGTGCTCCTTTTTGTTCCAAAACTTTTGCTTCTTATTCGTAGGTTTGTGGCCTGAGGCATTTTCGTTGCCAGACACCCGTTGGTGTTCCTGATTGTTACAACAATTTGTATTGTCAGTACCGCTTCCATCTCTGCTGGCGTTGTTATCATTGAATTTCGCCATGACGGCTGTCATGGCTGCCGTGACTGCAGCCTGAAAAGTAGCAGAGTCTATCTGCAGGGTTGGCGTCTTGCTAGTTGGTTGGTTGCCTCTTGGTGAAGACATAGTTCTGTTTCATGATGAAAAACGACTTTGTTAGTGGAAATACTTATCTTAAGTGCATCCTACAATTTATATTCACGCATAAAATTTTTTGCACATTACTGTACTATTCCTAGTGTTTCTGCTAACGTTCCTGAGATGGAGTTATGGCAGTGGGTAGGAGTAGGTTTCATACAGGCGTTAAGCTTTACTCATCTTAGAATCATGTTTGTCCAAACACATTTGGCTGAGGAGTTTTGATGGGACCCGGTGTATTAGTGCCTGTATGATCGCACCCCATAGGTCTACGATGAAGGAACTTATCAACCAAAATGTTTAAAGGTAAGACAAAAATGAGTCTTTAGAATGGCTATACGTCGCGAGTTTTCTAACTAAGTTTATCTTATATCAATTTGTAATGTAATTCGGTTGTTAAGCATGTTCTGTAAACAGTTCATAACGAGAGTCTTTATATGGTAAACTCATGTGTTTTATGTTGGGTTTTGAGCAATCTAACACTCCTAAGTGTACATGCAACCCTAAATACCTTGGATCTATGTTTTCTCTATTATACATGCAAATATCAACTTTCCAAGGTATTGTTCTATTCTAGCATACAAAACTTTGAATAACACAAGTTAGAATAACATACCTTTTGTTGGTGCTTGTCTTCATGAAGCTTGAGTGCCTAGTGCCCCAAGTGTGATACCTCAAATGATTCACACAACACCATAAGTACTTGGAATAACTTAGAGAGAAATTAGAACACTTCAAGAATCGGCTTGCCCTCCATGCATATCATAGTCGCCGATAGTCCCAAGAAAGAGATCATTATATAGTGTGTTACAATTAGGGTAAACCCTAATTTTCATGGCTATCCATTTCCATGGATCCATGGGTTCAAATACACCATGGAGCATTGAATGGGTTTTAGCCCAACTTGATAATCCATGGAGCATTAGCCCACTATATAAGTATGGATGATTTACACAATCAACCCATATATTTAATTAGTCTTCTTTTGATCACATAATTAATTCTAAATTATTTATTGATCAATACTAATTAAATAATCTTATTAATATATTAGAACTTATAATATATTAATAAACCTTAAGTGTTATTTCTCTCATTTTAGTCTATCCAAGTGCATGATGCCATGCAACCCAAATGGACCACGCCGGGTCGGGTCAAGTCTTACCAATTATAGTTATGGACTTAGACATTAATCCAACAGTCTCCCACTTGGATAAGTCTAAAACTATTATTGCAAGTATGACTTCAGAACCCGACTAGCAATCGTAGCTCTCAAAAGCTTCTGTCGATCTCTGACCTTGTCAATGAACTCTGACCTCTGTCAATGAGTCGTCCATTAGATAAGTGATCATATATTCCTCTATCTAGATATCATATGGACTAAGACATGGATTATAATCATTCTCTCTGTCCATTTGTTGTTTCCTGATTTCTGATTTATGACGACTAACTAATTGAACAAATCAAATCAGTCCAGGCACGGCCGAGCACTTACTTTTGTCATCACTAAATCATCGAGGGGCCCACAGATATCTTTTCTATCCCGAAGATAAAAGGAATGGATAAACTTCGACTCGCATGCTTGTACTAACTACTTGTTGAATCATACACAAAGGCACGTTTTATAGCATTGAGTTACCAATGCGTTTTCGTACAATCAATGTATAACCAACTCATAGGCAACAACTCATATCTCTAGGTTTGAAGAATATAAGATATGATCATCTCATGATTCACTCGTGATAAAATCCATGAAGTGAATCCAAATGAGCGTGGGTTGAATCCAATACTCAACCCTTATGAGTACTCATGAATGTTGTAGCAACCATTGCATTGTCTAAAGCACTTTAGACAAATCATACAAGCCAAATTCACGACAGTCTTGATTCATATCTACTTCCAACATATGACCGACTGTGGATGGTTTGAATAACTTGGTCATTCAGGAGAATGACCTAGTTATTCTGGAAGTCAAAACATGCAAAGTGAAAAACAAAATAATCCTAGTCCTATATAGCCTCAACACTTTGAGCGTAAATAAAACACCTTTTATCTAAGCACCATATTGATCACTCATTATTCATGTTTCGATTAATCAACTTAATACTTGAATTGAATCAGTAGTGATGCCATGCTCCAAGCATGCATATTATGTTTCTCTAAACAATAGCTATGCCATACTCCAAGTATGCACACTATGTTTACATATGGTCATCTCTTTATGAAATGTATATCAATTGAACATGACTTCAATGATTCTCATTTCACAATCCCAATCCTTATTGTAAATGTAAGAATACCAAGTTCTTGTCATTTACCGTAATCTATGCAATGATCCTCTTGTAATGATATTCACACAAGTCACAAAGACTTGGCAACAAACATCACAAAGTATTCCAATGGAAAGCAATTCCATGGAGATGAAGTCTCAAATTCAAAGTACATTCCTTTGAACATCCTTCTTTGCATTAAGTTCTTTAATCTTACACATATTCAAAGAATAACTTCCACCTATGGAAACAATTCCATATTCCCATCTTGACCATCACTTTTGAACAAGAGTTGCCTCTTTCCAAAATATGTCAATACGATCCTTACTCTATACTTCCAATTGTCCATGAGTAACCAAACTTTGGAAAACCCCAAATTGTTCTCGACAATTGCTTAATCATCTTAGTCACATCCAGTTCTAATCCCTTTTTCCTTCTTAACGCCCTAAGCATTAGGAAAATTTAGAATGGATGGATATTATAACACATGCAATCGATCCTATATCCGAAGCATATAGGATACGATTCATGCTATAAACTTTTTATTTTCCATGTTCTCATAATTCGAACTATGAAGAGGGATGTTGTAATCATAATCGAATTTTGAGAAAGCAACATATATAGAAATTCCTTATGTTGAACCATTCCAACATAACATTCATATATATATTCTTGACTAAAGTTGATTAAAATCTCAATCTAAGCTTGTAGAATTGGAATGAAGTATAAATTTCTCTCCCTTAATTATAGTAAAACAACTTTTTCAAAGCGAGTTGAAACTTTTGTCTTCTATAATTAACATTGCTAACTTGCAACATAATCATCATGCTCCCACTAGCATAATGATTATTATCTAACTAGCATAACACTTTATGCTCCCACTAGCTTTGACATGTACCTAGAAATCAGTCAGATTTCTGATACTAGATTGCCTTGATAAGACTTTATCAAATCATACACCTGGAGTCTAAACCTTTCCTTAGATAGCTCATATGTTAGTCTAAACCTTTGCCATTCTCATTAGTTAGTGTGTCGGTTAACCACACACGCTCCACTAACGACATGAGAATGCAAACTTCACACTTGCTATCCACTTAAATCTACTTAGTGAAAGAGTTTCCTCACTATCATTTTCATGAATCGGAGAGAAACCTTATGACACTTAGATTTTGATGGTGTATGTGTTCCTATCCATGTGAATTTGACATAACCATAATCACACGACAAGGTTAATGACAAATCCAAATTCATATGGACTGAACTTGTGTAGTCTTAATTTCTTGCCACCTGGTAGCACAAGGGCCTGCCATTGCTTCCAAGTTGTTATGCAACCAATTGAGAACTCTCAGAACTCCAATGCAAAACCAACTTTAACTGGAATGGGCACAGAATATGTCAACACGATAGGTTACAAACCTCAAGTCGTGGTCTAGTGATTAAAAAAACTCTTGATTAGTTCTTGAATCTATCTTAAGATCCTTTTAAGACTCCCACGGACCTCTTGACATATAAGATTCTCTTTGTCAAGAACCATTCCTTGACAAAAGCGAATATTCAAGAGTTAGTGCAGATTCTTATCAAGTTAAACACTTCTCACAATTGGTCTTAGTTGGTCTTTGTTTTATCCAAAACATCACAACTTACCAATTTCAAATGTACAAGAGTAAGAACACATTTTACTCTACATTTAACAAGTGTTTTAAACCTTTCTTAAGATTATGTCACTCAAGGCTTAATCTTCGAGTATGACTCTAAGATTTAATTTTGGAACGAAGTATAATTTATCTTTTGATCTAACCATTTCAACAATTCACGATTCCTCTCCTTAGCCAAACAAAATGAACTAAGGTGTCCTTGGAGGATCAATTGTGACATGGTTTCATAATCACTAAGATAATCATAAAACAAGATACTCAAGTACTCTCCCATCTCTTCAGATTAGAGAAACTTTTATCTTTATGCCTTATTTGATTCTTCTTACTCATTATGTCTATCATTGAAACTTCTCCAATGATCCAGAACTATAATTAAACTTGTAAGTATAACCATATTTACTAAACTTTAGTAAATCATAATGAATAATCTTATCAACTTTGTGGTGGACCTGATCAACGCACACCCAAGTGTATCTGATCCCTTTGTCCTTCACTTGATTCACATATACATGTGAACAAGGAATTATACTTAATTTCCCAAATATATAAAAAAAATTCACATGATCATACAATACAAGTTGCATGATTCCAAGTTTCTATCCAACTGAAACTTGGGTGATGAGAATCTCTCCTTATTTGGTAAATTATGACACTTCCACTAATGAAAGAATCAAATCCATTTACCCATATTACTTATCAATGGAAACATATAATCAACAATTTTTCACAAATGGCATTGTAAGCATACTTAAAATAAATAAAATCAAAACCATTTTTCTTTTATTTTAAAACTTTGCGGAAAAGTTTATCCTTACAATCCATATGGAAAACTTGTTGTTATCTATTCCTAAGTAATATATCATAACTCTTAAGTAACAACTCAAAATTCTGATCACCGAACCATGCGATCGAATCCATCTTCGCGATCAGAATCAGCATATACTTCCTTTAAGTTTCTTCACTTTTTATTTGATTCTTAAAACATCAACATGTGACCTCGTCACATTATGCAATAAGAATCTCAGAATAGAAACTTAATAAAGTTAGACAATGGACTTTACCTGAAGTAGAGTCAAACCTATTGACTTTACCATCCTTAAGATGTTTCAAGTAAATTTAGCAACTTCACAACCAATGTCTTTCCTTTGGCAATAGAATCTTATGGACTCTTTGGAAACGGTACATGGGACTATCACAGACTTAACCTTTCTCTTTACCATTTGGTCAACCGAGTTGACTATGGCCGATCCCTTTCCATTGGGAAGAGAAAGTTTTTCCTGGACCTCCAATGTCACCATTTTCAATGTCCAAATAGGTTTGGAAAGTAGATCTTCCAATCCAATTTCCTTTACTAATGCTCCAAATCACTGCTGATTTAGCATCATCAAGCAAATAGGTAAGATCATTAAGGGTCTTGTCGCGACCTGTCATCAGGGAGTGACTGAAGAACCAAGTCAGCAGCCAGCTACCTCGAGACTTCGACACCCGACTCTCCCGACTTGTCAATATGTGGCTTAATCCCAAAGATCTAAGCACATATAGACTTTGCTTTCCAATAGGGATTGAGTGACTTAGAACTTATCAAGTCTTAAAACTTGTGGGATAGGGAGATTTATTGGAGGAGGTGGATGAAGTGAAGTATGATTTCTAGTCCCACAAATGCCCAACAAAGGGATTGATCTTTCACCTTGATTGCCATTTGGGATATCATCTTCATTAGGAACCTTGTTACTAAAGATTTGGGAAGACCATAGCTATCTAAACTAGACATCTATAATGGGAGAAATTCAATTTAGTTGATTTAAAGTCCTTAATATAACACCCAATATGAAATATTAAGGCTAGGACCCAACAACCTATTTATAACTGGAAGAGGGATGTCGTAATCCAAGTTATAAAATAGTTGAAGGTAGGTAAATGACGATTTAACAATTTCCACCATGAAAACAAAATATTTTATTATTAGGTTTTATTGGTTTTGAAACTCCTAGATCTTTTGAGATACATTGAACTTTTCAATGGCATGTTTGAATCTCGATTGTGCCCTCTCAAATTTGTGACTGGGATGCCGAGGATCACAAACAAGGTGTGAATAACCATACAAATTGACTTGGTACCCTTAACAATATTACCTAATCGATGTGCCGGTTAACCACACACGCTCCACCGATCTATAATAAAGTCAAGTTACCCTTTGCCACTCTTACTAGTCCATGTTAGTGTGCCGGTTAACCACACACGCTCCACTAATGACTTGGTAAGGTACAAAGTGTAATTTTATGGGCTAGCACCTTTTCACATTTTCCTAAGTAACTAAGATTGGGAATTTATAAGTGTTTAGTTACTTAGTATTTTTCATTATACTTTCAATGAAGGGAGAATTATAGTCCATTCCTACCCGTTCGGCTAACGACCCTCCACCAGTCAAGGAAGCGGTGGGTGAGAGTGGACACCCATTAAACTGCCATTTTATAGGCAGTAACCTTATACCCCCTTATAGACCGGCTTCGTGAATGAGGCCTACTAACGGTAAGATTGACTTCCTCTTATACATATCTATATAATTAAAATTATAATAATAGTATAAGGGTTGAATTTTAGACTTTTTTAAATTTCAATGTTCAATTTGGAATTAAAGTATACATGAGGAGTAACTTTTCAAATTCCAAAACTTGAGGGCAAGTTTTGAAACTATTTTCAAGAATCTTTAAATCATAACTTATGAGTTTAATGGTTCATTAAAATGAAGACTCTTCATTTTAATGTAACCCCTTATTCTTTAAAACCACTTTAAAGAAGTGTCTCTTCAACATCTATAACTTGAGGACAAGTTATGGAGTCATTAAACTATTTAATGGAAAAAACTCTTACATTTTATGTAACCTACAAAACTTTTATGAGTTTTTAAGATTCATAAATATGACTTTTCACATAACTTGAAGACAAGTTACAAAAACATATTTTATGAACTTCTTTTAGACTAATATGGATTGAAAACAACTAAAACATAATTTTTTCATTATCAATCTAAACTAACTCATAAATCAAGGAAACATAAAATTCTTGAAAATTCATAACTTGAGGACAAGTTATGAACTCCATACAATTTTCAACAAGATCATGAATTGTATCACCAAACAATTTGCACACAATTCCTATGATCTAGCAAAACTCATAAGCATGATCATTCATAATCAACAATTTTCAAGAATAAGATGAATACATATAAATTTGAAACTTTTATTATAGCATTGAAATTGGTTTAACATAATCATTACCACATTCAAAACAAGTTTTATAAGCCCAAAACAGTCAAAGGTAATGATTCTAGACCAATTCCAGCACCAAAACTCGAAAATATGTTGTCTGGGGGTCCAACTCGTCGAGTGCATGAACAAACTCGGCGAGTTGGATGCATTTTTCCTTGGACTCGTCGAGTCCCTTCATGGACTCGGCGAGTCGGCTGGGCAGACAGCACCAAAAGTCGATTTTTAAGCAGTTTAAGCAAGTACAAAATGAAAACAAGCCTAGGCTCTGATACCACTGTTGGATTTTGAGCAATCTAACACTCCTAAGTGTACATGCAACCCTAATTACCTTGGATCTATGTTTTCTCGATTATACATGCAAATATCAACTTTCCAAGGTATTGTTCTATTCTAGCATACAAAACGTTGAATAACAGAAGTTAGAATAACATACCTTTTGTTGGTGCTTGTCTTCATGAAGCTTGAGTTCCTAGTGCCCCAAGCGTGACACCTCAAATGGTTCACACAACACCATAAGCACTTGGAATAACTTAGAGAGAAATTAGAACACTTCAAGAATCGGCTTGCCCTCCATGCATATCATAGTCGCCGATTTTCCCAAGAAAGATATCATTATATAGTGTGTTACAATTAGGGTAAACCCTAATTGTCATGGCTATCCATTTCCATGGATCCATGGGTTCAAATACACCATGGAGCATCCAATGGGTTTTAGCCCAACTTGATAATCCATGGAGCATTAGCCCACTATATAAGTATGGATGATTTACACAATCAACCCATATATTTAATTAGTCTTCTTTTGATCACATAATTAATTCTAAATTAATTATTGATCAATACTGATTAAATAATCTTATTAATATATTAGAACATATAATATATTAATAAACCTTAAGTGTTATTTCTCTCATTTTAGTCTATCCAAGTGCATGATGCCATGCAACCCAAATGGACCATGCCGGGTCGGGTCAAGTCTTACCAATTATAGTTATGGACTTAGACATTAATCCAACATTTTAGTAGTTATGTATCCCAGTGAAATCTTGTAATTTGACCCAAGCTAGGTCCTAAGCCCATCTTGTCAATATGATTCTAGTAATTGTGGTTTCAACGAACATTTTTGGCCTTGATGCAGGTATACCTCACATCCATGCAAGGAAAAGTTTTGATAGCAAATAGATCTCTCGATTAGTATAACCGCTTAAATTGCAGTGACGTGCTTACACTTAGAATAGAGTAGCACCAACACATACTCAAAAACTTAATTTACCAAGTCTTGTGAGAGGTATGAACTCTACTCATCACAGTTCGTCCCTTGTGATGCCTGAGGCAAAGTCGATGCATCTTGCAGCTTTGCCAATCGACGTTTGGCTGCGATCATCCTCTCTTTGAATGTTGTGTGTCTACCCTATTACTCTCTTTCCCCTTCACGAGCGGTGACAAGGTACTAAAAAGAGAGTTGGTATCGGAAATAGTAGTCTAATTCCGAGTCTCGGGTACGTGAGACGGTAGGGTCTGTAGTAGCACGCAGTTTCTGAACTTGGGTTGTAGTCTTCCTGTTTTAATCCCTGATGTTCGCGATCTGCCGGGTCTTCGCCAGGAGGGCTCTGTCAGTCGGCCCCCCATGGTTGAGGTCATAGCACCCTCGTTGGTCTCCGCATGGTGGTTGCTGTCATTGTTGTCGACATTCAACCCTCGATCATGGTTGCCCAACAGGGCACAGGTTCGATGTAGTGGAAACGGTTCACGGAAACCCTTGCTATGCATGGAGGGTTGATTACCTCCATTTCCTCTTCTGATTCTCCTCATAACCATCCACCATTTCTCTGATTGGGAAGGTAGGGGTCGTCTGGTAAGTAGGATCTTGCTATGTAGTATGTGCGAGAATAGGAGTAAGAAGATAATTATTGGACAAACTATCTAGATAATTATTAGATGATCTGTATTAGTTTGTATCAATACTTATGTAGTGTATACCAGTTATATGAAATCAAGGCAGGATAGTCCTTCGAATAGGTGACTCTAACTCCAAATCCACAATCCAACGAGAACAGGAAGTAAAGCAACGGTCACAAATTCTGAGTCTATAACGCCTAAATTTCATATAACCTGAGCGTATCCACTAAATAACTATTGACCTACTTGATAAAGATCTGTTTAGTTCTCATGTAAGCACTTATAGTAACACAAAATACTCCCATAGTATTTTAAACTCATGTTCTGTTCCAATGTTCTCATTGTGGTAGTGTTGGTAAGTTTTTAGACTTGTCGCCATATCATAACCATTCTTGGGCATGTGCTAATCACTCCTCAGACCAGCATAGTTGATCAGGCTATGCCACTCCTAAGACTGACCATACATCCCCAAGCTTACCTGTGATATTCAACAATCATTACTTTTGTTTTGTTCTAGAATGATGCTGACCTTAGTATGTATGCATGCATGTATACTTTTAACAAGAAACTATTTATTTCTAAAAGCATAGTTGTTTTGAAAACTTTAAATCAGAGAGCTTAGTCCCAATGCATTTATATTTTGTATATCTTATGTGGCTCGATATACTTAGTTCACTATAAATAATGCTTTGATACCAATCTGTCACACCCCCAAACCAAGGATGGCGGAAACGTCCGGGGGTGGAGGACTTCATGTATAGTATCACAACAACGAGTACAATAGTTCTCAAAGTAAATACAACCATCATAAATATAATTGAAAAAGTTACACCAATGTATATGTTTACATGTTTCAAATCAGTTACATTATGATGACAAAATGAACTGTTTGATGATTCAACGTCCCATCCTCAAAATGCTGTTGATTTCCTGTTTCACTAAATTCCTGAGAATACAAGTTGTTTGAAAAAGTGTCAACACAAAGGTTGGTGAGTTCATAAGCTTTTTAGATAAAGAGTTTAGAAACCGTTCTTTGAAATGCGTTGTGTGTCACCAAGAAAAATCCAATATTTTCCTTTTAAAAGTTATGTGGTCCTAAATCCCAGGACCAAGAATAAACAAGTATTTTCCATACTTAATGATATAACCATGGTTTTAAATCGGCATAAAACCCTTTTTGATTTGAAAGAAAATCCCGTAATGAATGACGAGTAGTCTTAAATACCAAGACCGAAGGTGTACAGTAATATTCGTACTTATTGAGATAGAAAGTGATTTTAAATTGTCATAAATCCCTTTTTTCCCATACTTAAGCTAACTTATGTGAGCTAAATCGACATAACTCACTAATTTAAAGTTAGAACCCGTAAATCTTATGATTTGTTAATACCACATGTGAGCTATCATAACCATACTTGACATAGATGGCCTCGTAATGCGACGTTCTTCAGGCGTCGCTGTTAAATGACACTTGTCACCACAGACCTGCCGGTCTAGCTGTTGCAAGCAGCTCAGGTGTGGGTTTGTCAAACCCAATATAGATCTATACATAACTATCACGTTCTCCCTACAAGAGACTCTGGTTACAATTTACAGGACTTTTTGACTTGGTTACTTTGGAAGTAACCCGAAGCGAATGACTCACAAATTTATTCATTAACAGATTTATGTGAACTAAACTGAAAACCTTTGATAAATAGGTTTGAAAAGTAAATGATACATAAACTATACCTATTATATTTTATCCAAAACATTTGTAATGTATAAGAACTCTTTTATGAAAACACATTAGTGTTATGAATCCATAATTTATGCTTATTATAAGTTAATATATGTGTTCTAAATGAATGAATAATCTCATTGTGAATGACTAAGTTTCAGTTTATGATGATAAACTAACAAGGAAACACATTCAATATTTAGAACTTAATGTTATACACTTTGCTCAACATAATACAAAGTGTTATGAAAGTTATAAGCTGATTACTAGTTTTTAACCTTTCTGCGCTGTTTTAGAAAAATCATACGGAGTTGAAAACTGAATCCGTAAATTCTGAGAGTTCCTAAAATGTGTCTAGTTTACTCATAATTTTTATGATGATTTTTGGAAGTCTTTAACATGTGTTAAAATGTCCATATTCACAGACTGGTCCGGATTTGCTCTTGAAATGATAGGCTGTTTTGCAAAAATCACCATAAATTGTAGAAACATCGTGTGGAGTTGTGCAAGTAGTCATTGTAAAGCTAAGAACTGGAAATACTTGCACCTAAAGCCGTTTTGAAAACTAAAATGTTTAAGTTGTCCAAAACAGTCCATGAGTGGAGTCCAACTTTTCTGATGAAAGCTGTTAGAAAAGTTTAGTTATGTTCTTGGTGTTTTAACTTGTATTCCCCCCCCCCCCTAAAAACTTGAGAAAACATGAAAATGTAGGGGTATGAACTCACCTTGTATGATTTCAGTAGATGAGTGTTGAAGAAGAGAAGTGTTCAACTCAAGATCACTTGGAGATTTGAAGATCTAACATGAATGTGATGATGTTTGTGTAAGGAGTCAATGATTTGAGTAAAAGGGAAGTGTAATAATCATAAGGAGGGTGATGATACTTACCAAAATGAAGGAGAAAAGCTGGAGAATGCCTTGGAAACCTCGAATTTGTGTGAGAGAATTTGAGAGAAAAGTGGTGTTTGATTTGTGGTGGAAATGAGTGAAGTGAGTGAAGTTAGGAGAGAGGATGGATGTTCCAGCCCTAAGGATGTGGGGAGGGCTGGTAAATGAGTGGAAAGGACATTGAACTGACCTAGGTAAGGTGGGGAGGTGTGGCTGGTCATAGAGTGAGTGTGGGGGTGGTTGCTTGTGTCATAAGGTAAAGCAAAGTCAACACTCAACCTTTGTACTTCGCCCACTCATTTCTTGGATAATATTTATATTAAAAACGTGGGAACTAATAATGATTTATGGGTTTTAATTGTTAAAATAAAGTTTTGGGTGAAAATCCCGCGTTAAATTGATGAAAAACGAAGCCAAAACAAAGTCATAATCGAAAACCGGCAAGGAAGGCTGAATCTGCGAGACCTCTCGGTCCTGGCCGAGGTTCGGTCCCTTCTGGTCATGGACCGTAGGCGAAAGTGGTTTAGGAAGCGAAAGTAGGTTTGGTCCGAAGGCTTCGGTTCGCTGTGCGAGGTTCGGGCATTTTCATGTATTTGACCCGATGGTGCATGGTCCTTTTGGGTTGCCTTCACCAAAGCAACTTGATAGGATGAATTATGGAGAGAGAAGATTAATTATGATTTATTAATATATTATGAGAATAATATATTAAAGGAGAAATCATATTGTTTAATTAATATTAGTCAAGAATTAATTGATAATTAATTTTGTGGCTAAAAGAGATTAATTAAACTTAAGGGACTGGAACTGTAATTATAAGATAATTGCATTTGGGCTATGGATTACCTTGGAATAATAGGTTGGACGAATTCTATGGGGAAACCCATTAGAAATCGTCCAAGGGATATTCTAAAAGGATCCATGGGCTGCTTAGGGCTTAAGCAGTCAAATTAGGGTTTCCTATTTGAAAACCCTAATAGCCTACATGTATATATAGTATCCTTAAACCCCAAAAACATGGCTAAGAGTTCCACTAGGGTTTCTGGACGTTTTTGGGCAGCCTCCTCTCTCCTTATTCTTCATTGTGACATCCCCTAATTTCTCGGCCAGAAAAGACCGATTTAATTTATGCTTTTTAAAATAAAATCAGAGAAATCTTTTCAAAAGATGTTGCGGAATTGGTCCCCAAACAAAATATGATAAAAGTTTATCAAAACCATTCATTAAGAAGGTATATGTTTTCCATATATATATATATATATATATATATATATATATATATATATATATATATATATATATATATATATATATATATATATATATATATATATATATATATCAAAACATCGGGATGTCATGTTCCGATACAGATCAAAAGCATAAACAAGACATTATAAGCCTTTCAACAGTTATTTACAACCACTGGCCTATAATCCCAAAATCTCTCGTCGTCCTCCGACTATGCTCGGGGTCCACTACCTGTAACATAAAAAGCTGGGTGGGTCAGGCTTGGGAGCCTGGTGAGCATATAGGGTTTTCAACCCACAATAATAATAAACTTACTAAGTTCATCAATCAACAATAACCCTGATTACCCGTTCCCGTTATCCTCACTTTATGTCCCTAAACACTTGTCACAAGGGACCTAACTTAAAGAATATCATCGGGATGAACACTATTGCTAAGGGGTTTCCTTAGCCATACATGTCCTAAAGGCAACCATGAGGGGGATGGAGTACAGCGAATGAACACTCTTAGTTCATTAACACCTACAAGTTGCGGACCTGCTAATGTTTCCCACTGGACTATCTAGAAAGTCCGTGGTCGTCATCCAAACTCCGCTAGATGACTTGATCTCAAAACACATCGAGGCCTCTCATCAATTTTATTTTATCACACATCATTATCTACCCATGTTCTACCCAACATATTTGTAGACAAAAATACTTATACAGTTTAAAACTTGTATAAAACATCAACTCAACAGTTACCTCAAATAAACAATTAATATATTTACACATAGCATGTATTATAAGGTAAATACTTCATATCTATGTGTAAAATGAAAGTGACTATACACTCACATGATTTGATGATAATCGGGAAGCAATTCGTTTCCTAAAACGATCGTTTCTAATAAAACCGGGAGTTTTATTGAGAAACCGGGCTTTGTAGAAGTCGGGCTTCGAAACCGAAAAATAAATTTTCCGGGCTTCTCGGGCACTTCGTGGAGTATTCCGGGCTTTACAATCGATACCGGGGCTTCACGGAATGTTAAGATGAAGAAAATATGGGTTTAGGGGTTAAATATGGCAATTTCTTAAAAATATCCGAGAAGGCTCGCAGCCTTCTATTTATAGGGGAGAGCTTCTGATCGGACGGCTGAGAAGATGCCACGCTTCGCAGATCCGAGGGTTCGTAGGGAAGGCTCGCACATGGATCGCACCTGCGAGGGCTCGCTGGCAGCCTCTAAGTGGACCGGAGTCTACAGGCGCACATGCGAGGTTCGGAGCTAGGCTATGCGAGGCTCGTAGCTAGGCTATGCGAGGCTCGGAACACGCGGTAGCAGGGCGAAGCTTCGGCTGGGGAGCTGGCTGCTTCGGATTGGGCCTCCTCCTCGGTCGAATCAGGATCCGACACGTGGCTTCGCATGACTCAGCAGCTTCGGTGACTCAACAGCTTGGTGACTCAGTAGGACACGTGTCACATTCTAAGTGAGGGTGACGTGGCAAAGTGTGACTATGTGAATTTTCTCGATTTTTGCGCCAACACTTCTAAAATCCATAACTTTCGCATACGAGCTCCGTTTTTAACGTTCTTTATATGCACGTGTAGCTAAAATTACGCTCTACAACTTCCGTTTAGACTTCTTCGGCTAGTTTTGAATTTAAATTTTATATTATTATTTTTAACAGACCGGGAGAGGAAATCCGTTAAAAATTCATAACTTCTACATCCGACGTCCGTTTTCGTCAGACTTTTTACCGTTGTGCTCCTAATGAAGAGACCTTCAATTCTCGTTTATGTTGTGTCGGATAAAAATCGCTCGATCTAAAATTCGAGTTTTTAGCTGTCTATTGCTAAGCTGAAACTTCGAAAAATCATAACTTCCTCATACGAAATCAGATTTGGGCGTTCTTTTTATTGAACTTCTCAGTTTAACGAATACTACGACTTTCGTTTAGATTACTAAGGCTAAAAAGTAGTTTATCGAAAACTCACTTTTTACGACATTTAGCACCGTGCCGGTTTTGTCAAGAAACTTCGACAGGTCATAACTTCTTCGTTATAACTCGGATTTTGGTATTCTTTATATCCCCGAAATCCTTGTTTCGACCACTACAACTTTATGTAAAGATATTGGGCTTATATCACACTTTAATTTTGATGCTTATTTTTATTCTTAATTAATTAAGCCCTAATAATTAAGCATAAAACACATAATTCACATAATATTCACATAATTCCTTTTCATTTCTTCAAAATGAGTTACAAAGGTTAACCTAGACTATCAACTCAATATAAATGCCTAGGCTAGAAACACGAGTGTTACATTCATCCTCTTGCTCTTGGTGTTTGTGAGCCATTAGAGGAGTGACACTTGTGACTCTAAGCTTTCTAAAGCCATTACAAGGAGGATTTGAGATTGTTGTTGCTACATAACAATCAAAGGTAATTCTCTAAACCCTAATTTCAGTTTATAATATGTTAGATCTAAGATTGTAAGTCTTGGATACATTGCATGTACAATAGAGAAACCTAAATCCAAGCATTAGGGTTTGCATGAGCACATAGGATGTTCTTATGGCTAAAACCCATCATTGGTATCAGAGCCTTCATTGGTTTCTATTGTATGTGATACTATGTTGAATTATTAACTGAAAATCGAATTCTGGCCTTCTGTTCGAACTGCCTCGGCGAGTCACTACATGGACTCGGCGAGTCTGCTCTACTCGGCGAGTTCCATTGTGTGACTTTTTATTGCTGTTTTGCTTAAGGATAATTACCATATTCATTTTAAACTTATAAAATATGTTTTTTATGTTTCTAAAAGATTATCCTTGCCAAAACACAAGATAATTACCAATGGATTAGATAATAACTTCCTTATATGATTAAATATTGATTATTTGTATTAATTGGGTAACTTATCTTGCAAGAAAATGAAATTAGGTCAAATATAGATACTGACAAAATTAATTGTTTAATTTCTATTATTTGTTATTTGATCCTTGTATTGTGAAAAAGTTTCAATTGTGCCCATGTAAGTTTTATGGTTTAAATTTGAACTTAAAGTTTTTGTTTTGAAATTTAAATAGTTAAAACCTTAATGTTTTGAAAAGTTTCAAAACTTACCCTCAAGTTTTTGAATTTAAAAATTGATTAAAAGTTAATTTAGAAATGTTAAATTCTAAAACCCTAGTATTGTTTTGAAAAGTTCAAATCACACCCTTATGGTTTCATTAATTAATTAAAGTGTATAATTAAAAGAGATTTTAATAAATTCATAAAGTTTTGGTTTACAATTTAATTAAATTAAAAGTATAATTATTAAATTTGACCACCTAGTATTTTAAAAGTGTAAAATACCCCCTATAATATATATAACATTAAAAATATAATATTATGTATATATATATATGAGTAAAAGTCAGTCTTACCGTTAGTAGGCCTCATTCACGAAGCTGGTCTATAAGGAGTGTTTAAGGAAATTGCCTATAAAATGGCGATTGAATGGGTATCCACTCTTACCCACCGCACTCTTGACTAGTGGAGGGTCGTTAGCCGAATGGGTAGGATATGACAGAAACCTTCCATTATAAGTATAATGAAGTACAAAAGTAACTAAATGCTTTTACAAAATTCCCAATCTTAGTTACTTTAGGCAAAAGTGAATTGATGCAATTCCATGAAATTACACTTTGTGCCCTTACGAAGACGTTAGTGGAGCGTGTGTGGTTAACCGGCACACTGAATGGTTCTAAGCAAAGGTAGCAAAGGGTAACTCAATGTTTGTCATAGTTTGGTGGAGCGTGTGTGGTTAACCAGCACATCGAATAGGTGACTATAACATTGAGGGTGCCATGTAAGTTTGCATGGTTATTCACACCCTGTTTTGTGATCATCGGCATCCCAGTCACAAATCGAGGGGCATATCGAGATTTAAACATGCTATTGAAAAGTTCAATGAATCTCAAAAGATCTAGAAATTTTCAATAGATGTAAAACTTAAATTTCTTTATCGTTTTTCATGGTGGAAATTAGTTAATCGTCATTCACTTACCTTCAAATGTTCTGCAATTTGGGTTACGGCATCCCTCTCCCAAGTTGTAGAGTATTGTGTTGGGTCCTAGCCTTAATATCTCATTTGGGTGATTTATTAAGGACTCAATCAATCAACTAACTTGAATTTAATTTTTATCCCGTTTTGTAGATGTCAAAGTATGATAACTATGGTCTTCCCAAATCCTGTGGAACAAGCTTTTCACATGAAGATGATATTCCACGATTCGATCAAGAAACATGAGATCATGCTTCACTTCCTCCACCTCCTCCTATTATTCTCCCTAACCCACAAGTTCAAAAGATTGAAAAGTTCAAACTCACTCAAGCCCTTTTAGCAAGTAAACATGAAGAAGGAAAGTCAGTGTGTGCACACATCCTAGAGATGAAGTCACACATTGATAGGTTAAGAATGTTGGGATCGGTTTTCTGTGAGGAGCTGGCTGTTGACTGGGTTCTTCAGTCACTTCCTGACTCATATAGTGAGTTTGTAAGAGAGTACTATATGATGAACCACGACGTAGCCCTCATTGATCTCACCTATATGCTTATTGCTGCTGAATGAGCAATGATTTGGCGCACTGGAAAAGCAAAGTTGATTGGTGGATCTGCCTTCCAGACCTCTATGGATATAGGCAATGACAACGAAATGCATGCCATTATTGAAGCGTTTGATCATAAGAGAAAGGCAAAGTCTGAAGTAGTTCCATGCGCTGTTCCAAAAGAGTCAATTTGCTTTTATTACCAAGAGAATGGGCATTGGAGATGAAGCTACCCTATTTACCTAAGAGATCTAAGAGATGGGAGAGTCAAAACGTATGGCTCTACTTTAGGTAAATTCCATTAACTAACTCTTTTAAGTTCCTATTCTAGATTCTTAATACATGATGTGATAAGATTGCATTTCGATGTTTTGTAGGATCAAAGAAAAGAAAGGAAGCTTAAGGGAAGAAGTGAGCGGAATCTAAGCGTGAAGAAATGGATTTCGATCGCATTACTTGAAGATTAGAATCTTGAGCTACTACTTGGAGTTAGAATAAGATTGCTAAGAAATATGTATTAACATAGTTTTTCAATGAATTGCATTGTAAGGACAAATTTTTCCGCAATAAAATAGATTTTGATTTTATATTTATCTTTGCAATGGCGTGTATGAAAAATTGATGTTTAAATGTTTCTGTTATTAACAATAATGGATTTGTTTCTTAATTATGTTATTTGTGGAAATGTCAAGAATTTACCAAATACAGAAAGTTTCTCATCACCCAAGTTTCAGTTGGACAGAAACTTGGAATCATACAACTTGGTTGCATGATGAATGAGAAATTTCATATTTGGAAATTAGACTAATTCGTTGACAAAGTATCAGGTGAAGGACTAGGAGATCGAGTACACAACGTTGTATGTTGATCAAGTCCACCACAAGAGTAACAAAGATATTCGTCATGATTTACTAAGGTTAAGTAAATATGATTATACTTATGAGATTAAGTGTAATTCTCAGTTGATTGAAAGAGTTTCAATCAATAGCAGAATGAATAATGTAGAATCAAGTAGGCGGAAAGATAAAAGTTTCTCTATTCTAAGAAGAAGGGAGAGTACCTTTTATTATGTTTTATGATAGGTCTTAATGATTAAGAACCATATCTCAATTGATCCTCTAAGTGAGTCTTAGTGCAATTGTATGTCTGAGAAGAGGAATCAAGAATTGAAGAAATGGTTAAATCAAGAAGTCAATCATACTTCGTTCCAAAACCAAGTATTAGAGTTAAGATTGTGACATTGAGTGACAAGTCTTAAGAAGGTTTATAACATTCATCAAATGTGGAAAGTTGTGATGTCTTGGATAAGACAGAAACCAACTAGGACCAATTTTGTGAAGTGTTTTGTCTTGATAAAAGCTACACTAACTCTTGAATATTTGTTTGTCGAGAAATGTTTATTGACAAGAGAATCTTATATGTCAAGGAGTCGGTGGGAGTCTTAATGGTCTCGAAAAGTTTCAAGAGCTAATCAAGAATAAACCTTATCGATCATCACTAGCACACGACTTGAGGTTTACAACCTATCGTGTTGACACTATCTTGTTTCTGTGCGGTTCCAATTGAGTTAATTAAGCATGCGAGTTCTATGAGTTCTCATTTGAGCGCATAAAAGGCAAGCACCTTGATCAATGAAAAGCACATTGATAAGAAAGGATGAGATGCTTAACTACTTGGAAGACATGGTGGGCACTCGTGTTACCATAAGGCAAGAAATCAAGATTAAGAAAGTTGGGTCCATATGAGTTTGGATTTGTCGCAAACTTTGGTTTTGGGAAAATTCGCATGGATAGGAACACATACACCATTAAAATCTAAGTGTCATAAGATTCCCTCCTTCATGAAAATGACTGTGAGGAAATACTTTCACTAAGAGAGATTTTAAGAAGATAGTGATTGTAAAATTGTATTCTCGAATTCAATTATGGTTACGATATCCCTTTCCATGATTCGAATTGTGAGATTTGACAATTAGTCTGAATTGTTTAGACACACATATGATCTATCTAAGACAAAGGTATATAAGGTATTAGAAATATAGAAATTCAATAGGTATTGTTTTTCTGGAAGTTAAGCTCGCTTCTAAATACATGTCAAAGCTAGTGGGAGCATAAGTGTTATGCTTATATAATAATCATCATGATAGTGGGAGCATAAATGTTGTGCTTGTATGATTATTAAGGCAAGTATTGCAAGTTAGCAATATTAATTATAGAAAACAAGAGTTATACTTTGCAAATTCGTAAGGGTTGAAAAGTTGTTTTGCTATAATTAAGGGAGAGAATATTATGCTTCATTTCAAATCTAAAGGCTTAGGTTGTGGAATGTTAATAAATTTAGTCAAGGATGCATAGTGTGTTCTCAAAATTTCGATTATGATGATGGCATCCCTCTTCATAGTTCGAATTGTGAGAACGTGACACATAAAATATTATGCAAAAGATTGATAAAGTATCAGATCTTTATGTAAGACATTATGCATCGTGTCCCATACGCTTCGGGTAAAGGATCAATTGCAAGTACTATAATAGTTGACCATTCTAAAATTTTCCAAATGTCTAGCACATTAAGAGGGAAAAAGGACAAGAATTGGTTTTGACTAAGATAATTAAACAACTATCAAAGGACAATCCAAAGCTCTCTAAGGATTGGTCGCTTGTGAGTAGTTGGAAGTATGGTATTGGATGGAACATATTGACATTATTATGAATAGATAAGATTGTATTAATAATGAGTTTTCATATGGCAAGTATGGAAATGTTTCAATATTGGGAGTTGGATATTGAGAATCTATGTCTAGATTAGAAACTTTTATGCAAGAAGGATGTTCAAAGGAATGTACTTTGAGTGAGAGACATCACATCTATAGAATTGTTTCTGATAGAGATTGGCCAAGTCTTGATGATTTTAAGCTATGACTTTACAAAAGAATAATCGCATAAAGTGTTAGAATCTAGCATAAGAAAAAAGAATTTGATATTCTTATACTTATGATAAGGATTGGGAGTTGTGAAATGAGTATGATTGGAAATGGTTGCATTTGATCTATTTCACAAAGTAAGGACTATAGGTAAACATTGTGTACATGCTTAGAGCATGGGACAAGTGTAGTTATAATTGAAGTAAGAAGTTGATTACCCGAAACAACAAATAATGAGTAATCAATATGGTGATTAAATAAAATGTTTTATTTATACCCAGAGTTTAGGGCCGTATGGGATTAGTATTATTCTTGTGTTTCACTTTGCATGTTTTGACTTCCTGAATAATTAAATTGGTTCAGAACAATCAAATTATTCGAACAGACCACATTCGTTCATATGTTGGAAGTAGGTATGAATGAAGACTGTGGTGAATCGGTGTGTGGATTGTCTAAAGTGTATTAGACATAAGCAAATGTTTGCTGCAACGTTCACGAGTGCTTATGAACATGATTTGAGCATTGGATTAAACCCACGCTCACTTTGATCACTTCATGGATTTTATCACGAGTGATTGGTGAGACGATAACATCTTATATTCTTGAAACCAAGATGTGTGAGTTGTATCTTGCGAGTCGGTTACATATTGATAATATGTAAACGCACCAGTAACTTGGTGTCATAAAACATATTGTTGTGTGTGATTCGGTGAGTGAGTGCAAGAAAGCATTGAATCAAAGTTTATCTGTTCCTTTTATCCAAAGTAGGAAGAAAGCGATATTTGTGGGCCCCTCGATGATTTAGTGATGACACTAAGTGCTTGGCCAAGCCGGGACTAATTTGATGTGTTCAAATGTAGTCTGTTGTCAGTCGTCATAAATCGAAAATCGAGAAACAGTATTGAGAGAATGATTGAAATCCATGTCTCACGTCTATACGATATCAAGAATGGAGAAATATATGATCCCTTATCTAAAGGACACGCTTCTGATAGGATTAGAGTTGACAGCGGCTTTTGAAAGCTACGATTGCAGATCAAGATCTGAAGTCATACGCAAAATAGTTATTAGACTTATCCAACTGGGAGACTCTTGGATTAGTGTCTGTCACACCCCAAAACCAAGAACGGCGGAAACGTTCTGGGGCGGAGGACGTCATGTATAATATCACAACAATGTAAAGTAGTAAACAAGCAACAACATCATCATCCATTGCATTAATAATATAATTATTATACAAATGTGTTCTGTCAAATTTTGATAAACACTAAATCATAAATCAAAATGAAAGATAAGTCTTGAAGAAGCTCCATCTTCCTTTCTCCTTGCATCGGTACCTGTCTATGATGACCTGAGGATACAAGTAATTTTGAAAGCGACTATCAGCTTTGAAGCCGGTGAGATCATAAGTATTTTAGTGTCTTAATTTGTAAGTAAGTATTTGTATGTATGAATTTGTATGTAAGAATTTTTAAGTATATGAATTGTAAGTATTGAAAATGTTTGTAAAACAACTATAAACGTTTGAAAAACCCTAGAAATCCCTATGATTCCTATTAGTAACAAAAGGAGTCTTCTACCAAGACTTGACTGTTCTCAATGTAGTCTTCTATCAAGACCTAACTGTTCTGAATGTAGTCTTCTACCAGGACCTAACTGTTCTAAATGTAGTCTTCTACCAAGAACTAACTGCACTAGTATTACCCTTTGGAACAAGGGCAACTAACAATGTTAACTGAAGACATCCGTAGATGTACACTTACCTCTGTTGCTAACAGCTGGGTATAGGAATAGTTAGTCCCAAAAAGTATACCTGTAATGGTGTCAACCGTTGACATCCGTGGATGTGCTTTTACCTCTATAGCTAACAGAGATTCTAGGAATGGTCAATCCCGCAACATATCCTTTGGTACTAGGATATTAAATCCAATCTATCTCGTCGATTATGTGATTGAATCACAAGGTAAAGATAAGAATGAGGATTTTATAACAGAGTCTATACATATAATATGTAATAGAACTCATACTATGATATCTATGTAAAAGTACTCATATAAGTGTAATCATGTAATTGTACTTATGTAAGTGTGATCATGTAATAGTATAGTAGTGTACTGAAATGTTCCCCGTGTGCTAGCTGTAATGTGTGTTCTCTCTATCTAGCAAGTATAGTAATGTAATGTAATGTTATAGCAGTCATGTACGTGCTCTCTACCTAGCAGGTATAGTAATGTAATGTAATGTTATAGCTGTCATGTACGTGCGCTCTACCTAGCAAGTATAGTAATGTACAGTAATGATCTAGAAAGTATTGACTCATGAATGAACTGACTCATTGTATGATATTGCGTTCTAGTAATAGTTCTAGTATCTTCCTAAACTACCCATACGGTAGTTTACTAGTAATCTAACTGGTACGTATTAACATGGATGTATACCCTTGCTACCCAAGGGCATGGGATGAACTGGAAGGCCCTTTTATGACTATATATGTACACATGATATATAACTAATATTTAAACGACCTTCGGACGAATACTCGATATCCCACCAGACCACATCTCAAGCGCGAAAAGGAAATAGGGTGGATAGCCTTCCTAAGTCTTTTAAACATTTCTTATATAATTATACATATAGAGGCATGCAATTTATAATATAAAAGCATAAAATAAGATTTGTAAAACCTTTGAACATAAATATTTTCTAAGAAAAGATCGACTTGATGTCGATCTATAAAATGGTTTTGAAGGCATGGGTTTGATAAAACAGTTTAGTATAAAGAACATTTGTTTGAAAACACAATTGTAAATAAGTTTGAAATGTAATATATAGAGTAAAAATATATAGTGTAATAAGGAGTTTTAAAAACATATAAAATGTTTATGAAAAACATTCGAAGGAAACCGTTTGGTAAAACGGCTAATGAGTAGCCAAATCATTTGAATGCTGTATATTAATCACATGTGATTGATGTAATAACTAGCATAATTCTACGTATTAATCACTTGTGATTGATATAATAACTAGCATGATTCTACTTGTATCCCCCCCCCCCATAAAACATTTAAAAATAGTTTAAAACATTAGTTAAGGGGTATGAACTCACCTGCAGTAAGTGACTGGAATTGAACGGACTGTTATCGTAAGGAAGGATCGGGCAAGTGCTTGGTGTCAAGTGAAGACTTAGACACACACAATGATCCTAATTACATAGGAAGACATATGTATATAAATAATTAGTGATTAAAACACTAATTATACAAGTATAAACATTTAAACGTGAGAAAAACACTTTTGGTCAAGTGCTAGGAGGCTAATGGGTTGCAACAAAGGAGTGCAATGCCTCTAATGGAAGTTTATGGTCAAATGACCATATGTATTGGAGTTTACGGCCCAGGGGAGTAAACTCATGGCCGTAAACTCTCAACAAAGCCCCTAAATGAAGTCTAACAATTATACAACTCATGTGGTGAATTGTTTCAAGGCTTAAACAAGTGTTTGGGCTTCCTATTAACTCCTTTGAGGAGTTTACGGCCCTGGGATCATATCCCATGGAGTTTACGGTCGTAAACTCCCTTGGTAGGGTGATTATGGTGTTTTCAAGTCTCTATATTATCTAGGAACTAAACTAGGCTTTTGTACTTGGCTTTAGAAGAGTTTATGGCACCATTTTATGGAGTTCACGGCCCTAGAACCTTTTGGGCCGTAAACTCCCTTACTCTTGGTCTTCTAAGTGTGTTAGCTAGTCAAAAACTCAATTTAGGTACATGCCCAAATTAGTCTCTTGGCTTAAGGAAGGTTTTAAGGGCATTTTGGCACTTAAACATGGAGTTCACGGCCCAAGAACACCCTTGGTCGTGAACTCACTTTTTATCCTTGATTTTAATTGCTTTTGGGGTCCTAAACATGCAATGGTGGGTTCTAGTTCGAGTTCTAAAGCTTTGAGGGTCATTGGAACCCTTTAGGACCTTAAAATGGAGTTTACTCCCCAAGTGTTCTTGGGCGGTAAACTCCTAAATCTTGGGGTTTTAATCCTATTTTGATGTTTTCTAGTCATATACACACTAGCATACAAGTCTAAGGTAGTTACAATTCACGGGAAAAGGACTAAGTAGCATTTAAGCCAGTTATTGGAGTTTACTCCCCAAGAACGTTCTTGGGCGGTAAACTCCCGAGTCTCACAGATTTGATATGTAATTGGTGTATCTAAACACAATCTGAGCTATATAACATAACTAGATTGAAGTACTCACAATTTGGGATAAAAATCTGAAGATCCGTGAGAGAGAATTTTGGCTTTTCTCTAATTGGAATTCAACTAATGAACTATTTGGTTCAGTTTTCTATATATAGTCCTGGGATTTTTGGCAGAAAATATTTCTATTCTCGGAATGAATTCTAATGTCCTAGAGTATTGGAATAACAGTGTTGCACAAAACCCTAGTGCATCCACTCTCCTAATATCTCCTTAAGTGTAATATCCTGAAAACTGCCAAAGTTATACTCGAAATCTGAGTTTTCACTGTAATTGTTCTACTTCTATTGGCTTCAAATGGTTTGTTCAGAATGGAAATTTTGGGTTGTCACATCATCCCCCTATTGAAGGGAATTTCGTCCCGAAATTAGAATTTAGACAAGGAAGTATGTACGAATGATCGAGTCGTGAGGAGGAAACTTCCTAATCGATTGGTTCTAGCGCACCTAAGTGAAATCGGGTTCTCGGTTGGCATTCCAACGAACCTTCACTAACTGGAGATGGCGTTGCTTCGTCCGCTTGACCTCTCGGTCGAGGGTCACTACGGTTCTAATACGAAGGCGAGGATCTCGACGAGTGGACTTACAAGAGTCCTAACGGAAAGGTATGGTTTCACGATCGAGACGCGAAGAGTAGGATGTACGTTACTGAGTTCGCGGAGTAGGTCTAGTTTGTGTGAGGCATAGGACCGATTCTGATAAGAATCTCGGAGGTCCTAACTATATTGGATTTAGCTTTCCATGCGATACAAAGCGTATTAAGCCGTTCCCGAGTGAGACTTCCTAAAGAATTTGGTCACTCACTTGGAATTTCCAAGGTTTCTTTTTCTTGCTTAACTTCCCAGTCAAACACCACCCCTTGTTGGGTCAAAGTCGTACGGGTTTCTGTGATTTGCGAGGGTTTCTGGATGAACTATGACAGTAGGTTTGTAAGACCTAGAATTTGGCGAATGGCTGTTGGCGTCTCCGGTGTCGACAAATGCTCAACAGTTTTGACAATTTGAAAAAGTACTCAAAACTTCCCACATTACTAACAGTGTGTCTTAGAAATTCGACTCTTCAATTTCAAAACTCGTGCCTAGAGAACTTCGCGAGAAGTTCCTCTGAAGGAAATGTTTCCAAGGGTTTTCTTCTTACTACGAGGGTAGATAAGTAAGTCATCACATGGAGAAATGATGAACTGATCCAAGTAAGAAAGATGTACCCTATTCATTTAGCTCATGAAAACTATGGGCGTATTGGTCCTATCCGAAGGGTATCACTACGGACTCGAAGTGTCCGCATCGAATTCGGAAGATAGTCTTCCGGACATCTTTCCCTAACACTCGAACTGGTGATATTCGGATCTCAGATCCATTTCTGAAAGTAATTCTTTCCTTGCGTTTGCTCAACCATTTCATCTATGCGAGGCAGAGATAACGATTTCTAATGAAAAATGTTGACGGAGTCCTCGATATCCGAGGCACATACGATGCAATCCGTCGATCTCTGGGAGAATAAGACCGGGGTTCTCTAGGGTGAGAAACCTAGTCTTCTAATTCTATTTATGTGTAGTCCGCTAAGTTTTTTGTACTGTTCCGATATCTCTGTGGGTGTTTAGACTATAGGGTGATCTGTTTACAAGAGTCATACTGGGTTCTAAGTTTGTTCACATGACGATGCAATTTCTCGTAGGCTTAGGCAGTTTTCCGTCCTGAAGTTCATATTAGGATTCATACCTGGTTTCACAATCACAATTTCGTGTATACGAGTCGTATATAATTAAGATTGAAAAGGTAGTCGAATAACTGATTCTTCTTTAAGCTCACTTCCCATCGGGGAAAAAGAAGTTAAAGTGGAATCATCAATTCTAAACCTGTAGAACCTTGATTATATATCAATCTTATGCATACATTTCTCAGTGATAGATCAATCGTATAAATCCTTGGATTGAACTTGACGTACTGCACGAGTGGTACTTCAGGGGTTTCTGTGGAAAAATAACTAAGAGGTACTCCTGGCATGAGTACTTCGGTGTTCTGATATGACGGCTTCGCTGGAAAAGTGATCTAGAAGAAAGATATGTATGTAAAAAAAAGCTGTTTTTGTGAGGAACAAATTGAATCAAGTCATATGATAATGTCGGAATCATACTGAAATTTAAAGACATTAGATTTGAACATAAGACGTTTACAGACAAAACACAACCGTGCAACCATGAACAGAGTTACAGTACTTTAGATTTACCACTAGACTATTGTTGCGAATAAGATATACTACAAAATACAAGTATACGCAGCACGAGAATCCCTATACAGACAAGATCTCGCAAAAGGTAAGACTCTAGTTGCACTAGTCCTGGATAGTTTATAAGTCTGTTACAACAACACGCCTAAGTTACATTAACGAGGGGTTCCAGAGTAGGCTCTCCTGCAGCTGTGACCCTAAGAATTCTCCCATCTGTGCCAGAGTTCTTTGCTATCGGGCAATCTTTCTTTAAGTTCCCTATCTCCCCGTATTGGTGGGATGACTGGCTAGTACTAGCTTTGGTGACGGGATTTCGGTGTTTAGCCAATATTATGTGGACACGAGTGCCTTCCTCGTTACTCCACTTTGAAAAATGCTTCCTAAAGCGTTCGGCGTTATAACCACTCCCGTGTGTAGGATTAGTCCCGATGAAAGGGACTTGAGTGATGGGTCGTGCCGGTGCTCCACAGCTACTAGAATGGTGCTCTATTTTTAGGCAATTGCAACATTGCATCTCATGACAAGCCCCATGATGATGGAAACTACACTTATCACACTTCGGGAGTTTTCCCTCGTATGGCCTGCTCGGTACTGGGATGGCAGGGGGTTTCCACTTGTTGTTGTTGTATAGCCAGCCTTTGGGATTTCTTGCGTTCTTTCTGGGCTTGACGCTTTCGTTTCTTGTTCTCTGTCTTTCGGCTTTGCGAGCCAGTGACTGTTACTGTTTGTTGGTTTCCCGGTTTGGTACTAC
Organism: Lactuca serriola; assembly: GCF_051521515.1. Classification (NCBI taxonomy): domain Eukaryota; kingdom Viridiplantae; phylum Streptophyta; class Magnoliopsida; order Asterales; family Asteraceae; genus Lactuca; species Lactuca serriola. The sequence goes on from NC_136408.1 coordinate 205,542,625, forward strand.
CATCTAAACTCTCGACTCCTTTTTCAGTCTTGTTTGTGTTGCCTGAGTTGATGTGTGTAAGGAAAGTTATCACAGCAGCTGCTACTGCAGCTTGTAATGTAGCGGTGTCGACATAGAGGATAGGGGTTTCGTTGCTCGATTGATTGTTTCCGGATGACGGCATGATTCTGTAACACGAAAGATAATGATTTTGCGAGTGGTTCTGGTTGACCCTAGATGTACTTAGATTGTTCAAGAAAAGAGTAAGAGTATGTTCTCGAAAGTTTGACCTACATCCCTATGATGCAGTCCTAGTACGGATTGGAGGTATGATTGCGAAGTTTTGACCTACATCCATATGATGCAATCCTACTAACGAGTAGAATTAAGTTCGTAGAATGGTCTCAAGACGTTTGTCGTTCAAGCCGAGGTATCGTGGGTTGGTGAATAACAGGATCCAACCACTGAAAGAGACTTGGAAATGTCTCCGGATCTAACTTGCTATAGTCCAATTACTTGACTAAAGCATGTTTCAGACAGAGTCTAATGAAATAATGATAAGAGTACTTGAATAAAGAATGACACAGAAGTTAGCCGGCTGTCAATATCTTGGATATTCACGATGTAAAGATTCGGGAAAATGACCTTGTAAAGGTCTTACATCATATCCACAGAAGATAGTTCCTGACAGCATAAGGACCTAACCTAAAGTACTTACAGTGCAAGGTAACTTCATATAAAATGCCACATTAGGCAAAGACAGAAAACGATTACTTTCTAATAAGGGAAGCAAAGTAAAGAGTCTACTACTGACGACGGTCACCCCTCTGGTGAACTCTCAGTTCAGCCAGTTGACGTTCTACATCAAGTAGGTGTCTTTCGTACACCCTCTGGTGTACTCGGAGCTCTATGACTTCGGCTCCTGATTCAGCCAGTGCTTGCAGCAGGGTTTCATGGTTTCTCTCTGATCTCTCACGAGCATCTTCTAGATGAATGGTGTGGAGGGTATGCATTCTCGCATTGGCGACAACTTCGGTAATCTGATGTAGGGCTATCCTGACTTGAATCTCATTTCGGGTCACTCTGCGGACCAAGATTGGCAAGACTCTATCTGCTGAGCCCCCATTGTTCAAGTCGCAAAAGCTTCGGTCGCCATTAAGTGGAATGGGCTGATCTTGTCCTTGGCTCCATGTTTCCAAGCATTCCACTCACTCAGGGTCGGGCCATGAAAAGCCGGACGAGGGTTAGGAATTGGAACGAGAGCTGCTTAGGGTAGGTTCTCAACCTCTGGTTCGAAGTTAGCATCATACGAAAGGTCTTAATCATGGTGATCATTCAAGGGGATAGGATGATCATTCTCTAGTTCTTCTCCAAACCAACCAGTTATGACCTCACTCAGAAGGTACTGGTTGCCGTGGGGATGGAGTCCAGCTATGTTTTCTATGCGAGAATTTAGGGTAAGAGAATAATTATTAGACGAACTATATAGATTATTATTTAGAAAACCTTCATTAGTTAGATCGCTATTTGTGAAGTGCATACCAGCTATGTGTAATCTAAACAGGATAGACCTTCGAATAAGTGACCTTAACTTCGTATTCACACAGAATAGGGGTGAAGTAAAATTTCCACAGATTCTAAGTCTATCATCCTAATTACATATAGCCTTAGTGTATCCACTTAGCAACTATCAACTTAGTAATGAAGATCCCATTTTAGTTCTCAAGTATAAAGTACTTATAGTAACACCAAATACTCCTATAGTATTTTAATTTTAATGTTATGTTCTATTGTTCTCATTGTGGTAGGGTTGGTAAGATTTTATCATTGTTGCAACCACACAATTAAACTTAGGCACATGCTAGTCAACCCTCGGATAATATAGGTGATCAGGCTATATCTTCCCAGTTTTGACCATATGTCTCTAAGCCCACTTGTGTTGCCCAACAATCGTAATTCTTTTATACTGTCCTAGTGACACTGATTTTAGTATGAATGCAGCACGTATACTTACTTAAATATTTTATTATTTAAAGTATAAACTCTTGGTCAGAGTATTTTTAATCCCTTATGTATTTATAGTTAGTATATCTTTTATGGGTTGATATACTTAATTCACTATAAACAATGCTCTGATACCAATCTGTCACACCCCAAAACCAAGAACGGCGGAAACGTTCTGGGGCGGAGGACGTCATGTATAATATCACAACAATGTAAAGTAGTAAACAAGCAACAACATCATCCATTGCATTAATAATATAATTATTATACAAATGTGTTCTGTCAAATTTTGATAAACACTAAAGCATAAATCAAAATGAAAGATAAGTCTTGAACAAGCTCCATCTTCCTTTCTCCTTGCATCGGTACCTGTCTATGATGACCTGAGGATACAAGTAATTTTGAAAGCGACTATCAGCTTTGAAGCCGGTGAGATCATAAGTATTTTAGTGTCTTAATTTGTAAGTAAGTATTTGTATGTATGAATTTGTATGTAAGAATTTTTAAGTATATGAATTGTAAGTATTGAAAATGTTTGTAAAACAATTGTAAATGTTTGAAAAACCCTAGAAATCCCTATGATTCCTATTAGTAACAAAAGGAGTCTTCTACCAAGACTTGGCTGTTCTCAATGTAGTCTTCTATCAAGACCTAACTGTTCTGAATGTAGTCTTCTACCAGGACCTAACTGTTCTGAATGTAGTCTTCTACCAAGACCTAACTGCACTAGTATTACCCTTTGGAACAAGGGAAACTAACAATGTTAACTGAAGACATCCGTAGATGTACATTTACCTCTGTTGCTAACAGCTGGGTATAGGAATAGTTAGTCCCCAAAAGTATACATGTAATGGTATCAACCGTTGACATCCGTGGATGTGCTTTTACCTCTGTAGCAAACAGAGATTCTAGGAATGGTCAATCCCGCAACTTATCCTTTGGTACTAGGATATTAAATCCAATCTATCTCTTCGATTATGTGATTAAATCACAAGGTAAAGATAAGAATGAGGATTTTATAACAGAGTCTATACATATAATATGTAATAGAACTCATACTATGATATCTATGTAAAAGTACTCATATAAGTGTAATCATGTAATTGTACTTATGTAAGTGTGATCATGTAATAGTATAGTAGTGTACTGAAATGTTCCCCGTGTGCTAGCTGTAATGTGTGTTCTCTCTATCTAGCAAGTATAGTAATGTAATGTAATGTTATAGCAGTCATGTACATGCTCTCTACCTAGCAGGTATAGTAATGTAATGTAATGTTATAGCTGTCATGTACGTGCTCTCTACCTAGCAAGTATAGTAATGTACAATAATGATCTAGAAAGTATTGACTCATGAATGAACTGACTCATTGTATGATATTGCGTTCTAGTAATAGTTCTAGTATCTTCCTAAACTACCCATACGGTAGTTTACTAGTAATCTAACTGGTACGTATTAACATGGATGTATACCCTTGCTACCCAAGGGCATGGGATGAATTGGAAGGCCCTTTTATGACTATATATGTACACATGATATATAACTAATATTTAAACGACCTTCGGACGAATACTCGATATCCCACCAGACCACATCTCAAGCGCGAAAAGGAAATAGGGTGGATAGCCTTCCTAAGTCTTTTAAACATTTCTTATATAATTATACATATAGAGGCATGCAATTTATAATATAAAAGCATAAAATAAGATTTGTAAAACCTTTGAACATAAATATTTTCTAAGAAAAGATCGACTTGATGTCGATCTATAAAATGGTTTTGAAGGCATGGGTTTGATAAAACAGTTTAGTATAAAGAACATTTGTTTGAAAACACAATTGTAAATAAGTTTGAAATGTAATATATAGAGTAAAAATATATAGTGTAATAAGGAGTTTTAAAAACATATAAAATGTTTATGAAAAACATTTGAAGGAAACCATTTGGTAAAACGGCTAATGAGTAGCCAAATCATTTGAATGCTGTATATTAATCACATGTGATTGATGTAATAACTAGCATAATTCTACTTATTAATCACTTATGATTGATATAATAACTAGCATGATTCTACTTGTATCCCCCCCCATAAAACATTTAAAAATAGTTTAAAACATTAGTTAAGGGGTATGAACTCACCTGCAGTAAGTGACTGGAATTGAACGGACTGTTATCGTAAGGAAGGATCGGGCAAGTGCTTGGTGTCAAGTGAAGACTTAGACACACACAATGATCCTAATTACATAGGAAGACATATGTATATAAATAATTAGTGATTAAAGCACTAATTATACAAGTATAAACATTTAAACGTGAGGAAAACACTTTTGGTCAAGTGCTAGGAGGCTAATGGGTTGCAACAAAGGAGTGCAATGCCTCTAATGGAAGTTTATGGTCAAATGACCATATGTCTTGGAGTTTACAGCCCAGGGGAGTAAACTCCTGGCCGTAAACTCTCAACAAAGCCCCTAAATGAAGTCTAACAATTATACAACTCATGTGGTGAATTGTTTCAAGGCTTAAACAAGTGTTTGGGCTTCCTATTAACTCCTTTGAGGAGTTTACGGCCCTGGGACCATGTCCCATGGAGTTTACAGCCGTAAACTCCCTTGGGAGGTTGATTATGGTGTTTTCAAGTCTCTATATTATCTAGGAACTAAACTAGGCTTTTGTACTTGGCTTTAGAAGAGTTTATGGCACCATTTGGCATCATTTTATGGAGTTCACGGCCCTAGAACCTTTTTGTGACAACCCGATATTTCGAGACAATGTAATGTAAAACCAATCAAATCTAGGTCAAAATATAACTTTCCTAAAATCTTATTTAGGTTAAATAAAGTAGTAGGAATCGTATCAAGGTTTTCGTACATATAAAGAACCCTAAAATCCGAGTTATAACGAAGAAGTTACAACCAACCGAAGATTCTCGGCAAAACCGGCAACAGCGATTAAACGAAAAACGCGAAGTTTCAATACAATAGTTTTTAGCCTTAAGTATCTAAATGAAAGTTATAGATAACCTCAAACCGTGAGCGTACATAAAAAGAACGTCCAAAACGGACGTCGGATAAAGAAGTTATGAATTTTTGAAGAAATTCCTTAATCACGTCATTTTATTAAATAAATAATAAAATTAACTTCATAATTTGCCAGCGGAATCTAAATGAAAGTTGTATATCTTAGTCTCACCTTCGCGTGGATATAAAGAACGTCAAAAACGGAGTTCGTATGAAGGAGATATGAATTTTAGAAGTTTATTTAAAATAAATATAAATTTAATTATAAACTCCCGGTATTATCCGAAGGGGAGTCATCGGATAGGACCGGAGTACGCCCTGCGTACCTTCATACGCCCCGCGTACGCAGATCAAGGGCCTCGGATCGTCCACGTCGCCCTATGCGAAGCTTCCGACCCGCCCGTCCGACCCGCCCGTCCGACCCGTCCCATCCAATCCATCCCATCCGAAGCCGAGGCAGTCCAGGACTCGCTCATGCATGACGTACGCGTACGCGCTGCATACAAGCGTACGCCCCGCGTACGAGGCTTCTCAGACCCCCCTATAAATAGAATGTGAGGCTTTCCGAAAATTTTGCTCATTCTCTCTCTTTCTTTCACGATCTTGCCTCGATTTCCGTGCCCGTTCAAACCCGAAGCTCTGGTCTTTTTGCTCAAGTCCCGAGGGTCGATTTTACTCCCGAGATTCCCGAGAATCCCGAGAAAAATCCGTTTCCCAAGAAGAAACTCTGCCCGGTTTTCCATCTCGCTATCTTCAAACTTTCAAGTGAGTTCATACCCCTTTAATCAACCTTTGAAATTATTTTAAATGTTTTAAATACTTATGGGGGTGGATACAAGTTAAATACTTATAGTTATTGCTTCAATCGCATGTGATTGCATTAATCACATGTGATTAATAACTAAGGAATCCAGTGATTTTATCACTGTTCAAACTGTCTATCAAACTGTTTTACTTCAAAATATTTTACAAACCCTTTTACTTTCAAACTTATTTACAACTGTGATTCAAACAAATGTTCCTTATACTTAAACTGTTTTATCAAACCTATGCCTTCAAATTGTTTTATAGATTGACATCAAGTCGATCTTTTCTTAAAATAATACTTATGTTTCAAATGTCTTATAAAAACTTATTTATGCTTTTATATTATAAATTGCTTGCCCATATATGTATAGATGTATAAATAATGTTTAAAGGGCTTAGGAAGGCCATCCGCCCTATTTCCTTTTTCTCGATTTGGATGTGGTCTGGTGGGATTTCGGGTGACCATCCAAAGGTCGTTTTAATATTAATTATATATCAAATATACATATATAGACATAAAAGTACTTCCATATTCATACGTACTAGACACACCATTAGTAAGTTGCCATCAGGGTAACACACGATCTTACTATTACAACTGCTAGAGCGATGAGTCAGTTCATTAATGAGTCCATATACAACTATACTAGGAAGAGAACATATACAACTATACTATGAGAACATATACAACTATACTAGAACGAGAAACATTACCCTTACATTAATACGTTAACAATTGTGATCCACTGTATCGGAGCATGCCTTAAATGTCATGGCCCGAGTTGTAGCCAGAATTCTCTTGGAGGGAGTGCGTTGAGTTTGCGTATAGATCTATACTGGATTGACTATCCTACACCTTGCTGCTAGCTACAGCCGGACCTGCAGGTCTGCGGGTGCCAAACGTCATTCCATTATTACTACCATTCGTATGTCGTTGTTACCAGTCGATAGCATGGTGCAATTATCACATTTTACTTTAATATAAATCCGGTTTAAGGTAGTTAGTACAGCAGTAGTTACTATAAAACTAAACTACAGTACTACAATGATTTACCCATTACATATTTTTAGTGATAACCTCACTTGAACTTTAATGTACAAACTATATTTTATTAAAAGATAGTTGCACTTGGGGAATTACACGCTTTTACAACAAACGAACATACAAAACAGTTAAGCCTTGGTAGAAGGCTACTTTATTAGAAAATATAGGTTTTTCTGAGAGATTCAAACTTTTACAAACACTTACATACATTTCACGAACTTATACTTGAGACGCGTTCAATGTTTTTGATAACAAACACCGACACTAAAATACTTATGAACACCAGCTTAATGCTGATAAACTCTTTCAAAATAACTTGTATTCTCAGGTCATTAGTAGACAGGTACCGATGCCAGCTTTTGAGATGATGGAGCGCATTCAAGACTCATCATATTATTATTTTGATTTACGTTATATTTTTGGTGTCTAAAACTGTACAGAACACGCTTGTATTAAAATTATATATTTAATGCAATGGATGATGTTGTTTGCTTATTTACATTTGCTGTGTTGTGATACTTTACATGACGTCCTCCGCCCCAGAACGTTTCCGCCGTTCTTGGTTTTGGGGTGTGACAGATTGGTATCAGAGCATTGTTTATAGTGAATCAAGTATATCAACCCATAAAATATATACTAAACTATAAACCCATTAGGGATTAAACTCTGACCAAGAGTGTATACTTTAAATATTAAAATATTTATTTAAGTATACTAGTCTGCATTCATATTAAAAATCAGTGTCACAATGACAAGAACAAAAGTATTACGATTGTTAAATATCACAAGTGAGCTCGGGGATGTATGGTCAGTCCTGGAAATGGCATAGCCTGATCAACTATGCTGGTCCTAGGAGTGATTAGCATATGCCCTAGAATGGTTGTGATAGGTTAACGAGTCTAAAAACTTACCAACAATACTACAAGAAGATCAGTAGAACTTAAACTAAAAATACTATAGGTGTATTTTGTACTACTAGTTACACGTATACTACATTCTTATACCTCTCTTCTCGCGTAGATCTAATGGCTAGATTCCATCACGGCGACCCGTACTTTCCAAATGAAGGCAATGCCGGGTGGATCAACGAAGAGCCCGAAGTTGAGCCTCCAATCCCTTTGGATGATCACCTCGCAGAAGGCTTTTCTGATGGATCTGACTCCGAGCCTGAAGTCAACAACCTACCGCTCATAGGTCAAGCCCCGAACAACAACCCTCGACCAGCTTTTCCAGGTCCTACTCCCTTGTGGGCAAACAACTTGAATCGCTGGAGTGATGAACAGGGTCAACCCTTGCCATACTTTGGGGACCGAAGATTTTACAACGTCAGCGATGGTGGCTCCGCTGACCGAGCTCTGCCTGTCATTATCCGCAGAATAGCTCGTAATGTCGAGCAAGGCCGAGCAGCCATCGACCGGGTCATGGAGATTGATGTCAACTCAGGTGTCAATACAGTCCGCATCCGCCGTCTTGAAGAAGACATGGAACGGACCCGGAGAACCAATGAAACCCTACAGCAGCAGCTGGCTACCTCACGAGCTGAAATCTTGGAACTTCGAGCTTGTCAGAGGGCTCAGGATCGACACCTTCAAGAGGTGTTCCGTCAAATGTCCGACCTCAGGGATCGCCTGGGGAATTCCAATCGCCGTTAGTCGATGTCTAGTACATCTTTGTCTTTTGATTAAAGAATAGCCTTTAACATCTGTGCTCTAAGTAGCACTTGTCTGTAAAATATTCCTAACTTCAGTACTCTAATTAGGAATCTAAGAACTGTCAAACTTTTCTATATGGTATGATGTAAGACCTACTGTTAGGTCGATTTTCCCTGAGCTTATTACATCAGTAATACCAGTATTATTGAAATCTATCTAATCTGTGGGAAAAATCTATACACTTGTGCTTTCCTACTAATATTTCTTATTGTGATTTCAAACACTCATTCAACTGTTGGGCTATGGTTAGTTAGTCCATGTGTCACTCTCACGTTGCTTACAAATTGATTCTTACCATTTTTCTTATCTTTATAAACTTATAGCTGAAAGATGCCTCCTCGCAAATCTCCCAGGAATAATCCTGCACCACCACCTCCTCCGCCTCCGGTCATCGATACTATAGCCCTGAATGTTGTTGTAGCTGCAGTAGTGGCAACTGCCATGGCTCAGTATCAATCTTCTGATGCCAGCAGAGGTGGAACCCCTGTGGAATCAACCCCGGTTGAAACCCCTGTGCGCTCGAGAGAGTGCTCCTATAAGGATTTCACCAATTGCAAGCCGAAGCCTTTTTACGGCACCAGCGGAGTCATTGCCCTCTCGCAATGGCTCAAGAAGACTGAACCAGTCTTCGAAATTTGTTCATGCCCTGCGGCGAGTAAAGTCAAGTACGCCGCATGCACCTTTGAAGGAAAGGCCCTGACATGGTGGAACGGCCATGTCAAGGCACTAACTCTCGTCGTAGCCAACGACATAGGCTGGGAAACAATGAAAGACCTCATGACTGAGGAATACTGCCCGAGGGGCGAGATCCAGAAACTGGAGCAGGAACTTTGGAACCTGACGATGAAGGGCACCAACGTGGTCGCTTATACTGCCCGATTCAGCGAGCTGGTGGTCCTCTGCCCCAATATGGTTCCCACCGAGGGGAAGAAGATCGAGAGGTACATATGGGGGCTAGTGCCTCCGTATCAGGGGAATGTTCTAGCATCAAACCCCACTACCTTCGACAGTGCCAAACGATTGGCACAACGACTCATTGACTATGGAGTCAAAACCCCTGCAACCATAACCACCCTAGCCATCCCGGAACCCTCCAAACCCGCTGATACTAAGCAGAAATTCTGGGATGAAAAGAAGAAGCAACAGGCTGCCAAAAAGCAGCAAATTGTGGCAATACATGCCGCAATAACCCCTGCTGCTGCTACTACTGCTCCGGTGGGTCGGTATGCTGGAAGTTCGCCCAAGTGCAACAAATGCAACTACCACCACAACGGCACCTGCCGTGAAATGCAGTGCTCTAACTGCAACAGGAAAGGACACACCGTCCGTTTCTGTAAGTTCCCGGCACAACCTATCAACCAAGTCCCTGGCTGTGGCGCGAGCCTGACCTGCTATGGATGTGGCGAAGCAGGCCACTATAAGAGGGACTGCCCCAAAGCAAAGAATGTTGGTGGAGCAGGAAGGGTACTAGCTATAGGCCACGGGGAAGCAGTTGCTGACCCGACAGTGGTGACTGGTACGTTCCTCCTCGATAACTCCTATGCATGCATTCTGTTCGATAGTGGAGCGGAGGGAAGCTTCGTAAACCATAAATTTGCTCGCATGCTTAATCAGCCACCGCACGCACTCAAGGAACTATTCACAGTAGAAATGGCTAATGGAAAAACTGAAAGTACGAGTAGCATATACTTAGGTTGTACCCTAACTCTAGATAACCATTCATTCCCAATCGACCTCATGCCAGTCTCAATAAAAAGTTTCAACGTTATCATTGGCATGGATTGGTTAAGCCTTCATCGCGCCGACATCATGTGCTACGAGAAAGCAGTCTGTCTAAACCTTCCGTCTAACGAAATTCTTATAGTCTACGGCGACAAACCCGGTGCAAGTCTTCGCATCATATCAAGTATTCAAGCACAGAAATATCTGCGTAAGGAATACCATGCATTCCTTGCTCACGTCGTCGACACGAGCCTCGAAACGAAAGAACTAAAGAACATCCCAGTAGTGAGCGACTTCCCCGACATTTTCTCAGAAGAACTACCCGGGTTACCTCCGCAACGACAGGTCGAGTTCATAATCGACTTAGTCCTAGGAGCTACCCCAGTAGCCAAGTCGCCCTACCGCTTAGCACCAGCTGAGATGCAGGAACTCTCTGGTCAACTTAACGAACTGCTCAGCAAGGGCTTTAGAAGACCGAGTTTCTCACCTTGGGGAGCACCGGTCTTGTTCGTTAAGAAGAAAGACGGATCATTCCGTATGTGTATTGACTACAGAGAACTCAACAAACTAACGGTCAAGAATCGTTACCCTCTGCCTCGCATAGATGATCTATTCGACCAACCGCAAGGGGCGAGCTATTTTTCTAAGATTGATCTGAGATCCGGATATCACCAGTTACGAGTACTAGAGGAGGATGTGCCGAAGACAGCCTTCCGAACTCGTTACGGACATTACGAGTTCGTGGTGATGCCATTCGGATTGACCAATGCGCCCGCAGTCTTCATGGATCTGATGAATAGACTATGCTGACCTTACTTGGATCAGTTCGTCATCGTTTTCATTGACGACATCCTGATCTACTCCCGAAGTAAGAAAGAGCATGGCGATCACCTGCGACAAGTTCTAGAGACATTACGAAAAGAGAAGCTTTATGCGAAGTTCTCGAAATGTGAATTTTGGATCCGGAGAGTCGAATTCTTAGGACACGTAGTAAGCAAAGAGGGAATCCACATGGACCCATCCAAAATTAAAGCCATTGAGAACTGGTCAGCACCTAAGACACCTACAGAAATTCGTCAATTTCTAGGTCACGCTGGCTACTACCGCAGATTCATTCAGAACTTCTCTCGAATAGCGAAACCTCTTACAACCCTAACCCAGAAAGGCGTGACCTTTGACTGGGAAGAGAAACAAGAAAGAGCGTTCCAAACGCTCAAACGAGCCTTGTGCACCGCACCAATACTATCCCTTCCCGAAGGAATAGAAGATTCGTAGTCTATTGCGATGCATCGAATCAAGGGCTCGGATGTGTTCTGATGCAGCGAGGTAAGGTCATCACCTACGCCTCGAGGCAGTTGAAGACACACGAGGTTAACTACACGACCCACGATCTTGAGCTAGGAGCAGTAGTGTTTGCTCTGAAGATCTGGAGACATTACTTGTATGGAACGAAGAGCACTATCTTTACCGACCACAAGAGTTTACAACACATTTTCGATCAAAAGGAGCTCAACATGAGACAACGACGGTGGGTCGAGCTACTCAGTGATTACGAATGCCATATTCGTTATCATCCGGGTAAAGCCAACGTAGTAGCAGACGCCCTAAGTCGGAAGGATTATTCTGGTCGCAAAATCAAGTCATTGTCAATAACCATCCATTCACACTTGTCGAAGCAAATTCAGGAGGCTCAACTTGAAGCCATGAAACCTGAAAATGTGACGAATGAATCCCTTAGAGGAATGGACAAGAATTTAGAAGCCAAGGGTGATGGAGCCTTATATTTCATGAACCGGATCTGGACACTGAAACACGGTGGTTTCCGAGACTTGGTCATGACCGAGGCACACAACACTCGGTATTCCGTCCACCCAGGTTCAGATAAGATGTATCTGGATCTTAAAAAGCTATACTGGTGGCCTAATATGAAAACAGAGATTGCTACCTTCGTAAGTAAATGCCTTACTTGCGCAAAGGTTAAGGTCGAGTACCAGAAGCCCTCTGGTTTATTGCAACAACCAGAGATCCCGGAATGGAAGTGGGAGCGGATCACTATCAATTTCATAACCAAGTTGCCCAAGACAACGGGTGGACTTGACACCATATGGGTCATCGTTGATAGATTGACCAAGTCTGCACACTTCCTGCCTATCAAAGAAACCGACAAGATGGAGAAACTTACGAGAACATACATTAGGGAAATCGTACGGCTACATGGTGTACCTATGTCCATCATCTCCGATAGAGATAGTAGGTTCACCTCAAGATTTTGGCAATCATTACAACATTCCCTAGGAACAAGTCTGGACATGAGCACAGCCTACCATCCTCAGACCGACGGACAGAGTGAGAGGACCATCCAAACACTGGAAGATATGTTGCGAGCCTGCGTGATTGACTTTGGGAAGGCATGGGATACTCATTTACCCCTTGTCGAGTTTTCTTATAATAACAATTATCACACGAGCATCAAGGCTGCTCCATTTGAAGCTCTCTACGGCTGAAAGTGCAGATCCCCTTTGTGCTGGGCTGAGATGGGTAATACCTAATTAGCTAGGGGGCAAGCTTCCGACAGTACTCTCACCGGTCTGGAGATCATTCGGGAAACGACAGAGAAAATCATTCAGATCCGTGAACGATTGAAAGCCTCTAGAGACCGACAGAAGAGCTACGCTGATAAACGAAGGAAACCTTTGGAATTTCAGGTGGGAGACCGAGTCCTTCTCAAAGTATCACCCTGGAAGGGCTTGATACGCTTCAGCAAGCGTGGGAAGCTTAATCCGAGGTACATAGGGCCTTTCGAGATTCTTGCAAGAGTCGGCCCCGTAGCTTACAAACTCGAACTACCAGACGCACTTCGTAACGTACATTCTACATTCTATGTATCTAACTTGAAAAAGTGTCTATTCCACGAGACTCTTGTAATCCCACTCGACGAGATCGAGATCAACGAGAGCCTCAACTTCGTGGAAGAACCTGTAGAGATCATGGACCGTGAGGTCAAGCAGACAAAGCAAAGCCGTATCCCTATCGTGAAGGTTCGCTGGAATGCCAAGCGAGGACCGGAATTCACTTGGGAACGTGAGGATCAGATGAAACTAAAATACCCTCACCTTTTTGCTTAGTTATTTGTAATTTCTTACTTGCTTAAATTCTAATTTCGGGACGAAATTCCTTCTAACGGGGGGATGATGTGACAACCCGATATTTCGAGACAATGTAATGTAAAACCAATCAAATCTAGGTCAAAATATAACTTTCCTAAAATCTTATTTAGGTTAAATAAAGTAGTAGGAATCGTATCAAGGTTTTCGTACATATAAAGAACCCTAAAATCCGAGTTATAACGAAGAAGTTATAACCAACCGAAGATTCTCGGCAAAACCGGCAACAACGATTAAACGAAAAACGCGAAGTTTCAATACAATAGTTTTTAGCCTTAAGTATCTAAATGAAAGTTATAGATAACCTCAAACCGTGAGCGTACATAAAAAGAACGTCCAAAACGGACGTCGGGTAAAGAAGTTATGAATTTTTGAAGAAATTCCTTAATCACGTCATTTTATTAAATAAATAATAAAAATAACTTCATAATTTGCCAGTGGAATCTAAACGAAAGTTGTAGATCTTAGTCTCACCTTCGCGTGGATATAAAGAACGTCAAAACGGAGTTCGTATGAAGGAGATATGAATTTTAGAAGTTTATTTAAAATAAATATAAATTTAATTATAAACTCCCGGTATTATCCGAAGGGGAGTCATCGGATAGGACCGGAGTACGCCCCGCGTACTCAGATCAAGGGCCTCGGATCGTCCACGTCGCCCTATGCGAAGCTTCCGACCCGCCCGTCCGACCCGTCCCATCCGAAGCCGAGGCAGTCGAGGACTCGCTCATGCATGACGTACGCGTACGCGCTGCGTACAAGCATACGCCCCGCGTACGAGGCTTCTCAGACCCCCTATAAATAGAACGCGAGGCTTTCCGAAAATTTTGCTCATTCTCTCTCTTTCTCTCACGATCTTGCCTCGATTTCCGTGCCCATTCAAACCCGAAGCTCTAGTCTTTTTGCTCAAGTCCCGAGGGTCGATTTTACTCCCGAGATTCCCGAGAATCCCGAGAAAAATCCGTTTCCCAAGACGAAACTCTGCCCGGTTTTCCATCTCGCTATCTTCAAACTTTCAAGTGAGTTCATACCCCTTTAATCAACCTTTGAAATTATTTTAAATGTTTTAAATACTTATGGGGGTGGATACAAGTTAAATACTTATAGTTATTGCTTCAATCGCATGTGATTGCATTAATCACATGTGATTAATAACTAGGAAATCCAGTGATTTTATCACTGTTCAAACTGTCTATCAAACTATTTTACTTCAAAATGTTTTACAAACCCTTTTACTTTCAAACTTATTTACAACTGTGATTCAAACAAATGTTCCTTATACTTAAACTGTTTTATCAAACCTATGCCTTCAAATTGTTTTATAGATTGACATCAAGTCGATCTTTTCTTAAAATAATACTTATGTTTCAAATGTCTTATAAAAACTTATTTATGCTTTTATATTATAAATTGTTTTCCCATATATGTATAGATGTATAAATAATGTTTAAAGGGCTTAGGAAGGCCATCCGCCCTATTTCCTATTTCTCAATTTGGATGTGGTCTGGTGGGATTTCGGGTGACCATCCGAAGGTCGTTTTAATATTAATTATATATCAAATATACATATATAGACATAAAAGTACTTCCATATTCATACGTACTAGACACACCACTAGTAAGTTACCATCGGGGTAACACACGATCATACTATTACAACTGCTAGAGCGATGAGTCAGTTTATTCATGAGTCCATATACAACTATACTAGGAAGAGAACATATACAACTATACTATGAGAACATATACAACTATACTAGAACGAGAAACATTACCCTTACATTAATACGTTAACAATTGTGATCCACTGTATCAGAGCATGCCTTAAATGTCATGGCCCGAGTTGTAGCCAGAATTCTCTTGGAGGGAGAGCGTTGAGTTTGCGTATAGATCTATTCTGGATTGACTATCCTACACCTTGCTGCTAGCTACAGCCGGACCTGCAGGTCTGCGGGTGCCAAACGTCATTCCGTTATTACTACCATTCGTATGTCGTTGTTACCAGTCGATAGCATGGTGCAATTATCACATTTTACCTTAATATAAATCCGGTTTAAGGTAGTTAGTACAGCAGTAGTTACTATAAAACTAAACTACAGTACTACAATGATTTACCCATTACATATTTTTAGTGATAACCTCACTTGAACTTTAATGTACAAACTATATTTTATTAAAAGATAGTTGCACTTGGGGAATTACACACTTTTACAACAAACGAACATACAAAACAGTTAAGCCTTGGTAGAAGGCTACTTTATTAGAAAATATAGGTTTTTCTGAGAGATTCAAACTTTTACAAACACTTACATACATTTCACGAACTTATACTTGAGACACGTTCAACGTTGTTGATAACAAACACCGACACTAAAATACTTATGAACTCACCAGCTTAATGCTGATAAACTCTTTCAAAATAACTTGTATTCTCAGGTCATCAGTAGACAGGTACCGATGCCAGCTTTTGAGATGATGGAGCGCATTCAAGACTCATCATATTATTATTTTGATTACGTTATATTTTTGGTGTCTAAAACTGTACAGAACACGCTTGTATTAAAATTATATATTTAATGCAATGGATGATGTTGTTTGCTTATTTACATTTACTGTGTTGTGATACTTTACATGACGTCCTCCGCCCCAGAACGTTTCCGCTGTTCTTGGTTTTGGGGTGTGACACTTTTGGGCCGTAAACTCCCTTACGCTTGGTGTTCTAAGTGTGTTAGCTAGTCCAAAACTCAATTTAGGTACATGCCCAAATTAGTCTCTTGGCTTAAGGAAGGTTTTAAGGGCATTTTGGCACTTAAACATGGAGTTCACGGCCCAAGAACACCCTTGGCCATGAACTCACTTTTTATCCTTGATTTTAATTGCTTTTCGGGTCCTAAACATGCAATGGTGGGTTCTAGTTCGAGTTCTAAAGCTTTGAGGGTCATTGGAACCCTTTAGGACTTTAAAATGGAGTTTACTCCCCAAGTGTTCTTGGGCGGTAAACTCCTAAATCATGGGGTTTTAATCCTATTTTGATGTTTTCTAGTCATATACACACTAGCATACAAGTCTAAGGTAGTTACAATTCACGGGGAAAGGACTAAGTAGCATTTAAGCCACTTATTGGAGTTTTCTCCCCAAGAACGTTCTTGGGCGGTAAACTCCCGATTCTCACAGATTTGATATGTAATTGATGTTTCTAAACACAATCTAAGCTATATAACGTAACTAGATCGAAGTACTCACAATTTGGGATAAAAATCCGAAGATCCGTGAGAGAGAATTTTGGCTTTTCTCTAATTGGAATTCAACTAATGAACTATTTGGTTCAGTTTTCTATATATAGTCCTGGGATTTTCGGCAGAAAATATTTCTATTCTCGGAATGAATTCCAATGTCCTAGAGTATTGGAATAACAGTGTTACACAAAACCCTAGTGCATCCACTCTCCTAATATCTCCTTAAGTGTAATATCCTGAAAACTGCCAAACTTATACTCGAAATCTGAGTTTTCACTGTAACTGTTCTACTTCTATTGGCTTCAAATGGTTTGTTCAGAATGGAAATTTCGGGTTGTCACACTACATGAGCTAGAAATGCATGACACTCTTTCCGCAGGTATTTTTGGGCTTTGATATAAGAGATAATGCATAGGTTCGTACTGGGTTTGTCGTCGTAGATAACGAGGGCTTCGCCATTTGGCAGATTGAGATGAACGGATTTTTCGTAGCATAGAATATCAAAACGATGAGGACTTAACCAATCCATGTCGATGATGATGTTAAAGCTTTTTACGGAGACCGGAATAAGGTCGATTAGGAAGGAATAGTCGTATAGTGTGAGGGCACAACCTATGAATATGTCGTTAGTGCTCTCTTTCTTCCCATTAGCCATCACGATAGTGAATGTTTCGTTTAGTGATTGTGGTTTGTGTTTGAGTAAGTGCTTAAATTTATGGCTAACAAAGCTCCTCTCCGCACTACTATCAAATAGTATGCATGCATAAGAGTTATCAAGAAGGACGGCACATGTGACTATTGTGGGATCCGCTACTGCCTCCTCTTGGCCCATTGCTAGCACTCTTCTTTTGTTGCCAGCATTTCTTGCTTTCGGGCAATCCCTCTTGTAGTGCTCGGTTTCACCACGCCCATAGCAAGCTTGGTTTACTCCTCCGCTAGGGGTTTGATTGGTTAACTGGAATGGTGTATTACATAATCGGGTTGTGTGCCCCTTTTTGCTAAAGTTAGTGCATTGCAATTCTCGACAAGGTCCATGATGATGGAAGTTACATCTGTTGCATTTCGGGAGGCTCCCAGCGTATTGACAGGGAGGTGTTTGAGTAGCAGGAATAGCAGCAAGAAGAGTAGCAGGGTGAACTGCCACAGTTTGCTGTTTCTTTGAGGGATCTTGAGATGACTGCCATTTTCTTTTGTTCCAGAATTTCTTCTTGCCACTACTTTCCTTCGACTGCTCAGGGATAACTCTCACAGTGTCTTGGTGATCCACCAGGGTTTGTGCCAGACATTTAGCACTGTCAAAATTAAGTGGATTGACAACTAGAACATTCCCTTGGGTCGGAGGTGTTAATCCCCATATGTATCTTTCCACCTTTTTACTCTCTGGGGTGACCATCCCGGGACAAAGAAGAGCCAGGTCACTAAAACTGATAGTATAAGCAACGATATCGGAACCCTTCATCTGTAGGTTCCAGAGCTCCTACTCTAGCTTTTGCATCTCGCCCCTTGGGCAATATTCTGCTAATGTGAGTTCTGTTGAATATTCCCAACTCATAGCATTGGCTATTGGGAGAGTTAATGACTTGACTTGGCTATTCCACCAAGTGAAGGCTCTATCTGTGAAAGTTCATACTGCAAAATTGACCTTGCTAGATTTAGGGCACGCACAGATTTTGAATATTGATTTGGTCTTCTCGAACCAACGGGTTAAGGCAATGACTCCTCCGGTGCCGTCGAAGGGTTTGGGTTTAGCAATTGTGAAATCCTTGTATGAACACTCCTTTGGGTGTTCATGACTATCCCTGTGGTTTGATGGGTTGGCACCACTACCAGTCCCACTAGTGCCACTAGCATTGATTTGCATCATGGCGGCTGCCACGGCGGCGGTTACTGCTGCTTGGAAGATAGCAGGATCGTATTGAGGAGGTGGCGGCAGTGGTGGATTTTTTGGAGGGTTGTTTTTCTTCCTGTTGGAATTCTTTGTAGCCATCTTTTTCTAAAAAGATTTAAGAGGAAATGCGATAAGTGATCCATAATGGTCATGAATCATGTGATTTTGAACAAATTATATCTTAGTTCTAAACATATCCTAACCTGACCTTTATAGTGTTCTATCGGTGATTTACAATAGAGGTTTACTAAAATAAGCAAATAATCATAGATTTTCAATTGTAAGAATTATTAATACTTGTAACGAATTTGTATAGTGTAATAAAGCCATAAAATACTCCTATAGTATTTTAACTTTATGTTTGGTTCAAGAGTTTCTCTTGTATATAGTGTTGGTAAGTTTTAGACTTGTTGCAACACCACGGTTACTCCCAAACACATGTTGGTCGTATCTCGAATAAATATAGTTGATTGGGCTATATTTTGGTATGATATTCACCTTTATATGGGCTGGATGGGAGGGCATAGCACATGATTCCAGAGTTTTGAAAGAAGTTGCATTCAATCCGACTTCCGAATTTCCATTCCCTCCACCAGGTTTCTAATCTTTATATAGGTTTATCTATATTCTTTATATAAGATTTATTATCTATATTCCTTATATAATAAATGTCACTCACCTACAGATAAATATTACCTTTGTGACGCCGCATATACCAACACTTGAGGGTTCATGGCTCTGTACCGTGGCACCAAGTATTGGTTAGCCGATTTTCAAGGACGTCGACTGTTAATTAAAGAAGAAAGGTTCAATCTTGCTCATGCACAACTTAGAAACGTTATTAAGTATGATTATGGTGTATTGAAGGCGAGATTCCCAATCGTAAAACAAATGGCTCCTTGTCCTTTTCCGATACAAAGAGACATAGTCATTGCTTCTGTCGCGGTCCATAATTTTATAAGGAAATAGAATATCCAAGATGAGTTATTTGCAAATTTTGAATAGAACGTTATGGTTAATCCTAATGTGCACGGTGGAGGAATTGACAGCGAAAACACACAAGGCATAGAATGGGGTTCAAAATCCGTTGAATACATGGCTACTTTGCGTGAGCAAATTGCTAATCAACTACTTTCACCCAGTTTACTTTAGAGTTCTATGCAAATTAGTATGTTATTTTCAATTTCAGTATCTTTCTATTTTGATTTTAATTGATTTGTGTTTAATTACTTTGTAAGACAATTTGTATTTGGATTTTTAAATGATTATTGTGTAATTTTGATTTCGTATGATAATTTGTATATTTTTATAATTATTCAGCAGCTTCATCCATCACAAAATAGAAAAATATGGTAATATGGTCATTTTTCATCATTCAGCACAGTCATTTCGATGTACAATCAAACAACATGGTTTCTTTCCCAGTCAGAAAACTATCCCTGACAACACTTTCCCATACAACACTTTCCCAGATAGCAACTATCAAACGGGACCTAAGTCTCCAACATCAAAAACCCTAACTTCTTAACTCATTAAGACATCTTAGAACATGCATGGAGGAAAACTGCGGACCAAGATTGCATTTTTATGATTCTAAACACTTCAAGACACCAAAATGGACAACCCAAATGGATTAGAGTAACTTATACTCAAACACATCAAGCTTGTGGGACCAAATGAACACATATCATCACTGTCACACCCCAAAACCAAGAACGGCGGAAACGTTCTGGGGCGGAGGACGTCATGTATAGTATCACAACACAGTAACTGTAAATAAGCAAACAACATCATCCATTGCATTAAATATATAATTTTAATACAAGTGTGTTCTGTACAGTTATAGACACAAAAAAACAATGTATAACAAAATAATATGAGATGAGTCTTGAATGCACTCCATCTTCTCAAAAGCTGGCCTGGGTACCCGTCTACTGATGACCTGAGAATACAAGTTATTTTGAAAGAGTTTATCAACATTAAGCTGGTGAGTTCATAAGTATTTTAGTGTCAATGTTTCTTGTAAAAACGTTTGAACCTGTCTCAATGTATAAGTTTGTAAAAATGTAAGCAAATGTTTGAAAGTGTTTGTAAAAGTTTGAATCTCTCAGAAAAACCTATATTTTCTATAAAAGTAACCTTCTACCAAGGCTAAACTATTTTGTAAACTTGTCTGTTGTAACAGTGTGTAATTACCCAAGTATAACTATCATTTGTTAAAAATATAGTTTGTACACTAATGCTTAAGTGAGATTATCACTAAAATATGTAATGGGTAATCATTGTAGTACTGTAGCTTTGTATAATAAGACTACTGATGTACTAAATACTACTACCTTAAACCGGATTTATACTAAGGCATAATGTGATAAATTGCACCATGCTATCGACTGGTAACAACGACATAATGAATGGTCGTAATAAAAGAAATGACGTTTGGCACCCGCAGACCTGCAGGTCCGGCTGTAGCTAGCAGCAAGGTGTAGGATAGTCAATCTAGTATAGATCTATACGCAAGCTCACGCTCTCCCTCCAAGAGAATTCTGGCTACAACTCGGGCCATGACATTTAAGGCATGCCCGATACAGTGGATCACAATTATTACGTATTTATGTATATGTATTGGTTCTAGTATATCTGTATATGTATTGTTTCTAGTATATCCGTATATGTATTGTTTCTAGTATATTTGTATATGTATTGTTTCTAGTATATCCGTATATGTATTGTTTCTCGTATATCTGTATATGTATTGTTTCTAGTATATCTGTATATGTATTGTTTCTAGCATATCTGTATATGTATTGATCCTGCGTTACCCCGATGGTAACTAGCTAATGATGTACTGATGAGTATGAATATGGAAGTACTTTTATGTCTATACATGTATATATGATATATAAGTAATATGGAAACGACCTTCGAATGGTCACCCGAAATCCCACCAGACCACATCCAAATCGAGAAAAAGGAAATAGGGCGGATGGCATTCCTAAGCCTTTTGAACATTATTTATATATCTATACATATACGGGCATGCAATTGTATATATAAAGCATAAATAAGTTTTCATAAAACATTTTGAAGCATAAATATAATTTCAAGAGATGATTGATTTGATGTCGATCTATAAATCATTTTGAAGGCATACGTTGGTAAAACATTTTAAGTAAAAGAAGCATTTGTTTAAATCACAGTCTATAAGTAAGTTTGGATAGTAAAACAGTTTGTAAAACATTTCAATAGTAAAGCAGTTTGAAAAATAGTTTGAACAGTGGTGAAAATCGTTGTTTTCCTAGTTATTAATCACATGTGATTAAATGCAATCACATGTGATTGAAGCAATAACTTATAAGTATTTGACTTGTATCCCCCCCCCCCCCATAAAGTATTTAAAACACTTAAAATCATTTCAAAGGTTGATTCAAGGGGTATGAACTCACTTGTGGTGAGTCGTTTGAATTGCAGTGTCGGCTACCGTGCTAGGTGGCAAACGGAGACTTGTTTACACGCACGAGCCTAGTTATCATATAATAAGCATATATATAACTAATTAGACATATAATAACTTAAATAAATAAGTTGAGACACTTAGAAAACATTTAAACACTTTTATGAGTGTTTAAGGTTCAAATGGTTGCATCTAAGTTGCTACGGGACAAGGCAAAAGGGTTTGAAACATCAAAGGGCCTTGTATAGGAGTTCACCACCCAACAAACCCCACACCTTGGAGTTTACGGCCGTAAACTCATAGGTTCATGGCCGTGAACTCCTCAAAGGGTGGTTTTGGGTGTTTTGTGGTGTTATCTTGATCCTAGAACACTCCTATCTTTATTGGAATAACACCTGAAGTAGTTTAAGGCTTTAGAACACTCCATATGGGAGTTTACGGCCTAAGGTCCTTCATCCTAGAGTTTACGGCCGTAAACTCTTGGATTTTAATTGATTTGAAGCACTTAAACAACAAGGATTGCTTTCATGAATTTATCTAAGGCTAATGGGGACAAGAGACACACTTTGGTGCCTTCACTTGGAGTTTACGGCCCAAGACATGTTCCTTGGCCGTAAACTCCTTTCAAGGAGTGGTTTCTATGTGTTCTACTCTCCATTCTAGTCCCAAAGGTGCAAGGTAAATTGTCTAAGGGCTTAAGGGTTGCTTGGAATGATTTTTGTCCCACAAAAAGGGGTTTACGGCCCAAGAGGAGTTCTTGGCCGTAAACTCCTACTAACTTGTGATTTTGATGAGCTTTTGGTGTTCTAAACAAGCACAAGTACTAGTAGATAAAGTCCTTAAGCATTTGGGGAAAGTTTTAGGGCACTTAAGCCCTTGAAAAGGGGTTTACGGCCCAAGGGAGTTCCTTGGCCGTAAACTCCTAGAACTTGTGTTTCTTGGATGCATTTAGGCCTATAAAGATCATATCCTAACTCCTAAACAAGTTGTCTAACAAGGAATCGGGACTAGGAAGCATTTATGTTCTATTTTGGAGTTTACTCCCCAAGAACGTTCTTGGGCGGTAAACTCCCGGATCTTGTAATCTAAGCATGCAATTGATGTTAATAAACACCTAACAAGTATTGAATCACATATAGAAAAGTAGACTCACAATCTGGGATGAAAACCCGAAGATCCGTCAGAGAGAATATGGCTTTTCTCTATTTGGAATTGTGAATAATGAATTAATTTAATTCAGAAAACTATTTATAGTCCTGGAATATTTTGGCAGAAAATATTTTTATTCCTGATGTTGGACTGTAACAGTATGAAACTTGGAATGCCCAATTTTCACAAAACCAGGAGTATCCACTCTCCTGATATC
Source organism: Lactuca serriola (assembly GCF_051521515.1). NCBI lineage: Eukaryota > Viridiplantae > Streptophyta > Magnoliopsida > Asterales > Asteraceae > Lactuca > Lactuca serriola. Next base: position 205,566,012 of record NC_136408.1, read on the forward strand.
ATCTAAAACATAAACCCTAAGGTACACAAACTTGTTCAGAGAAGCTTGAAAATCACTAAAACTGAACTAGCTTCTATTGAATAGATGATGTTCGTACAATGGAAATTTCGGGTTGTCACATCATCCCCCTGTTAGAGGGAATTTCGTCCCGAAATTAGAATTTAAGCAAATAAAAGTTACAAACAATTAAGCGAAAAGATGTGGGTATTTCAACTTCATCTGATCCTCGCGTTCCCAAGTGAATTCCGGTCCTCGCTTGGCGTTCCAGCGAACCTTCACGATAGGGATACGGCTTTGTTTCGTTTGCTTGACCTCACGGTCCATGATCTCTACAGGTTCTTCCACGAAGTTGAGGCTCTCATTGATCTCGATCTCGTCGAGTGGGATTACGAGAGTCTCGTCGGACAGACACTTTTTCAAGTTAGATACGTGGAATGTAGAATGTACGTTACGCAGTGTGTCGGGTAGGTCGAGTTTGTAAGCTACGGGGCCGACTCTCGCAAGAATCTCGAAAGGCCCTATGTACCTCGGATTAAGCTTCCCACGCTTGCCGAAGCGTATCAAGCCTTTCCAGGGTGAGACTTTGAAAAGGACTCGGTCTCCCACCTGAAATTCCAAAGGTTTTCTTCGTTTATCGGCGTAGCTCTTCTGTCGGTCTCTAGAGGCTTTTAATCGTTCACGGATTTGAACGATTTTCTCTGTCGTTTCCCGAATGATTTCCGGACCAGTGAGGGTACTGTCGGAAGCTTGCTCCCTAGCTAATTGGGTATCACCAACCTCAGCCCAGCACAGAGGGGATCTGCACTTGCGGCCGTAGAGAGCTTCGAATGGAGCAGCCTTGATGCTTGTGTGATAACTGTTATTATAGGAAAATTCGACAAGGGGCAAATGAGTATCCCATGCTTTCCCAAAATCAATCACACAGGCTCGCAACATATCTTCCAGTGTTTGAATGGTTCTCTCACTCTGTCCGTCGGTCTGTGGATGGTAGGCTGTGCTCATGTCCAGCCTTGTTCCCAGGGAACGTTGTAGGGATTGCCAAAATCTTGAAGTGAACCTACTATCTCTATCAGAGATAATGGAAATAGGTACACCATGCAACCGTACAATTTCCCTAATGTATGTTCTCGTAAGTTTCTCCATCTTGTCGGTTTCTTTGATAGGCAGGAAGTGTACAGACTTGGTCAATCTATCAACGATGACCCATATGGTGTCAAGTCCACCCGTCGACTTGGGCAACTTGGTTATGAAATCCATAGTGATCCGCTCCCACTTCCATTCCGGGATCTCTGGTTGTTGCAGTAAGCCAGAGGGCTTCTGGTACTCGACCTTAACCTTTGCGCAAGTAAGGCATTTACTCACGAAGGTAGCAATCTCTGCTTTCATATTAGGCCACCAGTATAGCTTTTTCAGATCCAGATACATCTTATCTGAACCTGGGTGGACGGAATACCGAGTGTTGTGCGCCTCGGTCATGACCAAGTCTCGTAAACCACCGTGTTTCGGTGTCCAGATTCAGTTCATGAAATATAAAGCTTCGTCACCCTTGGCTTCGAAGTTCTTGTCCATTCCTCTAAGGGCTTCACTCGACACATTTTTAGGTTTCATGGCCTCAAGTTGAGCCGCCTGAATTTGCTTAGTCAGGTGTGAATGGATGGTTATTGATAAGGACTTGACCTTGTGACCAGAATATTCCTTCCGACTTAGGGCGTCTGCTACTACGTTGGCTTTACCCGGATGATAACGAATATCGCATTCGTAATCACTGAGTAGCTCAACCCACTGTCGTTGTCTCATGTTGAGCTCCTTCTGATCGAAAATGTGGTGTAAACTCTTGTGGTCGGTAAAGATAGTGCTCTTCGTTCCATACAGGTAATGTCTCCAGATCTTCAGAGCAAACACTATTGCTCCTAGTTCAAGATCGTGGGTCGTGTAGTTAACCTCGTGTGTCTTCAACTGTCTCGAGGCGTAGGCGATGACCTTACCTCGCTGCATCAGAACACATCCGAGTCCTTGATTGGATGCATCGCAATAGACGACGAAGTGTTCTATTCCTTCTGGAAGGGATAGTATCGGTGCGGTGCACAAGGCTCGTTTGAGCGTTTGGAACGCTATTTCTTGCTTCTCTTCCCAGTCAAAGGCCACGCCTTTCTGGGTCAGGGTCGTAAGAGGCTTCGCTATTCGGGAGAAGTTCTGAATGAACCTGCGGTAGTAGCCAGCTAGACCTAGAAATTGATGAATTTCTGTAGGTGTCTTTGGTGCTGACCAGTTCTCAATGGCTTTTATTTTGGATGGGTCCACGTGGATTCCTTCTTTGCTTACCACGTGTCCTAAGAATTCGACTCTTTGGATCCAAAATTCACATTTCGAGAACTTCGCATAAAGTTTCTCATTTCGTAACGTCTCTAGAACTTGTCGTAGATGATCACCATGCTCCTTCTTACTTCGGGAGTAGATCAGGATGTCGTCAATGAAAACGATGACGAACTGATCTAAGTAAGGTCGGCATACTCTATTCATCAGATCCATGAAGACTGCGGGTGCATTGGTCAATCCGAATGGCATCACCACGAACTCGTAGTGTCCGTAACGAGTTCGGAAGGCTGTCTTCGGTACATCCTCCTCTAGCACTCGTAACTGGTGATATCCGGATCTCAGATCAATCTTGGAAAAATAGTTCGCCCCTTGCAGTTGGTCGAATAGATCGTCTATGCGTGGCAGAGGGTAACGATTTTTGATCGTCAACTTGTTGAGTTCTCTGTAGTCAATACACATACGGAATGATCCGTCTTTCTTCTTAACGAACAAGACCGGTGCTCCCCAAGGTGAGAAACTTGGTCTTATAAAGCCCTTGCTGAGCAGTTCGTTAAGTTGACCAGAGAGTTCTTGCATCTCGGATGGTGCTAAACGGTAGGGCGACTTGGCTACTGGGGTAGCTCCTGGGACTAAGTCTATTCTGAACTCGACTTGTCGTTGCGGAGGTAACCCGGGTAGTTCTTCTGGGAAAATGTCGGGGAAGTCGCTCACTACTGGGAGGTTCTTTAGTTCTTTCGTTTCTAGGTTCGTGTCGACGACGTGAGCAAGGAATGCGTGGTATTCTTTGCGCAGATATTTCTGTGCTTGAATACTAGATATAATGCGAAGACTCGCACCAGGTTTGTCGCCGTAGACTATAAGAGTTTCGTTAGACGGGAGGTTTAGTCGGACTGCTTTCTCGTAGCACATGATGTCGGCGCGATGAAGACTTAACCAATCCATGCCGATAATAATGTCGAAACTTTTTATCGAGACCGGCATAAGGTCGATTGGGAATGAATGGTTATCTAAGGTTAGAAGACAACCTATGTATATGCTATTAGTACTTTCAGTTTTCCCATTGGCCATTTCTATTGTGAATTGTTCATTAAGTGCGTGTGGTTGATGCTTAAGCATGCGAGCAAATTTGTGGTTTACGAAGCTTCGCTCCGCTCCACTATCGAACAGAATGCATGCATAGGAGTTATCAAGGAGGAACGTACCAGTCACCACTGTCGGGTCAGCAACTGCTTCCCCGTGGCCTATTGCTAGTACCCTCCCTGCTCCTCCAGTATTCCTCGCCTTAGGGCAGTCCCTTTTAAAGTGGCCTGCTTTGCCACATCCATAGCAAGTTGGGCTCACGCCAGAGCCAGGAACTTGGGAGATCGGTTGCGCCGGGAACCTACAGAATCGGACGGTGTGTCCTTTTCTGTGGCAGTTGTTACACTGCATTTCACGGCAGGCGCCGTTGTGGTGGAAGTTGCATTTATTGCACTTCGGCAAACTTCCAGAATACTGCTTCCCCGGAGCAGTAACAGCAGTAGGGGCTACCGCAGCATGTACTGCTACGATTTGCTGTTTCTTTGAAGCTCGCTGCTTCTTCTTCTCATCCCAGAATTTCCGCTTGTTGCCAGCGGGTTTGGAGGGTTCCGGGATGGCTAGGGGGTTGTGGCTGCAGGGGTCTTGACTCCATGGTCAATAAGTCTTTGTGCCAATCGCTTGGCACTGTCGAAGGTAGCAGGGTTGGATGCTAAGACATTCCCCTGGTACGGAGGCACTAGCCCCCATACATACCGTTTAATCTTTTTCCCTTCAGTGGGAACCATATTGGGGCATAGGGCCACCAGTTCGCTAAAGCGGGCAGTGTAAGCGATCACGTTGGTGCCCTTCATGGTCAGATTCCAGAGTTCATGTTCTAACTTCTGGACTTCGCCCCTCGGGCAATACTCCTCTGTCATGAGGTCCTTCATCGTTGCCCAGCCCATGTCGTTAGCCACGACGAGAGTTAGGGCTTTGACGTGGTCGTTCCACCACGTTAGGGCTTTATCCTCGAAGGTGCATGCGGCATATTTCACTTTGAATGCTGCAGGGCACGAACAGATTTCGAAGACTGATTCAGTCTTCTCGAACCATTGCAAGAGAGCAATGACTCCGCCGGTGCCATAGAAAGGCTTCGGCTTGCAGTTTGTAAAATCCTTGTAAGAGCACTCCCTCGAGCGCACAGGGATTTCAACTGGGATGGATTCAACAGGGGTTCCACCTCTGCTGGCATCTGATGAGTGATACTGAGCCATGGCAGTTGCCACTGCTGCAGCTACGGCAGCATTCAGAGCTGCAGTATCGATGACCGCAGGTGGTGGAGGCGGTGGAGGTACAGGATTATTCCTATTCCTGGGAGATTTGCGAGGAGGCATCCTTCAGCTATAAGTTTATAAAGACAAGAAGGATGTTAAGAATCAATTTGTAAGCAACGTGAGAGTGACCCATGGACTAAATAACCATAGCCCAACAGTTGAATGAGTGTTTGAAATCACCATAAGAAATATTAGTAGGAATACACAAGTGTACAAATTTTTCCCACATAATAGATTTCAATAGTACAGGTATTACTGATGTAATAAGTTCAATGAAAATCGACCTATCAGTAGGTCTTACATCATACCATAAGGACAATACTGACAGTCCCTGATTCCTAATTAGAGTATCGAAAGTTAGGAATATTTTACAGAAAAGTGCTACTTAGAGCACATAAGTTCAAGGCTATCCCTAAATCAAAAGACAGAGATGTACTAGACATCATCTAATGGCGATGGGAGTTCCTCGGGCGAGCCCTGAGGTCGGACACTTGGCGAAACACCTCCTGAAGGTGTCGATCCTGAGCTCTCTGACGAGCTCTAAGTTCCACGACCTCAGCTCGGGAGGCAGCCAGCTGTTGCTGCAGAGTTTCGTTGGTTCTCCGGGTCCATTCCATGTCTTCTTCAAGACGGCGGATGCGGACTGTATTGACGCCTGAATTGGCATCAATCTCCATGACCCGGTCGATGGCTGCTTAACCTTGCTCGACATTACGAGCTATTATGCGGATGATCACCGGCAGAGCTCTGTCAGCAGAGCCACCATCGCTGATGTTGTAAAAGGTTCGGTCCCCAAAGTATGGTAAGGGCTGACCCTGCTCATCACTCCAGCGATTCAGATTGTTTGCCCACATGGGTGTAGGACCTGGAAACGCTGGTCGAGGGTTGTTGTTCGGGGCTTGACCTACAAGCGGTAGGTTGTTGACTTCAGGCTCGGAGTCAGATCCATCTGAAAAGCCTTCTGCGAGGTGATCATCCAAAGGGATTGGATGCTCATATTCAGGCTCTTCATCGATCCACCCGGCATTGCCTTCATTGGGAAAGTACGGGTCGCCATGAGGGAATCCAGCCATTTAGATCTACGCGAGAAGAGAGGTATAAGAATATAGTATACGTGTAACTAGTAGTACAAAATACACCTATAGTATTTTAAGTTTAAGTTCTACTGATCTTCTTGTGGTATTGTTGGTAAGTTTTTAGACTTGCTAACATATCACAACCATTCTAGGGCATATGCTAATCACTCCTAGGACCAGCATAGTTGATCAGGCTATGCCATTCCAAGGACTGACCATACATCCCCGAGCTCACTTGTGATATTCAACAATCGTAATACTTTTGTTCTTGTCATTGTGACACTGATTTTAGTATGAATGTCGACTAGTATACTTAATTAAATATTTTATTATTTAAAGTATTGACTCTTGGTCAGAGTGTTTTAGTCCCTTTTGGGTTTATAGATTAGTATATCTTTTATGGGTTGATATACTTGGTTCACTATAAACAATGCTCTGATACCAATCTGTCACACCCCAAAACCAAGAACGGCGGAAACGTTCTGGGGCGGAGGACGTCATGTATAGTATCACAACACAGTAAATGTAAATAAGCAAACAACATCATCCATTGCATTAAATATATAATTTTAATACAAGTGTGTTCTGTACAGTTATAGACACAAAAAAATAATGTATAACAAAATAATATGAGATGAGTCTTGAATGCACTCCATCTTCTCAAAAGCTGGCCTCGGTACCTGTCTACTGATGACCTGAGAATACAAGTTATTTTGAAAGAGTTTATCAGCATTAAGCTGGTGAGTTCATAAGTATTTTAGTGTCAATGTTTCTTGTAAAAACGTTTGAACCTGTCTCAATGTATAAGTTTGTAAAAATGTAAGCAAATGTTTGAAAGTGTTTGTAAAAGTTTGAATCTCTCAGAAAAACCTATATTTTCTATAAAAGTAACCTTCTACCAAGGCTAAACTGTTTTGTAAACTTGTCTGTTGTAAAAGTGTGTAATTACCCAAGTATAACTATCATTTGTTAAAAATATAGTTTGTACACTAATGCTTAAGTGAGATTATCACTAAAATATGTAATGGGTAAATCATTGTAGTACTGTAGCTTTGTATAATAAGACTACTGCTGTACTAAATACTACTACCTTAAACCGGATTTATATTAAGGCATAATGTGATAAATTGCACCATGCTATCGACTGGTAACAACGACATAATGAATGGTCGTAATAAAAGAAATGACGTTTGGCACCCGCAGACCTGCAGGTCCGGCTGTAGCTAGCAGCAAGGTGTAGGATAGTCAATCCAGTATAGATCTATACGCAAACTCACGCTCTCCCTCCAAGAGAATTTTGGCTACAACTCGGGCCATGACATTTAAGGCATGCCCGATACAGTGGATCACAATTATTACGTATTTATGTATATGTATTGGTTCTAGTATATCTGTACATGTATTGTTTCTAGTATATCCGTATATGTATTGTTTCTAGTATATCTGTATATGTATTGTTTCTAGTATATCCGTATATGTATTGTTTCTCGTATATCTGTATATGTATTGTTTCTAGTATATCTGTATATGTATTGTTTCTAGCATATCTGTATATGTATTGATCCTGCGTTACCCCGATGGTAACCAGCTAATGATGTACTAATGAGTATGAATATGGAAGTACTTTTATGTCTATACATGTATATATGATATATAAGTAATATGGAAACGACATTCGGATGATCACCCGAAATCCCACCAGACCACATCCAAATCGAGAAAAAGGAAATAGGGCGGATGGCATTCCTAAGCCTTTTGAACATTATTTATATATCTATACATATACGGGCATGCAATTGTATATATAAAGCATAAATAATTTTTCATAAAACATTTTGAAGCATAAATATAATTTCAAGAGATGATTGATTTGATGTCGATCTATAAATCATTTTGAAGGCATACGTTGGTAAAACATTTTAAGTAAAAGAAGCATTTGTTTAAATCACAGTCTATAAGTAAGTTTGGATAGTAAAACAGTTTGTAAAACATTTCAATAGTAAAGCAGTTTGAAAAATAGTTTGAACAGTGGTGAAAATTGTTTTTTTCCTAGTTATTAATCACATGTGATTAAATGCAATCACATGTGATTGAAGCAATAACTTATAAGTATTTGACTTGTATCCCCCCCCCCATAAAGTATTTAAAACACTTAAAATCATTTCAAAGGTTGATTCAAGGGGTATGAACTCACTTGTGGTGAGTCGTTTGAATTGCAGTGTCGGCTACCGTGCTAGGTGGCAAACGGAGACTTGTTTACACGCACAAGCCTAGTTATCATATAATAAGCATATATATAACTAATTAGACATATAATAACTTAAATAAATAAGTTGAGACACTTAGAAAACATTTAAACACTTTTATGAGTGTTTAAGGTTCAAATGGTTGCATCTAAGTTGCTACGGGACAAGGCAAAAGGGTTTGAAACATCAAAGGGCCTTGTATAGGAGTTCACCACCCAACAAACCCCACACCTTGGAGTTTACAGCCGTAAACTCATAGGTTCATGGCCGTGAACTCCTCAAAGGGTGGTTTTGGGTGTTTTGTGGTGTTATCTTGATCCTAGAACACTCCTATCTTTATTGGAATAACACCTGAAGTAGTTTAAGGCTTTAGAACACTCCATATGGGAGTTTACGGCCTAAGGTCCTTCATCCTAGAGTTTACGGCCGTAAACTCTTGGATTTTAATTGATTTGAAGCACTTAAACAACAAGGATTGCTTTCATGAATTTATCTAAGGCTAATGGGGACAAGAGACACACTTTGGTGCCTTCACTTGGAGTTTACGGCCCAAGACATGTTCCTTGGCCGTAAACTCCTTTCAAGGAGTGGTTTCTATGTGTTCTACTCTCCATTCTAGTCCCAAAGGTGCAAGGTAAATTGTCTAAGGGCTTAAGGGTTGCTTGGAATGATTTTTGTCCCACAAAAAGGGGTTTACGGCCCAAGAGGAGTTCTTGGCCGTAAACTCCTACTAACTTGTGATTTTGATGAGCTTTTGGTGTTCTAAACAAGCACAAGTACTAGTAGATAATGTCCTTAAGCATTTGGGGAAAGTTTTAGGGCACTTAAGCCCTTGAAAAGGGGTTTACGGCCCAAGGGAGTTCCTTGGCCGTAAACTCCTAGAACTTGTGTTTCTTGGATGCATTTAGGCCTATAAAGATCATATCCTAACTCCTAAACAAGTTGTCTAACAAGGAATCGGGACTAGGAAGCATTTATGTTCTATTTTGGAGTTTACTCCCCAAGAACGTTCTTGGGCGGTAAACTCCCGGATCTTGTAATCTAAGCATGCAATTGATGTTAATAAACACCTAACAAGTATTGAATCACATATAGAAAAGTAGACTCACAATCTGGGATGAAAACCCGAAGATCCGTCAGAGAGAATATGGCTTTTCTCTATTTGGAATTGTGAATAATGAATTAATTTAATTCAGAAAACTATTTATAGTCCTGGAATATTTTGGCAGAAAATATTTTTATTCCTGATGTTGGACTGTAACAGTATGAAACTTGGAATGCCCAATTTTCACAAAACCAAGAGTATCCACTCTCCTGATATCATCTAAAACATAAACCCTAAGGTACACAAACTTGTTCAGAGAAGCTTGAAAATCACTAAAACTGAACTAGCTTCTATTGAATAGATGATGTTCGTACAATGGAAATTTCGGGTTGTCACATCATCCCCCTGTTAGAGGGAATTTCGTCCCGAAATTAGAATTTAAGCAAATAAAAGTTACAAACAATTAAGCGAAAAGATGTGGGTATTTCAACTTCATCTGATCCTCGCGTTCCCAAGTGAATTCCGGTCCTCGCTTGGCGTTCCAGCGAACCTTCACGATAGGGATACGGCTTTGTTTCGTTTGCTTGACCTCACGGTCCATGATCTCTACAGGTTCTTCCACGAAGTTGAGGCTCTCGTTGATCTCGATCTCGTCGAGTGGGATTACGAGAGTCTCGTCGGACAGACACTTTTTCAAGTTAGATACGTGGAATGTAGAATGTACGTTACGCAGTGTGTCGGGTAGGTCGAGTTTGTAAGCTACGGGGCCGACTCTCGCAAGAATCTCGAAAGGCCCTATGTACCTCGGATTAAGCTTCCCACGCTTGCCGAAGCGTATCAAGCCTTTCCAGGGTGAGACTTTGAAAAGGACTCGGTCTCCCACCTGAAATTCCAAAGGTTTTCTTCGTTTATCGGCGTAGCTCTTCTGTCGGTCTCTAGAGGCTTTCAATCGTTCACGGATTTGAACGATTTTCTCTGTCGTTTCCCGAATGATTTCCGGACCAGTGAGGGTACTGTCGGAAGCTTGCTCCCTAGCTAATTGGGTATCACCAACCTCAGCCCAGCACAGAGGGGATCTGCACTTGCGGCCGTAGAGAGCTTCGAATGGAGCAGCCTTGATGCTTGTGTGATAACTGTTATTATAGGAAAATTCGACAAGGGGCAAATGAGTATCCCATGCTTTCCCAAAATCAATCACACAGGCTCGCAACATATCTTCCAGTGTTTGAATGGTTCTCTCACTCTGTCCGTCGGTCTGTGGATGGTAGGCTGTGCTCATGTCCAGCCTTGTTCCCAGGGAACGTTGTAGGGATTGCCAAAATCTTGAAGTGAACCTACTATCTCTATCAGAGATAATGGAAATAGGTACACCATGCAACCGTACAATTTCCCTAATGTATGTTCTCGTAAGTTTCTCCATCTTGTCGGTTTCTTTGATAGGCAGGAAGTGTGCAGACTTGGTCAATCTATCAACGATGACCCATATGGTGTCAAGTCCACCCGTCGACTTGGGCAACTTGGTTATGAAATCCATAGTGATCCGCTCCCACTTCTATTCTGGGATCTCTGGTTGTTGCAGTAAGCCAGAGGGCTTCTGGTACTCGACCTTAACCTTTGCGCAAGTAAGGCATTTACTCACGAAGGTAGCAATCTCTGCTTTCATATTAGGCCACCAGTATAGCTTTTTCAGATCCAGATACATCTTATCTGAACCTGGGTGGACGGAATACCGAGTGTTGTGCGCCTCGGTCATGACCAAGTCTCGTAAACCACCGTGTTTCGGTGTCCAGATTCAGTTCATGAAATATAAAGCTCCGTCACCCTTGGCTTCGAAGTTCTTGTCCATTCCTCTAAGGGCTTCACTCGACACATTTTCAGGTTTCATGGCCTCAAGTTGAGCCGCCTGAATTTGCTTAGTCAGGTGTGAATGGATGGTTATTGATAAGGACTTGACCTTGCGACCAGAATATTCCTCCGACTTAGGGCGTCTGCTACTACGTTGGGTTTACCCGGATGATAACGAATATCGCATTCGTAATCACTGAGTAGCTCAACCCACCGTCGTTGTCTCATGTTGAGCTCCTTCTGATCGAAAATGTGCTGTAAACTCTTGTGTTCGGTAAAGATAGTGCTCTTCGTTCCATACAGGTAATGTCTCCAGATCTTCAGAGCAAACACTACTGCTCCTAGTTCAAGATCGTGGGTCGTGTAGTTAACCTCGTGTGTCTTCAACTGTCTCGAGGCGTAGGCGATGACCTTACCTCGCTGCATCAGAACACATCTGAGTCCTTGATTGGATGCATCGCAATAGACGACGAAGTCTTCTATTCCTTCTGGAAGGGATAGTATCGGTGCGGTGCACAAGGCTCGTTTGAGCGTTTGGAACTCTCTTTCTTGCTTCTCTTCCCAGTCAAAGGCCACGCCTTTTTGGGTCAGGGTCGTAAGAGGCTTCGCTATTCGGGAGAAGTTCTGAGTGAACCTGCGGTAGTAGCCCTAGAAATTGACGAATTTCTATAGGTGTCTTTGGTGCTGACCAGTTCTCAATGGCTTTTATTTTGGATGGGTCCACGTGGATTCCTTCTTCGCTTACCACGTGTCCTAAGAATTCGACTCTTCGGATCCAAAATTCACATTTCGAGAACTTCGCATAAAGTTTCTCCTTTCGTAATGTCTCTAGAACTTGTCGTAGATGATCACCATGCTCCTTCTTACTTCGGGAGTAGATCAGGATGTCGTCAATGAAAACGATGACGAACTGATCTAAGTAAGGTCGGCATACTCTATTCATCAGATCCATGAAGACTGCGGGCGCATTGGTCAATCCGAATGGCATCACCACGAACTCGTAGTGTCCGTAACGAGTTCGGAAGGCTGTCTTCGGTACATCCTCCTCTAGCACTCGTAACTGGTGATATCCGGATCTCAGATCAATCTTGGAAAAATAGTTCGCCCCTTGCAGTTGGTCGAATAGATCGTCTATGCGTGGCAGAGGGTAACGATTTTTGATCGTCAACTTGTTGAGTTCTCTGTAGTCAATACACATACGGAATGATCCGTCTTTCTTCTTAACGAACAAGACCGGTGCTCCCCAAGGTGAGAAACTTGGTCTTATAAAGCCCTTGCTGAGCAGTTCGTTAAGTTGACCAGAGAGTTCTTGCATCTCGGCTGGTGCTAAACGGTAGGGCGACTTGGCTACTGGGGTAGCTCCTGGGACTAAGTCTATTCTGAACTCGACTTGTCGTTGCGAAGGTAACCCGGGTAGTTCTTCTGGGAAAATGTCGGGGAAGTCGCTCACTACTGGGAGGTTCTTTAGTTCTTTCGTTTCTAGGTTCGTGTCGACGACGTGAGCAAGGAATGTGTGGTATTCTTTGCGCAGATATTTCTGTGCTTGAATACTAGATATAATGCAAAGACTCGCACCAGGTTTGTCGCCGTAGACTATAAGAGTTTCGTTAGACGGGAGGTTTAGTCGGACTGCTTTCTCGTAGCACATGATGTCGGCGCGATGAAGACTTAACCAATCCATGCCGATAATAACGTCGAAACTTTTTATCGAGACCGGCATAAGGTCGATTGGGAATGAATGGTTATCTAAGGTTAGAAGACAACCTATGTATATGCTATTAGTACTTTCAGTTTTCCCATTGGCCATTTCTATTGTGAATTGTTCATTAAGTGCGTGTGGTTGATGCTTAAGCATGCGAGCAAATTTGTGGTTTACGAAGCTTCGCTCCGCTCCACTATCGAACAGAATGCATGCATAGGAGTTATCAAGGAGGAACGTACCAGTCACCACTGTTGGGTTAGCAACTGCTTCCCCGTGGCCTATTGCTAGTACCCTCCCTGCTCCTCCAGTATTCCTCGCCTTAGGGAAGTCCCTTTTAAAGTGGCCTGCTTCGCCACATCCATAGCAAGTTGGGCTCACGCCAGAGCCAGGACTTCGGAGATCGGTTGCGCCGGGAACCTACAGAATCGAACGGTGTGTCCTTTTCTGTGGCAGTTGTTACACCGCATTTCACGGCAGGCGCCGTTGTGGTGGAAGTTGCATTTATTGCACTTCGGCAAACTTCCAGAATACTGCTTCCCCGGAGCAGTAACAACAGTAGGGGCTACCGCAGCATGTACTGCTACGATTTGCTATTTCTTTGAATCTCGCTGCTTCTTCTTCTCATCCCAGAATTTCCGCTTGTTGCCAGCGGGTTTGGAGGGTTCTGGGATGGCTAGGGGGGTTGTGGCTGCAGGGGTCTTGACTCCATGGTCAATAAGTCTTTGTGCCAATCGCTTGGCACTGTCGAAGGTAGCAGGGTTGGATGCTAAGACATTCCCCTGGTACGGAGGCACTAGCCCCCATACATACTGTTCAATCTTTTTCCCTTTAGTGGGAACCATATTGGGGCATAGGGCCACCAGTTCGCTAAAGCGGGCAGTGTAAGCGATCACGTTGGTGCCCTTCATGGTCAGATTCCAGAGTTCATGTTCTAACTTCTGGACTTCGCCCCTAGGGCAATACTCCTCTGTCATGAGGTCCTTCATCGTTGCCCAGCCCATGTCGTTAGCCACGACGAGAGTTAGGGCTTTGACATGGCCGTTCCACCACGTTAGGGATTTATCCTCGAAGGTGCATGCGGCATATTTCACTTTGAATGCTGCAGGGCACAAACAGATTTCGAAGACTGATTCAGTCTTCTCGAACCATTGCGAGAGAGCAATGACTCCGCCGGTGCCATAGAAAGGCTTCGGCATGCAGTTTGTAAAATCCTTGTAAGAGCACTCCCTCGAGCGCACAGGGATTTCAACTGGGATAGATTCAACAGGGGTTCCACCTCTGCTGGCATCTGATGAGTGATAATGAGCCATGGCAGTTGCCACTGCTGCAGCTACGGCAGCATTCAGAGCTGCAGTATCGATGACCGCAAGTGGTGGAGGCGGTGGAGGTACAGGATTATTCCTATTCTTGGGAGATTTGCGAGGAGGCATCCTTCAGCTATAAGTTTATAAAGACAAGAAGGATGTTAAGAATCAATTTGTAAGCAACGTGAGAGTGACCCATGGACTAAATAACCATAGCCCAACAGTTGAATGAGTGTTTGAAATCACCATAAGAAATATTAGTAGGAATACACAAGTGTACAAATTTTTCCCACATAATAGATTTCAATAGTACAGGTATTACTGATGTAATAAGTTCAATGAAAATCGACCTATCAGTAGGTCTTACATCATACCATAAGAACAATACTGACAGTCCCTGATTCCTAATTAGAGTATCGAAAGTTAGGAATATTTTACAGACAAGTGCTACTTAGAGCACATAAGTTCAAGGCTATCCCTAAATCAAAAAACAGAGATGTACTAGACATCATCTAATGGCGATGGGAGTTTCTCGGGCGAGCCCTGAGGTCGGACACTTGGCGAAACACCTCCTGAAGGTGTCGATCCTGAGCTCTCTGACGAGCTCTAAGTTCCACGACCTCAGCTCGGGAGGTAGCCAGCTGTTGCTGCAGAGTTTCGTTGGTTCTCCGGGTCCATTCCATGTCTTCTTCAAGACGGCGGATGCGGACTGTATTGACGCCTGAATTGGCATCAATCTCCATGACCCGGTCGATGGCTGCTCGACCTTGCTCGACATTACGAGCTATTCTGCAGATGATCACCGGCAGAGCTCTGTCAGCAGAGCCACCATCGCTGATGTTGTAAAAGGTTCGGTCCCCAAAGTATGGTAAGGGCTGACCCTGCTCATCACTCCAGCGATTCAGATTGTTTGCCCACATGGGTGTAGGACCTGGAAATGCTGGTCGAGGGTTGTTGTTCGGGGCTTGACCTACAAGCGGTAGGTTGTTGACTTCAGGCTCGGAGTCAGATCCATCTGAAAAGCCTTCTGCGAGGTGATCATCCAAAGGGATTGGATGCTCATCTTCAGGCTCTTCATCGATCCACCCGGCATTGCCTTCATTGGGAAAGTACGGGTCGCCATGAGGGAATCCAGCCATTTAGATCTACGCGAGAAGAGAGGTATAAGAATATAGTATACGTGTAACTAGTAGTACAAAATACACCTATAGTATTTTAAGTTTAAGTTCTACTGATCTTCTTGTGGTATTGTTGGTAAGTTTTTAGACTTGCTAACATATCACAACCATTCTAGGGCATATGCTAATCACTCCTAGGACCAGCATAGTTGATCAGGCTATGCCATTCCAAGGACTGACCATACATCCCCGAGCTCACTTGTGATATTCAACAATCGTAATACTTTTGTTCTTGTCATTGTGACACTGATTTTAGTATGAATGTAGACTAGTATACTTAATTAAATATTTTATTATTTAAAGTATAGACTCTTGGTCAGATTGTTTTAGTCCCTTTTGGGTTTATAGATTAGTATATCTTTTATGGGTTGATATACTTGGTTCACTATAAACAATGCTCTGATACCAATCTGTCACACCCCAAAACCAAGAACGGCGGAAACGTTCTGGGGCGGAGGACGTCATGTATAGTATCACAACACAGTAAATGTAAATAAGCAAACAACATCATCCATTGCATTAAATATATAATTTTAATACAAGTGTGTTCTGTACAGTTATAGACACAAAAAAATAATGTATAACAAAATAATATGAGATGAGTCTTGAATGCACTCCATCTTCTCAAAAGCTGGCCTCGGTACCTGTCTACTGATGACCTGAGAATACAAGTTATTTTGAAAGAGTTTATCAGCATTAAGCTGGTGAGTTCATAAGTATTTTAGTGTCAATGTTTCTTGTAAAAACGTTTGAACCTGTCTCAATGTATAAGTTTGTAAAAATGTAAGCAAATGTTTGAAAGTGTTTGTAAAAGTTTGAATCTCTCAGAAAAACCTATATTTTCTATAAAAGTAACCTTCTACCAAGGCTAAACTGTTTTGTAAACTTGTCTGTTGTAAAAGTGTGTAATTACCCAAGTATAACTATCATTTGTTAAAAATATAGTTTGTACACTAATGCTTAAGTGAGATTATCACTAAAATATGTAATGGGTAAATCATTGTAGTACTGTAGCTTTGTATAATAAGACTACTGTTGTACTAAATACTACTACCTTAAACCGGATTTATATTAAGGCATAATGTGATAAATTGCACCATGCTATCGACTGGTAACAACGACATAATGAATGGTCGTAATAAAAGAAATGACGTTTGGCACCCGCAGACCTGCAGGTCCGGCTATAGCTAGCAGCAAGGTGTAGGATAGTCAATCCAGTATAGATCTATACGCAAACTCACGCTCTCCCTCCAAGAGAATTCTGGCTACAACTCGGGCCATGACATTTAAGGCATGCCCGATACAGTGGATCACAATTATTACGTATTTATGTATATGTATTGGTTCTAGTATATCTGTATATGTATTGTTTCTAGTATATCCGTATATGTATTGTTTCTAGTATATTTGTATATGTATTGTTTCTAGTATATCCGTATATGTATTGTTTCTCGTATATCTGTATATGTATTGTTTCTAGTATATCTATATATGTATTGTTTCTAGCATATCTGTATATGTATTGATCCTGCGTTACCCCGATGGTAACTAGCTAATGATGTACTGATGAGTATGAATATGGAAGTACTTTTATGTCTATACATGTATATATGATATATATATAAGTAATATGGAAACGACCTTCGAATGGTCACCCGAAATCCCACCAGACCACATCCAAATCGAGAAAAAGGAAATAGGGCGGATGGCATTCCTAAGCCTTTTGAACATTATTTATATATCTATACATATACGGGCATGCAATTGTATATATAAAGCATAAATAAGTTTTCATAAAACATTTTGAAGCATAAATATAATTTCAAGAGATGATTGATTTGATGTCGATCTATAAATCATTTTGAAGGCATACGTTGGTAAAACATTTTAAGTAAAAGAAGCATTTGTTTAAATCACAGTCTATAAGTAAGTTTGGATAGTAAAACAGTTTGTAAAACATTTCAATAGTAAAGCAGTTTGAAAAATAGTTTGAACAGTGGTGAAAATCGTTGTTTTCCTAGTTATTAATCACATGTGATTAAATGCAATCACATGTGATTGAAGCAATAACTTATAAGTATTTGACTTGTATCCCCCCCCCCATAAAGTATTTAAAACACTTAAAATCATTTCAAAGGTTGATTCAAGGGGTATGAACTCACTTATGGTGAGTCGTTTGAATTGCAGTGTCGGCTACCGTGCTAGGTGGCAAACGGAGACTTGTTTACACGCACGAGCCTAGTTATCATATAATAAGCATATATATAACTAATTAGACATATAATTGATGGGTTTTGAGCATTCTAACACTTCCTAAGTGTACATGCAACCCTAATAACCTTGGATCTATGTTTGTCTAATTATCATGCAAAGTTGAATTCCAAGGTTATATTCCTATCTAGCATACATGGGGAACAATTTTAACTTGAATCATAGATAGAATAACTTACCTTGTTGTTGATTGTGTTCCTTGAAACCTTGTGAGCCTAGCACCCCAAGTGTGATGCCTCAAATGCTTCACTCAACACCAAATGCTCTTGGAAAGACTCTTGAGATAACACACACTTCTCAAAATCGGCCAAGCCCTCTAGTTTCTTAGTGTTCAACTTGTGTAGCCAATTTTGTGGAGAATGGGATCTTTATATAGTGTTGACACATCTAGGGTTACACCATGTAAACCCTAATGTGTCATGACTCTTCATTTCCATGACCCATGGGTTTGTAACTCCCATGGAGCATCCATGGAGCATCCTATGGGTAGAACCCAACTTGATAATCCATGGAGCCTCTTAGCCCACTATACAAGATATGAATGATTTACATAATCAACCCATATATTTAATTAGTTATTCTTTGATCACTAAATTAATTCTTTGATCAAACTAATCAAATAATATTATTAATATATTAGAACTTATAATATATTAATAATCTCCAAGTGTTATTTCTCTCATTTAGTCTATCCAATTACATGGTGCCATGCAACCCAAATGGACCATGCCGGGTCGGGTCAAGTACAAGCCCGAAATAGTTATGGACTTAGACACCTTATCCAACAGTCTCCCACTTGGATAAGTCTAATAACTATATCTCTAGTACTTCAGGAACCGACCGGCAATCGTAGCTCTTTCAAGGTCTCTCGGAACTGAGAAGATGATGATACGCCATTTAAGATAAGTGATCATGTAATCCTCTGTTCTAGATATCAGCCGGACAAATACATGGAACATTGTCTTGCTTATTGTCCAGCATTTGTTTCCCGATTTCCGATTTGTTTGACATAGAACTTAATTGAACACATCAACTTAGTTCTGACCGGGCCCGGTACATGGGTCAAAACAAAATCATCGAGGGGCCCAGATACCAGCTTCTAATCCAAGAAGGAACAGATAAACTTCGACTCATATGTTTGTTCTACCACTTATTGAATTACACACAAAAGTACGTTTTATAACATCGAGTTACCAATGCGGTTTCGTACAGTCAATGCATAACCAACTTGTAAGTAACAAATCATATCTCTAGGTTTGAAGACTTATATGATATTACCGTCTCACGATCACTCGAGATAAAATTCCATGAAGTGATTCCAGTGAGCGTGGGTTGAGTCCAATGCTCAGAACTTATGAGCACTCATGATTGTTGTAGCCTTGTCCAAGACCTCTACAACCAAACATGACAGTCTTGATTCATATCTACTTCCAACATATGACCGACTGTGGAGATTTGAATAATATGTTATACCAAACAAAATTATTCTGGAAGTCAAAACATGCAAAAGAAATATAGTAAACGATTGACAAGAGATAGAAACACTTTACTCATAAATAAAACACCTTTTATTCATCATCAAATGTCAATTACACTTTACAAATTTCCGGGTTATCTAACTACTAAAACTTATATCATCCTTCAGCCCTATGCTCCGAGCATGCTGAAGATGCTTAACCCTACTCAGTCCCTTCGTGAGGGGATCTGCTGGGTTCTCATCCGATGATACCCTCTTTGCCACGAGGAGTCCTTCTTCGATCCGATGTCTGATGAAATGGTATTTTCTGTCGATGTGTTTGGATCTCCCGTGATCCCTTGGTTCCTTGGCTAAGGCAACAGCACTTTCACTATCACAGAAAATTTCCATTGGCTCTTTAATAGCTGGTACAACTCCAAGGTCTCCAATGAAGTTCTTCAGCCATATCGCCTCCTTTGCTGCTTCACTAGCTGCAATATACTCTGATTCACAAGTAGAATCTGCCACTGTCTCTTGCTTGGAACTCTTCCAAGAAATTGCTCCTCCGTTTAGGGTAAAGACCCAGCCCGACTGAGAGCGGAAATTATCCCTATCAGTCTGGAAGCTAGCATCACTATACCCAACAACTCTCAAGTCATCACTCCCACCGAGGGTAAGGACCCAGTCCTTAGTCCTTCGTAGGTACTTGAGGATATTCTTTACCGCAGTCCAGTGTGCCTTGCCAGGGTTCGCCTGATACCTGCTAACCATGCTCAAGGCAAAAGCTACATCGGATCGAGTACACGTCATAGCATACATGATCGATCCTACAGCCGAAGCGTAAGGTGTTCGACTCATTTCTGCTATCTCAGCCTCAGTGCTAGGGCTTTGTGTCTTACTCAATCTTGTGTTACTCTGGATGGGTAACTCTCCTTTCTTGGAATCCTGCATGCTGAATCTCTTCAGCACCTTATCCAAGTAGGTACTTTGACTAAGTCCAATTAGTCTTTTACTCCGATCTCTCAAGATTCTTATCCCTAGAATATAGGCAGCTTCACCAAGGTCCTTCATAGCGAAACACTTCCCAAGCCAGGACTTTACTTCCTGCAGGGTTGGAATGTCGTTTCCTATGAGTAGTATGTCATCCACATACAATACCAAAAAGCTAACTATACTCCCACTAGCCTTGACATACACACAAGATTCATCTTCACTCCTAGAAAAGCCAAATTCCTTGACCTTTTCATCAAAGCAAAGATTCCATCGGCGAGGTGCTTACTTCAATCCATAAATGGATTTCTCAAGCTTACACACTCTATTAGGGTACTCGTTGCTGACAAAACCCTCTGGCTGACTCATGTAAACATCTTCAGCCAACTTTCCATTAAGGAAAGCGGTTTTGACATCCATCTGCCATATTTCATAGTCATGAAATGCAGCTATGGCTAACAGAACCCGAATAGACTTAATCTTGGCTACCGGAGAAAAGGTCTCATCATAATCCACTCCAGGAATTTGAGAGAAGCCCTTTGCAACCAGTCTAGCCTTATAAGTGTGTACTTTACCATCCATGTCGGTCTTCTTCTTGAAGACCCATTTGCACCCTACTGTCTTACGACCTGGTACATTTTCAACCAAGTTCCAAACTTGATTGTCATACATGGATTGTATCTCGCTATCCATAGCCTCTTTCCATTTAGCAGACTCGGGGCCTGCCATGGCTTCCTCGTAGCTGTTAGGGTCATCTTGACTTACTAGTGTCCCATCACTAATAAGTGTCTCACCTTCTGCAGTAATATGGAATCCATAGTAATGCTCAGGTGCACTCCTAACTCTCGTGGAACGTCTCAGAGGTACAGATTTGTCAATTGGCTCAACAGGAGTTTCCTCCTCAAGTTGAGGGCTAGAGTTTGAAGTTCCTTCACCGCTTGATTCTTGAATTTCTTCAAGATCAATTTGCCTCCCACTGTCTCCTTGGCTTATAAATTCTCTCTCTCGAAAGACTCCTCTTCTTGCTACAAATACCACATTGTCACTAGGTCTGTAGAAGAGGTAACCAAAGGATCGCTGTGGGTAACCGATGAAAATACACCTCTCGCTTCGAGGTTCGAGCTTATCATGAGTCTCGCGTCTCACAAAAGCCTCGCAACCCCAAATCTTGATGTGGTCTAGTTTAGGTACTTTACCAGTCCACATCTCGTGAGGAGTTTTGGCAACTTTCTTTGTTGGGACTAGATTAAGAATATGGGCGGCAGTCTCCAAGGCATACCCCCAGAATGAGATTGGTAGCGTAGCTCGACTCATCATGGAACGAACCATATCTAACAAGGTTCGATTACGCCTCTCAGCCACACCATTCAACTGTAGTGTCCTGGGAGGTGTCAATTGTGAGACTATCCCACATTCCCTTAGATAGTCGAGGAACTCTGAACTAAGATACTCACCACCACGATCGGATCGAAGCATCTTAATGTTCCTGCCCAATTGATTCTCGACTTCCTGTTTAAATTCCTTAAACTTCTCGAAAGTCTCTGACTTATGCTTGATCAAGTAGACATATCCATATCTACTATAATCATCAGTAAAAGTCAAATAATAACGACTAGCATCCCTTGTGGCATGTTTGAATGGTCCACACACATCCGTGTGTATAAGGTCCAACAAACCTTCACCCCTCTCACACGAACCTGTGAAGGGTGACTTTGTCATTTTTCCAAGTAAGCATGATTCGCAACTATCATCTGACTTTAGGTCAAACGACTCCAAGACTCCATCCTTTTTGGAGTTGGCCTATGCGCTTCTTGCTTATATGTCCAAGACGACAATGCCATAATGATGCTTTATCCAAGTTATTATTAGTAGAATCAATACACTAAACATTATTTCCTAAGTTATCAACAACAGATACAGCTTCATACACACCATCACAAGGTAATGCTTTAAAATAAAGAACATTATTAAAGAAAGCATCAATAGAACCAACTTCATTATTAAATGAAAAGGTAAACCCTTGTTTGTACAAAGCATGAAAGGAAATAATATTTCTTGCCATTCCTGGCGAATAACAACACTTATTCAAATCTAAACTAAACCCACTACTTAGCGATAAAGTATAAACTCCAATCTTGGTAACAGGTATAGCTTTCCTATTCCCCATGATCAAGTTTATCCTTCCTTGCTCCACATCCTCACTTCTTCTTAGTCCCTGCAAGTCACAACAAATGTGAATACCACACCCGGTATCAAGGACCCAAGAATTAGAATGGGGTGAGTTATTAGAAATGATAGTGTAAATACCTGCATGGTTGGGTTTAACTTTCCCATCCTTCACATCTTGCTGGTATTTTGGGCAGTTCCGCTTCCAATGAGCTTTTTCATGGGAATAGAAGCATTCAGCCTCTTTTGGGTCAGAAGAAGGAGTAATGAAACCTTTCTTGGTTCCACTTGAAGAAGAGCCATCAAGGGTCCGAGCCTTGGTACCCTTCGAGGATCTCTTTCTCTTCCTCCATCGATTCTTCCCAATTGCCAAAACCGGAGTAGAGTTTTGAGTAGGAGTGATAGCAACCGACTTCCCCTTAAGACCTGATTCTGCGGTCTTGAGAAGTCCCTGAAGTTTGCTGAGAGTGACTTCTTCCTTGTTCATGTGATATGTCATGCGGAATTGATCATAGCACGATGGTAAGGAATGCAAAATAATATCTATTGCAAGATCCTCCGGGAAGTTCACATTAAGCTTCAGCAAACGATCCACATACCTTTGCATTTTCTGCATGTGGCTCATGACGGATTCCCCGTCCTTCATCATGGTTGTTATCATGGAGCAGATGACTTCATACCTCTCTTGTCTTGCACTTTGATGGTATCTTTCCATCAAATCTTGGTGCATGTCATAAGGGTAGAAATCCTCATAAGACTTTTGGAGTTCCGCTGTCATCGTGGCCGTCATGATGCAAGCCACTTTCGTAGCATCCCTTTCATGTGCCCGAAATTCAGCGATCTCCTGAGGAGTTGCAGTGGACTCATCAATCTCCTTAAGCTCCTTGTCAAGGACATATTCTTTGTCCTCGTAGCGGGTAATCATCCTGATGTTTCTGATCCACTCATTGAAGTTGGATCCATCAAAGGTGACTTTCCCACACAAGTTCATAAGGGTAAAGGAGCCATTAGGATTAGAGCCAGAAGCATTGTTGAAAGACATCTGAAGGAAAGAGGACAAGATTAGTTTAGATATAAGAGAGTCCTTAATAAAACACCCAAATGTAATATTAAGGCTAGGATCCAATCACAATATAATATAACTTAGAAGAGGTATGTCGTAATCTAAGCTATATCATATTTGAAAGGTAGGTGAATGACGATTCACCAATTTCCACCACGAAAACCGCAATATTTTAGTATTAGGTTTTTGAATGGTTCTTAGAAATTCCTAGATTCTTTGAGATTCAATGAACTTTTCAAAGGCATGTTTCAATCTCGAGTGTGCCCTCCAAGTTTTGTGACTGGGATACCGAGGATCACAAAACGAGGTGTGAAGTAACCATGCAAATCACTTGGTACCCTTAAAGTTTATCACTCAATCGATGTGCCGGTTAACCACACACGCTCCATCGATACTATAATAAACCGTAAGTCACCCTTTACCTACCTTGTTAAGTCCAAGTTAGTGTGCTGGTTAACCACACACGCTCCACCAACGACTTAATCAAAGTGTAAAGTGTAATTTCATGGAATAGCACCTTATTCACATTTTTCCTAAAGTAACTAAGATTGGGAATTTAATAAAATATTTAGTTACTTTATAATATTCATCATACTTTGAATGAGAATTAATAAGTCCTTGTCTTATCCGTTCGGCTAACGACCCTCCACCGATCAAGCAAGCGGTGGGTGAGAGTGGACACCCATTAAGTCACCATTTTATAGGCAACAACCTTATACCCACCTTATAGACCGGCTTCGTGAATGAGGCGTACTAGCAATAAGACGACTTTGTTCTTATACATATATATATATATAATTATTAAATCATAATATAAGTATAAGGGTTGAATTTTAACTTTTAAAATTCTAGGGGTTGGAACTAAAGTTTTAACTTAACTTTACTTGTTCCAAAACTTGAGGGCAAGTTTTGTAAACTTTCAAAACTTTTCATATCTTGTAACTTATGAGTTTAATAGAGTAATGAAATGAGGACTTTTCATTTTTCTAACTCTTGTGTTCTTTTAATGGTTTTTTTTAATCCAAGAGACTTTTGGTTTTCCATAACATGAGGACAAGTTATGGACTCCATTAAAACACATTATGATCATGAATTAATCTACCACATAGGTTACAAATAATTCCTATGATCATCTAAACATCATAAGAACAAGAATATGAATATGAACACTTTCAAGAATCAAAATCACATTTAATCTTTGTAATTTTGATAACTAGTTGTTGTAAATGAGTTAGAAAAGACATTACACCTTCTAAAACAAGTTTTCAAGTACCAAAACATTTTAGGGTAATGATTCTAATTCATTTCCAGCAACTTAACTCGAAATTCTGCAATCTGTCGACCCTACTCGCCGAGTGCATAAACCTACTCGCCGAGTAGGTTGAAGATACACATGAACTCGACGAGTCCTCCCCATGGACTCGCCGAGTCCATCAGTCAGACAGCAAGATTTTCGACTTTCTTCAACTTTTAAGCACAAATAACAAACAAACAAGCCTAGGCTCTGATACCACTGATGGGTTTTGAGCATTCTAACACTTCCTAAGTGTACATGCAACCCTAATAACCTTGGATCTATGTTTGTCTAATTATCATGCAAAGTTGAATTCCAAGGTTATATTCCTATCTAGCATACATGGGGAACAATTTTAACTTGAATCATAGATAGAATAACTTACCTTGTTGTTGATTGTGTTCCTTGAAACCTTGTGAGCCTAGCACCCCAAGTGTGATGCCTCAAATGCTTCACACAACACCAAATGCTCTTGGAAAGACTCTTGAGATAACACACACTTCTCAAAATCGGCCAAGCCCTCTAGTTTCTTAGTGTTCAACTTGTGTAGCCAATTTTGTGGAGAATGGGATCTTTATATAGTGTTGACACATCTAGGGTTACACCATGTAAACCCTAATGTGTCATGACTCTTCATTTCCATGACCCATGGGTTTGTAACTCCCATGGAGCATCCATGGAGCATCCTATGGGTAGAACCCAACTTGATAATCCATGGAGCCTCTTAGCCCACTATACAAGATATGAATGATTTACATAATCAACCCATATATTTAATTAGTTATTCTTTGATCACTAAATTAATTCTTTGATCAAACTAATCAAATAATATTATTAATATATTAGAACTTATAATATATTAATAATCTCCAAGTGTTATTTCTCTCATTTAGTCTATCCAATTACATGGTGCCATGCAACCCAAATGGACCATGCCGGGTCGGGTCAAGTACAAGCCCGAAATAGTTATGGACTTAGACACCTTATCCAACAATAATAACTTAAATAAATAAGTTGAGACACTTAGAAAACATTTAAACACTTTTATGAGTGTTTAAGGTTCAAATGGTTGCATCTAAGTTGCTACGGGACAAGGCAAAAGGGTTTGAAACATCAAAGGGCCTTGTATAGGAGTTCACCACCCAACAAACCCCACACCTTGGAGTTTACGGCCGTAAACTCATAGGTTCATGGCCGTGAACTCCTCAAAGGGTGGTTTTGGGTGTTTTGTGGTGTTATCTTGATCCTAGAACACTCCTAGCTTTATTGGAATAACACCTGAAGTAGTTTAAGGCTTTAGAACACTCCATATGGGAGTTTACAGCCTAAGGTCCTTCATCCTAGAGTTTACGGCCGTAAACTCTTGGATTTTAATTGATTTGAAGCACTTAAACAACAAGGATTGCTTTCATGAATTTATCTAAGGCTAATGGGGACAAGAGACACACTTTGGTGCCTTCACTTGGAGTTTACGGCCCAAGACATGTTCCTTGGCCGTGAACTCCTTTCAAGGAGTGGTTTCTATATGTTCTACTCTCCATTCTAGTCCCAAAGGTGCAAGGTAAATTGTCTAAGGGCTTAAGGGTTGCTTGGAATGATTTTTATCCCACAAAAAGGGGTTTACGGCCCAAGAGGAATTCTTGGCCGTAAACTCCTACTAACTTGTGATTTTGATGAGCTTTTGGTGTTCTAAACAAGCACAAGTACTAGTAGATAAAGTCCTTAAGCATTTGGGGAAAGTTTTAGGGCACTTAAGCCCTTGAAAAGGGGTTTACGGCCCAAGGGAGTTCCTTGGCCGTAAACTCCTAGAACTTGTGTTTCTTGGATGCATTTAGGCCTATAAAGATCATATCCTAACTCCTAAACAAGTTGTCTAACAAGGAATCGGGACTAGGAAGCATTTATGTTCTATTTTGGAGTTTACTCCCCAAGAACGTTCTTGGGCGGTAAACTCCCGGATCTTGTAATCTAAGCATGCAATTGATGTTAATAAACACCTAACAAGTATTGAATCACATATAGAAAAGTAGACTCACAATCTGGGATGAAAACCCGAAGATCCGTCAAAGAGAATATGGCTTTTCTCTATTTGGAATTGTGAATAATGAATTAATTTAATTCAGAAAACTATTTATAGTCCTGGAATATTTTGGCAGAAAATATTTTTATTCCTGATGTTGGACTGTAACAGTATGAAACTTGGAATGCCCAATTTTCACAAAACCAGGAGTATCCACTCTCCTGATATCATCTAAAACATAAACCCTAAGGTACACAAACTTGTTCAGAGAAGCTTGAAAATCACTAAAACTGAACTAGCTTCTATTGAATAGATGATGTTCGTACAATGGAAATTTCGGGTTGTCACAATCACTATATAGGATATGAGTAGAGCTTCATCAAGTTTAGAGCTTTTTACCTCCAAATGGTGCAAAATGGTAATGTGATCCTAGATCCAAAGTGCTTCACTCTTCTAAGATGCTCTTATCTGCCTTCTTACTCCCTCAAGATCACCAAAATACACACTCAAGGATCAAATATACAATAAGGTGGATTAGGGTTTGCAAGGGTCGATATGAGGGTGGAGGCTGACGAAGGAAAGGGTTTTGCAGCTACAAGGATGTTTAAATAGGATCCAAACCCTAAAAATTAGGTTTACACCCTGGCCAGGTACGCCCAACGTACGCGACATGCACCCAACATATGCATGTATGCCTCAAAAATTACAAAAATGCCACTCGGGACTAAATTTGCAAACAATACGCAAACCAAGGGTCAAAATGGAATACCTAGAAAAACAAGATGTTACACTTAGAAGGTTGTAGTTCTAGATGAGAATGCCAAGCATGAGAAGGTTTCGAGCGAGATTCGGATATTCTCCCGAGACAGTAAAGGTTTATTGACCCTTTATGGATGCGTGTGGGTTCCTTTCATATGATGGAACAAGCAGACATTGATGGAAAGTTTTCCATTCATTTGGGAGCAAGAAAGATGCATTGGGACCTTCAGGAGAATTATTGGTGGTCCTACAAGAAGCAGGATGTTGCTAGATACGTAGAGGAATGCTTGAAATACAGGAAGGTCAAGGAATACTATCAAAAGTTTCATGGTAAGTTGAAACCTTTAGAGATCCCCATTTGGAAGTAGGAACACATCACTATGGATTTGATCACTAAACTTCCAAGGACACCGTGAAAATTTGATGTGATATAGGTAGTCATAGATCGATTGACGAAAAGTGCTTACTTTTTGCCCACCCATCAGAGATCCTCAGTAGAGAAGTTGACAGATATTTATGTGAAGGAGATTGTTACCATACATGGAGTTCCGGTCTCTATCAGTTTGAGCTACCAGATGAGTTAAGCTTGATTCATGACATGTTCCATGTAACACCCACAAATTTAAGCTATAAATTTAAGATATATTAAATAATATTAGCTAAATATGTAGTAGTCTTAATGACTATCACGTAGATATAAGGATCGCTTAAATCTGACTTCATATGAAGAAGTTATACTTCTTTGGTGTTTCTTAATCAAATCGACATGGCTATACATGTCATAAAAAGTGAATCATAGATAGGTTGCTTATTATCCTAAGTAATCTAAACAAAAGTCATAGAAATTGTAAAAGTGAGAACGTACATATAAAGAACACATAAATCTGACTTTGTATGAGGAAGTAATGATTTTTTGAAGTTTCAGTATAACAATGTGCGACATAGAAATTGAAATTTCAATCAGTTGAGTGTTAGCCAAAACAATGTAAACGAGAGTTGAATATCTCCCAAAAATATGAACCCGCCAATATAAAGATAGTTAAGAATGGAGTCTGTATGAAAGAGTTATGATTTTCGCACGAACTTTAATAGTCTAATTTTTATTAAAATATGAATTTAAAACAGAGTGAGATGTAGCTGTTGAAACCTAACGGGAAGTTGTATATCTCGTCGAGAGGATTCTGGGGATATAAAGAACGTAGAAAATGGAGCTCATATGCGAAAGTTATGACCGTTCAAAGATATACGAAAAGTTAGCTGACCTGATGACATAGCAGCACTAGGAGGTGCCACATGGTGATGTCGGGCAGTAGAATATTCCACACATGCACCACAAGATTGGGACATATGGTAGCTTCTAGAAGATAGGGATGCAGATGAACGTGGTGGTGGCATGTGGTAGCCAATGAGGGCAACTGTGTCATCCATAGGCGTGTTGTGCCTCTTTTTTGCGTACGACATGCCCCATATATTCTATAAATAGGTTGTGCATTTTCTCATTTCTCACACCAATTCAAATCCTTTCTTAAACTTCGGAGTTCTTAAGCTTGAATTTTCTCTAGTATTTAGGAGTTTTAGCTGGGCTCTGAATCGCTGGAGATTCCAACAAATAGAAGCGTTGGGGTCAGAGTTCTACGTGCAAAATTTTTGGATATTCTGTCAAAAACTTTGTAAGTTACGTTGCACTTATTTTATTTAAGTGTAACTTATATTTATATTCATGGTCGTTATTATGAATCTATAAATAAGATATATCAGTGATTCCATGTCAAAATACTAATTTATTACTTACGGGAGTGATGTGTAGGCTAGACCTAGTGAGGTTTTATAAAGTGGGATTTCCAAATACTATACTCTTTTACCAAACAAATCCTACCTCCGATATGATCTTACCCGGTTGTTCCTTATTAGCTATAGATCAATATTCATTGGGATTATTGAGGAATCTAAACTATCGTCATTATAGTCACGAGAAATATAAGACAAAGAGTTAGTTTTATTTATACCTAGGTCATATCAAAGGAAAATCTAACACGTTAGGCGAAACACTACCCAATATCACAAGTCATCCACTATTAACAAGTGAGTGCATGATTATTGTCAACTTACACATAGATAGAAGTATTTTAAATGCTTAAATGTTATGTGTGTTGTTTAGTTGTGTTTAATATATCTATGCAACATGATATGGTTATTACTTAATTAAACTATATAGTTATCATACTTAAAAAATTGATTAGGTAGAAAAGGGTTGTATGAAATAACAAATCAAAGGATTTGATAGGGGAATATTGGTTAGTAAAGGGCTATGCAAAATAATAAGTTGTGACCAAAGTACTATCATACAATTGTGCCTAAGGTACTATCGTACTGATGTACCTAATCATCTAGGGGGTATAGCTCACATCCACATATTATTTTAGGTAGTCAAGTGGAACATTGGCAGGCTCATTACGTATAGGTGTTAATGAACTACACGTTCATTTGTTGTGCTCCATCCCCCACATGGTTGCCTCATTGATACATATTGCTAATGGAATCCCCAAAGCAGTATTGTCTACTTGCTATTTACCAAAGATCCTTTACGATAGGTCCCTCAAGATCATCATTTTAGGATCAAGAAGTTGGGATAATGGAAATGGGTAACTGGGTTATTTAATTGTTGTGAAATATATAATTAAAATATTATAATATTGTGGGTTGAATACCTTATGTGTTCACCAAGATCTCAAGCCTGACCAACTCAGGTTCTTCGTATCACATGTAATAGTATGAAGGTTCAGAGATATTGATTTTTGAATCTGCCGATAGATTTATGGAGTTTTAGGCTATTAAATAATTTGATGTAAGGCTTGTAAAGACTAGTTTATGCTTAAGTTTTTGTATCGGTTATGGCATCCCAAGCTTTTGAATATTAATGATAAATGTTTCTTTTGAAATGTTTTTTATATTGATATCATTTCACATTAATAATGTTTTGGGAAAAATTTTGCACTAATAAAAGAATGCTCGATCTTAAATAAGCATAAAGAAAAAGTTTTTAATTGGCCGTAAAATTGGGGATGTCATAGGTTGTATTAGAGCATTAGTTTAAGCGAACTAGGAATTTTGAGGATTTCTAGACATAAAATTTGAATGTTAGGCGATGATTTTGAGGTGGGTGTGTCTATTTCATTTTAGGTTGTATACCTGAATTGACACAAGTAGTAGAATACTATAGGGTATGTGCCTTAATTGCTATTACGTGCTTACTGATTTATATTATAGCATGCTTTAGGTTGCCTACCTAGGTTGCTTTATGAAAATGATTTAAGGTTTGTTGTCAACCTTGATTTGGAAACTTTATGTGTTTAGGATTCTAAATGTATAAATTAATGTATTAGAATTGACATATAACTTTTTGGAGTGATAAGGAGGATTATGCGTCTAAACATAATTAAAAACCTTCTCTATCATAATATACTCATGATTCTAGTACCGTGAACGATTGTTCTTGTGTATAGAACATCATGGTGAGAACTCGTAGCAGAATAGGAAATGGTAACGGAAATCAAGCTATGATTTGAGCAATACTATTTGTGTAAATAAAGGAGACCACGTCACACCCCCGGACCAAGCGGTGGAAACGTTCAGAGGCGGGTGACTTCATTGTGCAGTATCATAACAATTGATTATAAATGAAATATAGCAAATCCAAACATCATACATCAATATATCAAACTTACATTGTTTTACATCATGTTTATGTTTTTGAATTACACAAAAGAAACAATGGTGGGTAAATCTCAAAATACATCAAAATAATTCAGCATCCACGGTCCGCAAACCTGCTTACTGATTTCCTGAGAATACAAGTTATTTGAAAAGCGTCAACATAAAATATGTTGGTGAGTTCATAAGCGTTTTGTATAAAAATATGTGTTAGTTGAAAAACTAGAAAATCCCATATTTTCTTATCAAAATAGTTATAAGTCTTGTTTTCAATCAAGTATAGTTGCTTGTGTGTTTTAGTTTATCGTTTTCGAAATCATATACAATCGTTTTCCCCAAAAAATCCTATATTTTCTGATGTGTAAAATAGTACTATTAAAACCCTAAAACTTGTGTTGTAAAAGCTTTGTGTAAAGTATCCAAACGCTTGTTATTATAGTCGAAAGATGTAACATATGTTTATTTCTAAACAATTCACTGATATATTCTAAGTGAGTCATTATAACCATACTAATATGACGGAGGCATGTCTTGGCGTTTCTTAGGCACCTGCGTTTGTTTAAAGACATTTTTCACCCTAGACTGGTCGGTCTAGCTGTAGCGAACAATGAAGGTGTGTGGTGTCAACCTCGTATAGATCTATACACAAATTCCCGCTCTCCCTCCAGGAGACTCTGGTCATAACTCATTACAGGACTTTAAAATGTACACACACACGTGTGTGTGTGTGTGTGTGTATATATATATATATATATATATATATATATAGGTACATTGGAGATTCGTCTGACTAGAATACTAACAGGTTTTTGAGCAAATCGTGAAAATCCATTATTTATTAAATAAATAACAATAGTTATACTCGTTAACTAGATCCATCGTTTTTGTTTATTGAGGATAATCCAATTTGAATCATAATTATAAAAAATGACCCAATATTATTGTCATTGGCAAAAATGGCCCTTCTTTTTATAAAGTATCAAATAAGACCCATATTTGCCAAAAGGTGTCATAAATGGCCCAAAACTTGGTGAATTGTTGAAATTGGCCCATTTCTTCTAAAATACTCATTTTAGGATTATAATTGAGAAAATATTCAAAAAGGCTCTTGTTTATCCAAAAATTTCATTGTTGGTCCTTTAAAAGTTTAAATGTCCAATGATATCTCAAATTTATCCCATAATCCAAAGTAGTCCTTGTATATTTATATGGCCAAAATGATCCCCCAAAAATATCATTATTTCCATTTTCTAACCACTTCCAAATATTTTGTCCAGCAATTTGTTTTAAGCAAATTTTTAGGAAATCCTTAGAGCTTTTGTCATAAAAATTTGTATCTCACATGTTGTAACATACTAGATTTTGATTCTATACATCATTTGAATCTTATGGTTCTAACACTTGAAACTTGCACAAAATTTCGAATTCTAGGACTATTTCATATGGAGTTTTCATAGATTTAACACACATATAACTAGGCATACATGTATAACAAGCAAGTATATCATGATTTAAACAAAATCTTGACTTGTATTCTCCCCAAAACCATGAAAACATCAAAAATAGGAGTATGAAGCTCACCTTGGGTAGGAGATAGTGTAGATGAAGAGGTGTGGTGAGAAATTTGCAGCCTAGAACACTTGATGTATTGTATGAACTTCGTGAGGATTTTTGATATCATAAGGTTGTGAAAACATAATTTATGTGTGAGTAGAAGATTCACATTAAATAAATGTATGAACCACTTCAAGGCATGAATTACTTACCAAAGGCTAGAGAGGATTGTGAGGAAAATGGTTTCTGGAACTAAATCTTGAGCTTTCTTGGGAGAGTTCACGAAGTTTACAGAATGCAAAAATGAATTATGGAATAAGGAAATGGGGTTTATGACCCTTTTTATATGGGATAAGGAGTTGATAGGATGTTCACTTTGATTACTGTTGGGTAATACATAGTTTACTGAGATTTGCATTGGAAATAACCATTTACAACTCACAATCCATAAACACTCTTGGAATGGGGAAAGGTTCACGGTCCAAATGGACCTTAAACAAGTTTTTACGCTCAAAAAGAACCCCCCCCCCTAAGGGGTTTACGGCCAAAAGGGATCCACCCAAGGTGGTTTACGGCCTAACGGTGCCTAGAAAGGTGTTTATGGTCAATGTGTAATGGCTTGAGGTGGTTTACGGCATTAGTGGGTTCTTGGGGGTGTTCACGACCAACCATTGATTCCTAGGGGTAGTTCATGGCCATGAATGCCTCCTAGGGAAGTGTTCATGGTCTTGATGTATAAAAAGCTTTAATAAGTGTGTTTTGTTGTTTATGTGATTTCTATTTGACATAACTTAAACTTCTCATTGTTTTCATAAACTTAGGAGGCTTTAGGGTAGTATAATTCTCAAAGACATTACATACCAAAGCATAATAATAGCATAGATACAAACATTACATGTACGGGACTCTTTTGGCTTGGTTTCTAGATTTGGAAATTTTCAATTGTGACAGAACAAAAAACTACTCCAAGGGAATAGAAGAGAATTCATTGCACCGATTGATGAACCAGTGTTGAATGAAGGTTAGTCAGCTGAGGGAAGCTACATCATAATTATAGACCTAGTTAAACCATGAAGGGTTAAGAGGAATAACATCGACAAAGGGATTGAAAAAGACGGATGAAAGTACAAGGAATTCATGGCTTCCAAACCACCAAGTCTTTCTAGGAGCCCAACACCGGTGGAAGTTATGGGCTAGATCTCTGAGATGGAGATGGTGTTTGACAATTATGACTGCAGCGACCGACATAAGACCATCTTAGTAGTTAGACAACTAAAGACTGACATGTCGAGCTGGAAGAAGTTGTTGGTTGATTCAACGACAAAGGGAAAAGCAAGGAAGATGTCATGGGGGAACTTCCCTGAGTAATTGAAAATGCAATACTACTCGAAAATAGATCTATTGGAAGTAAATGAATTCAAATATCTGAAGAAAGGAAACAGGAGTGTCAACGAGTATGTTGTAGCTTTTACTGAGAAGATGAAGCTAGTTCCTAACTTGGTTCCTACCAAAATTTCCAAAGTAAATAAATTTGCTATTAGACTACCAACGGATTTTGGTCCAATGTTGAAGCTAGTAACCACTTTGAAAGAAGCTATCTGGGCAGCTAGGAATGTAGGGACCCAGATAAGGGAGAAGGGTCTAGAGAGATCTAAAACTAAAGAGAAAGGAAGTTTGAAGGATCTTTAAGGTCCGATAAGAAAAGTAGATTCTCAAAGTATGACCCCAAACGGAAAAAAGTATGGGGGTAACATAGAAGTAACTTGCTTCAACTGTGGAAAGACTGGTCACTACGCTAGCAACTGCACCCAAAGCGTGTGTTACAGGTATGGAGAAACATGGCATTTTAGATGATCCTGGAGGGAGCAGAAGATGAAGCAGAATAAGAGAAGGAAGCTACTTATCCATAGTTCCAAATATGAAATAGTCATCCCATATTGATAATATTATGTTATGTAGCCTAATATACGAGGCATGGAGTATGGTGAACTTGATTAGTATGATTAGTATGGTAATCGTTTTCAGAAGTTATGTGAATCCCTAATTATGTTGTATTAGTCAATATGTTAAGTTGTTATGTGATTTTTCTCGTATGATGACTTGGGGACTAAGAGGCAACTCTTGGGACGAGTATGAGTACGTGTGAAAGGTGGTAGACGCCTATACTACCGAAAGAAAATGACTCACACTTGGATCACGAGGAGTTTGTTTTGTCTGTATCAATCATGGGCATCATTTTGGTGATGATTGAGAAAATGAATGTTATTCCGACCTTGGTGGTCATAACGAATCGAGTCTGATTAAAATAAATATGTGAAGTAAGTTACTCGGTTCAGAAACTATGTTTGATGTAGTATCTAACCTTAGTCAAAATATTGGAGGAGAAGATAATCGAGGCAATCAACAGAAGTATCAAATTCGTCGATAAGGTTGAGAAACCAGTAGCTAGAAATGCTACATGTTGTGATGTGGTTATACCACATTATAATATGAAGGAAGCTGTCTTCCGTGATAGAGTTTAACTCATAGAGACTTGAGTCTAGCCATTGCATCATAAAATAGAAGGTCATTGGAGTGTAACTATTCATTCTGTTATTGTAGCCAATGCAAAGATCATATCATGGGTTGAGTCTGTTTGAGAAGGGATATGAGTCTAAAATGGAGATCAAGCTTGTAACTCAAAAGTTAGGACTGAAGGTCCAACAGAGAATGTAGAGTGGATGTGTTGGAACCTGAAAGTGAACCTCTAGAAATCTCTAACTATTAAATATTCGAAGTTAGTCTTGAGTCTGAAATATTTTGTGGTACAAGATGGAGGTAGAGACCGGAGTGGAAAATGATCCGAGATCATGTACCAGTCTATGCATTAATTATTCTTGTCTTT
Source organism: Lactuca serriola (assembly GCF_051521515.1). Lineage (NCBI taxonomy): Eukaryota > Viridiplantae > Streptophyta > Magnoliopsida > Asterales > Asteraceae > Lactuca > Lactuca serriola. Next base: position 205,601,225 of record NC_136408.1, read on the forward strand.
TGTTTGATGTAATTTTTCATAGGACCAAGACTTTTTAGTTTATTTGGATAATCATTATGTCAGAAGTAGTGTGATTATTCAGTCCTTTGTATGTTAATTGGTTTGTACGATGTTCCTCCTTGACTATTAAAGGAGTGATTTAATGACAAGAATAGTGTGGATTGTTCTTCCAAAGATAGCATATTTTTATATTAACTCTCTTTCACCATTCTCTCATATTAAACACTTTCAAAACATTATACTTGTTTTTTTATTGTCTTTACCTTGATTATACTCATAGTTCTACTTTTATTACTTGAAGTACTTTCTTGATTTCTCTCTTCATTATCGACTAGCTTGCCAGACTTGACTGGAACATGTAATTATAAGCAGATATTAATCTTAGGCATTAACTCAAGGTTTGAGTTTTCAAACCTTGTCCCTGCACATCATATCCTTGTTCTCATAATTTGTATCAGAGCTTGAGTAGTTGTCCTTTAAATCCAAAAGATTAGGTTATAGTTGATTTGAAATTACCTTGGAATTTCGATCATTTCTGTGTTCAGGATAAAAGTTCTTCTATATACCACTTTTCTCAAGATATATTAACTTCAATGGCTGCTTCTAATTCTCAACAAATGTATTCAATGCAAATAGAAAATAGTGTGGGTTGCCCTTCTCGTGCCCCACTGCTAGTTGTTGAAGAGTATGATCATTGGAAAGTCAGAATGGAAAGATTTTAACTTGGTAAAGAAAAAGATGAAGCTATCTGGAGATGCGTTAAAGAAGGTCCACATGTTCTAGTGCGAACAATTGTTAGAGATGTTGTTGCAACTCTCATGGGACAAGATGACAAACGTCAAGCACCTCTCACTACTGATGACATCGAAAAGCTACATGCAGATCAGGTTGCCTTTTTCCGAAATGGTGTTTGGTGTTTCACCTTCTCTTTTTGAGTCATTAAGTTGTGCAAATATGCTAAAGAGATTTGGGAAACACTTCAAGATCTGTTCGAGGGATCAGAAAACATGAAAGATAAGCGTCTAACCTCCATTGTCAATGAGTTCAATACTTTCACTACAACTCCTGGTTAATCTGTTGCCTCGACTTCAAACATATACCGAATCATCGTCAACAACATGAAAACTCATGGAATAGTCCGAATCCCACTTGAATACAACCCTAAGTTCATTAACATCCTCGGAAAGGGATGGGGAAATATGAAATCGTGTCTCCGGAGTAATGGATCTCTGAAAAAGTTGAAGCTCTACCAACTGTTCGATGATCTTTAAGGTCATGAATCAAATGTTGCACAAACCCTACGAGAACTCACAGGAGGTCCTCTAACTCTTGTCAGTTCCTATAATCCTCAGATTCTGAACCTCGCTGTCTCGGACCCTTTCACAACTGTTGTTCTATATATCCCACCAGTTCAACCCTCACCACCAGCCTTAACTGCTCCTACAAACAGCAACTATTAATTAAATGGTGACCTCAACCCTGAAGAAATGGACTCCAAACTCCGCTTCCAATAGGAGATTGCCTTGCCTTCCATGAAATACAACCGTCCTTTTAACAAACCATTTCACAAACATTTCCAGCTCCTCATCAAAGCAATCCTCAACCATTCAACAAACGGAAAACCCACCATCCTACAAACCTAACCTTCTTACATCAAATCACTCCTCAGAATCTTCACAAACTCCGAAGTCAGACAAAACCAAGATCTTGTGTCACAAATGTGGTCATGCAAACCATTTTGCCAAAGACTGCTTAGTTGAAGTCACACAGAAACCCAAGATTAAGGACTATGCTTACTATGCACGTCAAGCTCAAGAGATGGCAGAGAGTGAAAAGGCTTTTGTTACCACTATGTCAAGAGAAGTAGAAGGGTATTGGTCTTCTGGAGATGATGATGACATAAGTACTAGCAGAAATATGTGCTTTATGTTTGAGAGACAATTGAATATGATGAAGGATATTGGTCATCTAGATCAGAGGGGGATTATGAAGATGTCGAACCTAACTACTACAACATGGCTACCAACGATCCACCCAATAAGAAGTTAAAAATAGATTCTTTAGAACGAGAGCTTGTAATGTCAAAAGATGAATGTATCATTCGTAAAGATAAATGTGAAATCACTTATTCTGAAAGAAATATTTTAATTTATGACAACAAACATCTCAATGCCAAAATAGAAGCTTTACATAATTCCGTTGACATTCTTGAAACAAATGAACGGATGACTCATAACTTTCGTCATCCTGGGTCAAAAGCTCTTGGTCTCGAAAGCGAGTTTCCGAAACCAATTGCTCGTCCCTTGAAGGAGTTGCAAAACCTAACTTTTATGGGAGACGTTCCGAACCATAAACATTCGGACACCCTTGTCTCGCCTTTGTCACCCCTTCCTGAGACGTCTGACCAATTTGCATCACTGATTCCTGAGTTTCAGCCTATAGTTGTCAAGTGTCCCGATTCAATGCCTTTTTTGCCTCTGACAAACCTGGACCTGAATCGGACTTCAGAATCCCACTCTAACATTCCAACCATTGTCGTTCAAATTCTGAACCACAATCCATCTAACAACTATGTTGTTGAGAAAATAATTCTAGAGACAACCGAACCTGATACTTCTGAGTTTGTTTGGGCATCGTTAGATAGTGACATTGATGATTCGTCGAATTCATGTAAGTCTGACTCGCAAGTGGTTTCCAAACAAAACTTGTGCTATTCAAGCCTGTGTTTAACAATCCATCTTTAGGTCAAACCTCCAAGTCCACTTTCAACTCTAAAAAGAAACCAATATTAAATAGGAAAGATGTTGTTGATCCTAAGGTAGAAGCCAAAAATTCTCTCAAAAAGGAAATTAAGTCAAGAAAAAATTCCAGATTCCTTGAGAACTCCAAAAAGAGTGTATCTCAGACTGCCAGCCCATCGACTAGGAGTCACAACACCTTCGTATCGGTCAAGATTCTCAAAAGGCCATCTAATCCTCCAAATCAGTTGGAACATAAGAAAAGTATTAACCCCACCTTGAAAAAGCCCATTGCAGATACTCAATCTGTCAGAACTAACTCTCATCAGACTATTTCATCTGTTTTTATACCCAAATATGATGGTACAATTTCCAAACCTCAACAGTTTTCAAAACCAAATCTATCTTCAAACAAAGAACGAGTCTTTAAGAAAACAGTTTCACAAAAGTCTTCAAAACAAAATCTTGTATGGAAAATAGAAAATCTCAAAAATGAAACTATAACTCCAAAAGACAAATCCATTCCCATTACTCCGGAAGTTGCTGGTCCGAGAATAGTTTTTCCAACACCACATGTCATTGAGTATGATTACTGGATTGATGTAAGAACTATGGCCTTCTGTTTATTTCTAAATGGATCTCGGAATAAACCCTCTAAAAAAATTGTTGCTCAAAGGTCACAACCAAAGACCGAAACCCATGTCCGTGTCCCAAAAGGATCTCAGAATAAACCTCTAGTGTTTAAAAGTTTTAGCGGGGCTCTAAATCGTCGGAGAGTCCAACAAACAGAAGCATTTGAGTTGGAGTTCTGCATGTGAACTTTCCGGACATTCTTTATATCACAGGTAACAGTGCGAAGGTTCAAGGATATTAATGTTTGAATCTGCTGAGAGATTTACGGAGTTTAGGTCATTAAATAATTTGATGTAAGACCTATAAAGATTGGTTTATGCTTATGTTTTTGTATCGGTTATGACAACCAGAGCTTTTGAATATTAATGATAAACGTTTCTTTGGAAATGCTTTTGATATTGATATCATTTCATATTAATAATATTTTTGGACAAATTCCGCACTAATAAACGAATACTTTGTCTTAGATAAGCATAAAGAAAAAGGTTTTAATTAGCCATAAAATTAGGGATGTCACATTCCATGCATCCCAATTACGAAAGTGTCTGGTAGACGAGACAATTGTGGTTCTTCTTGAAGATATTTGGGTTGATGAAAGACTCGACTACATGGAAAAGCCTATTAACATTATCGAGAAGAAAATAAAGACCCTCCAAAATAAAGAGATTGTTTTAGTGAAAAGTGCATTGGTAGCATTGAAAAGGTTCTGAATGAACCTAGGAGCCAGAGACGGAGATGAGATCGTATTACCCGGAGTTATTTACTGATGACGGCTTTGAGGACGAAGTCTGATCCAAGCGGGGGAGAATTGTAATGCACCGATTCTTAGTATGTGAATTTTTTTTTCTTACTTTATTATTTCAGCCTTATTTAATTATTTTAAAAGGAAAAAAGAAGTATTTGGGGTAACTTTGGACAAATCATGCGATATTAGTTGTTTTGGGGGTATAAGGGGTCATTATGGCAATCTTGTAGGGCCACTATATATATATATATATATATATATATATATATATATATATATATATATATATAAAGCCAATAATCTTATAACCTTTAGGGCAAGTCGGCCATATACCATTTTTTGGTAGGCCTAAAACCCTCATGGATCCATGGCTTTTTTAAAAGAGAACACGTGTGTATGTTTGCTAGGGTGTATGTGCGACATTTTGAAAGGGTGCGGGAAAAAGAGATAAAGATTGAATTTGAACGCGTTTGAGGGGTTTTGGGGGGCTGATCGGTGGTGAAGAAGAAGGACGAAAGTAGTGGTGTTGATCCGTAGCTTGAGTAAGTACACAACCTAATTGGAATTCTTCTTATTCTCTCTTTTCTTGTTTGGTTTTGATCCCACCCTAGACCCACCGGTGGCCACCATGATAAAGTGGAAATGGGTGGTAAAACCTCTTGGTTGTAAGACCTAAGGGTTGGAGAGAAACCAAATCCTAATTGAGAAGTAGTCTTTTCAGAACAATGTACTTTGTTTCTCCTTAAGGCAATGTACTTTGGGGTGTGAGATTGGAATTCTTATTGGATTTTTGACTTGATGGTTCATCACTAATTTAAGGACTCATTTTACATGTTATATTCATTTTGTTTGTGACATAATGGGTTAAGAGGCCATTTAACCCATAATAACCAAAGTTAGAAATGTTGTGAATTTGACCAATTTGCCCCTGTCTTAGAAAAATTATGGAAGAATCACCAGGAGTTGGAATTAAGATCCGTAAACTCTTAAAGCTTAAAAATTGAGTCTACTTGACCTGATATAGATCCTAACTAGGGTGAAAGTGACCGTTTTTCCAAACTAGTCCAAAATGAGCTAAAATGATATGCAGTTTTGTAAAATTCACCATAAATTGTAGAAAAATAGTATGAACTTGTATAAATAGTCCTTGAATAGGTATTAACCTGAACTTCATGAACATGGTTTCGTAACTTGGTTCAGATTGGATTAAGAGGGTCAAAGCATGCCTTAAACAGGTTGTTGTTATCGGTTAAAATCTGAAAACTTAGCCTAGAAGACTAATTATATGTTTATTGTGAAAGTGTAACGACCCAAAAATCACGACTAAAAATTTCTTTTAAAACATTAATAAAACCATATTTATAAAAACCGTATCATACGTCATAACATAATTTTCGAGTATTAATTCAAAACATAATCTTATTATCAGAGTAAAACATTCCCAGGCTAGTTGACTATGGTGTGTGCACTGTAACCTCTCTGAGCTCCTCTTTTGAAAACTGAGTACCTAAAACCAAAAACTGAAAAGAATAAGCATGAAGCTTAGTGAGCTCCCTCAAACTACCACATACCATGAAACATATAAAGCACATACCGGGTCTTGCCCACTACATCGGACCGAGGTCCGGACTAACTGGGGCCTTGCCCCTGCATCAGACCGAAGTCCGGAACTGGCTAGGACCTTGTCCCTTGCATCGGACCGAAGTCCGGACTAACTGGGGCCTCGCCCCCTGCATCGGACCGAAATCCGGAAACTAACTGGGACCTTGTACCCTGCATCGGACCGAAGTCCGGACTAACTGGGGCCTTGTCCCCTACATCGGGCTAAAGTCCGGAACTGACTGGGACCTTGTCCCCTGCATCGGACCGAAGTCCGGAACTAACTGAACATAGCATAGCATAACATATCAACTAGCATGAACACATAAACTGCATACTGCATCGGGCGGTAGCCCGGAACACATAACACATAAATCTTGTCTGAGCCACGAAGGCATCAAACATACTAACTACTGCATCGGACCGATGTCTGGAAACTACTGCTAGCTAAACGGGTCGGCATTGTGGCCTTAGACATGTTCCTACTGGAAGGAAACTCACCTGAACTGTTGAGCTCTGCTGATAACCCGCTGGCTGCTAACCAACAATCCTCTGAGTCGCTGCTCCTCTAGCTCTCCGAGCTACCAATATCAATATGACACTTAGTCTAACAGTCCTCTAAAAGTCAACTAAGTCAACTCTGGTCAAAGTCAAAGTTCTGGTCACATTCAACCTTCCAGGTTGACCCTACTCGTCGAGTCAGCCTACTGGCTCGCCGAGTTCATAAGCTCAGAAACCCCTTTCATTCACGACTCGACACGCCGAGTCAGACCATGACTCGCCGAGTCTACTGATTTCCGAGTTCTGTTCTGTCCAACTCACTAAGTCTTCACTCAACTCACTGATCCGAGTCTTAACTAGAAGGGTTTGGGGTTTCGCGACTTGACTCGCCGAGTCCAAGGCAATCTTTAACAGACTCGCCGAGTTGTTCTTCCAACTCGTCGAGTTCCTGCCTATCTTCATCCAACTCGCCGAGTCCACCCATGTGACTCGCCAAGTTACTACGCGATTTAAGTATGGTATCTAGCCCGACTCGCCAAGTCCTCTCCCAGAGTCGCCGAGTCCTTACGTGCATTCTCATAATCTCGAGTCACAGAGCTACTCTTTTGCTCCAAACAATAGATATGGGTTCTCAGAGTCCATTAGCAACATAAAGTTGCTACCTTTACGTGCTTCTTGTCTCATAATACCAAAAACCAAGCTAGAAAGGAACTTAACTCATGGGGAATGGCTTTTGCATAACTACTAACAGGGATTTCTGCATCTTTGGTCCAAATAGAGCTTAAATATGGAGTTTCAACTCCAAATCTAACTTGTGCACCAATTTCTCATCACATACTCTCAAAGAAACCCTAAAACTCCATGAAAGATGGATCTAGAAAGGAGAAATCCAAGGATAACGATTCATTACCTCCAAATGCTCTAAAAAGTTCCACCAACTCTGGATCCAAGGCCTCATCTTGCACCACTATGAATCTCTTCTCTTCCAAGCTCCAAAAACGGTTATCGTGGCCAGGGTTTGGGGTTCCGGACTATAAGGGCCGCAAATGAGACCTAGGGAAGAGAATAAGATGCTTAAATAGGGTACGAAGTCCTGAAATTAGGGTTTCCCAACCTAGACCAGACTCGCCGATTCCACTTGCCGACTCGCCGAGTCGATCACTTACTTTACACCTGGATCCCGCTCCGACTCACCGAGTTCCTCCCTGGACTCGACGATTCGACCCTCTTTAACTTATGGTTTTCCTTTCCTTTCTTGACCTTTATGATTTTGGGTGTTACAGAAAGGTAGCCATTCCTAACCTTGATTGCTATTATTAGGAGGTTTGAAGGATGTCCTGGTGTGAGTGATTCTCGTGCTACATTTGGAGGTTGATCTTGCTACTTGAGGTGAGTTTCTCATTACACTGTGTGATATTGTATTTTGTTTATGTTAATGAGTGTGTGCTATGTGTTGTTTATGCAGGTAGTATTAAGAGTGGTTAGAGTCTAGTGGTGGTATGGTTTTCCCTCACGTATTGATGATTATGCATGGTTGTACTCGACACATCCGAGTGGGGGATCGAGCATAGCCAATGTGTCCCAAAGGCTCGATGTACTAAGCAAGGGGGATCGGGCATGTCCAATATGTCCCAATGGGTTCGGGTATGGGGGTCGGGCTTATTTAATGTGTCCCAAATACTCGATATACTAAGTAAAGGGGATCAGGCCTAACCAATGTGTCCTCATAGGAGTATGTTAATTTCTGATTTATTCTTTGACATGAATACATAGTTATGTGTTTGATACTATTTGTATCTGTGTATAGGGGTAAGGATTGTATAATATCATAACGTGTATGTGTGAAATTTACTAAGCTTTGTACTTACCCTTTTCCCTTTAAAAATATTGTTTCATGTATACATTATGGTTGATCATGATCGTATACACTAGCACGAGGAAGGTGGTTAGAATTCTAATATTTGATTGATTGTGTTTTCATAAATTTTAGAATTATAAATGATAATGGCTTTTTTGGAAATTAAATTGGTCTTAGGTTTTGTTGTAAATTTATTTTGAATAAAAGACATTAAATGGATGATTTATGCTATTTTAAAAAGTTCAAATTTATTGAGAATTTTGGGATGTTACAAACTCGCATCAATTAAATATATAAATAAAATTAATTAATTACCTATTTGTAAGAACAATCATATAAACATTATGAAATATTAATATAAAAGTGACAAACTTTATGCACAATTCATGGTGTTCCTACTTCACTCCTAATCTAGGGTTAGCTCGACATTGTATGCGTTCCGTCTATGGTTTGTCTTCATGTATATTACAACAATATTAATTCCAAACAATTGAAAATACATACTTTGCATTCAAAAAATAGTGAAGTCATATGTCAGGTTATAAATAGGAAACATAAAATAAAAAAATTCTTAGCTTCGTGATGGTTCAACCTAGGATGATTGTGAACGCTTAACTAAATATAATTTTGTTGACGACTTGACTAATCTTTGAAATCTTAATTGTTGGAATTGTATTAAACTTGGAAGGTGGAAAGAAGTTAGGGTGAGTTTAGGATGCTTCGAGGCGATAAAGAAGAAAATAAGACCCACCATAATGCTCCAATAAGAAGTCGTATGGCTACACTTAACATGCTGTAAAGAGACCCTTCCTAGTGTATGGCTATGCTTAGAAGCCGTAGGGGTACGATGCATAGCTCGCACCCTTACTCAATTGTGATATATAGTTACATCCAAATGTTGCACAAAAAATCTCGTTTTTCATCATATCATTACAAAATTTCTTAAGAACCTAAAAAGCATATATATTTTAATCATAGTAAAATCTTTGAAAAGGAAAAAAACACTCAGATTACATCATAAAATAATGTTAAATAATGAGTTTCAATTGTACCAATCACAAACATGCTAATTTAGGTCCGATTAGGGATCAAATTTGCAACAAACACTTAGTTTTGACCAAAGGTGCCATTTTCACCAAATGTAGGAGACGAAACACACTTAATTTTATTATTTCACCATACCAAAAGTAACCTTAATCTAATATCTCGATGGTTAATCTTTTAACACACTATTTTCCTTCTTCTTTTTTTTAATTTTATTTATAAAGAGATTTTGTAATTTAGCCTCAAATAAAAGTTAGAAGAAATACGGGTATGTGGGCACTTTCTCAGCCCACATCGCATAACTACTGAATTGCATTAGGATGAGATGACCTACAAATAAAATAACAGACAGGCTTCTTTTTCCCTTCTCTTTTCGTCTCTTTTTTCTAACTTCCTCCCTCTCATATATCCTTGCGATTTTCCTTTAGGTAAAGAAATTATAAGAGGGATTTGATGTACTTTCTCGTGGATCTCAACTACTCCATTGATCATGAATTCAATACAAACCAATCAAGGTTTGATATGCGAACCTAGATTTCTATATGTTAATTGATTTTTAAGTGTCTTGTTGTGTTTTAAGTTCTCTTAGATGAATCGATACTGGAATTCTACGATCCATGAATGGAGTTTACGGGTTTCTTTTGACGAAGTTCACCGTATTTGTCGTTTTGGTTGATTATCTTTCGATGACAGTTAGCTAGATAGTCATAATAGGGCTTTTTGGACATGGGTTGAGCAGCTTTTTTTTCCTTTTAAATTTAATCGAATAAGTGGTTTAACTATTAGGATGATTACAACCCTTTCGGAGTGCAACTATTTTACTATGTTTATGCGATGGAGATTATTCTAGATGAAGTTACCCTAGCATTATTGGAAACCTAGAGAAATCCTGCACTTTCCTTAAAAGCTTTTGTACATTCTTAAGGTTCTTTGATTTAAGGAATCATATATTCATCCTGTCTTTGAGTGCATCCTAAACACCCTTTTGAATCCCCCCCTGTTTTAGGCTTAAGATAGTATGAAGAGAGAAATACTTTAGTAAATATATGACTCTATGTGGATGAGCAAAGAATTTTCCATTCAATAAGACAGTTATTCAATGCATCTTAGGTGCTTTTTCTTTTTGACTTAATAGTCTTTATGAGGACAAGACTCTATATGGATGAGCAAAGAAGTGTCCATTCAATAAGGCTTAGCCGGCAGCCAAGCGGGTAAGCCTGTAGATTCGAGATCAGGAGGCCAGAAGGGTCGTACTTGTGGCAAGTGCGGAAAGAGTCATGAGGGATCTTGTCAGGCAGGGATTAGCTACGAATGTGGCAAGGAGGGGCATATGGCGAAGGATTGCCCCCAAGGATTTTGTAGTCTGTTTCCACAGCAATCAGGCCGGCCATCGGAAGGTCGGGTGCCCTCAGCTTGTTCTTGGATCAGCCCATGGTTCCATTCATGTTACATTGCATGCTACTGATGTTCGGCTGGTGAAGGCCGAGGTTCCGAAGGCTCGTGGGAGAGATTTTCAGTTGACAGCAGAGGAGGTCCACGCAGCACCTGATGTCGTGGTTGGTATGTATTTTCTAGTTTATTTATCTATTCTGAGATTCTCTTTTGTGATTATCCTATACTATATTTAGGTACATTTCTTGTGAGTTCTGTACCTGCTTTAGTGTTATTTGACTCGGGTGCGAGTCGATCCTTCGTCTCTATTGCCTTTAGTCGTCACATCGGCATCCGACGTGAGGCGTTAACTCGGCCTCTGAGGGTTTCTATAGCAGATGAGCATGCGGTTTTTGCTACCGAGGTATTCTAAGGATGTGTGCTGGAGATTTTTGGCATCGAGTTTCCGATTGACCTGGTACCGATCGCGACGGGTGATGTTTATGTCATCATGGGCATCGATTGGTTGAGCCACTTTGGAGCAGTGATCGACTACGAGCGCCAGTTGGTGACTATACGAGACCCTAGTGGGGGAGTGCTTATGTTGGCTCAAAAATATGGTTTATACTTTGCTTTTCTAGGAAATTGTATTTTTATGTAATATCTTATATGTGTTTACGGCCAGGGAGGTGTTTACGGTCGTAAACAGGTTTACGGCCGTAAACCCTGTTTACGGCCCATGTTTCCCGTCTGTATATATATAGGGGTGAGGGGTGTGAGGAATAGATGGATGAACACTAGAGGAGCTTAAGTGTGTGCATTTGAAGGTGTTCTAGAGAGAGAAAAGAGAGTGTATGTTAGTGTGTGTGAATCTTGTATCCGGATCTTCATTCATAATCATATCATACAAGATTCATCATATTCTTCTTCTCCCTCTCTTCTATTGTGATCTGACATCATCCGTTTGATTGGGATTCCGCACCATCAAACGGATCTGATTGATACACATGCATTTTTGGGGACTTACAATTGGTATCAAAGCTTGGTTTGTATCACTCATTTTTGTCAGATCTGGAGCCGATTTGATCTTATTTTGGAAAGATTCTTACGTTTTTGGATAGATCTCGAAAAATTAAGGCGGCTTTGTTCGTTGCGTTTTTCTTAAAAACGAGTTTTTGATCGATTTCTAGAGCAAAAAGGGTGAAAAAACGTTGTTTTTCGTCAAGAACAGCGATTTTTGGAGAGTTTACGGTCTTTTAAGGGTTTACGAGGTGGAGTTTACGGCCGGAAACAGGTCGCCGGAATTTACGGCCGGAAACAGGTCGCCGGAGTTTACGGCCGGAAATAGATCGTCGGAGTTTACGACCGGGAACTGGTCGCCGAAGTTTACGGCCGGAAACGTGTCGCCGGAGTTTGCGGCCTCGGCTCGGTGGTCGGTGGATTGCGGCTTGGTACAACTCGGTGATCGACTTGAAGAACGGCTCGGCTCAGATCGCAGCTAGGGAAGTGATATTATAAAGTGAGAACATGCCATCTAAGTCTACGTAATGTACCCAAAGTTGAAGGATCTATGCTCTGGTTTGATGCGTCGGTAGGCACGAAAGATTCTAAATGGACTTGACTAGGCAGAGTTGAACTTAGCAAATTTATAGACTTGACAAATCTTGACCTAGTTAGATACGTTTAGCCTGACAATACGATGCTTGGATAGGTTGAGTAGAGAGATATATATGGGAATCCACTCGTCACATTAAATGAACCCGTACTTGGAACCATGGTTTAACTTTTCCTTGATGTGCGGATTCCATCCTTAATTCCGGTTGGATGGGGCAACTGGTAAATTCCATTAAATTAGGTCTATAGAAAATCGTTTTCTTTCTTTCTGTCTGTTAGTCATATGTTGTCTCCTTTGCGTGTCTTCCAATCCGACCTGGTACACAACATATGCGACTCTATTTCTCTACATGTTATATATATGAAAGTCCTCTTATCTGTTAGCCATATGTTGTCTCCTTTGCGTGACTTCCAATCCGACCTGGTACACAGCATATGCAACCTTCTACTTCTCAACCCCTCTGAAACAATAAGTAATAACAATCTGAATCTGTTCTCTCTCTAAATGATTGTCTGCTCACCCGTGTAAGGAGTACTCTGGAAGTTCTTGATGGCTGGGGCATATCAGGAAGCGGGAAACATGTTCCGGTACAATTAAAATTGAACACTCAAAGATTGTCTATAGATCTCGCTGCTCAATTTAGGTGAACAACAATATCCCTGGTCGTCGTCAGCTGAATGGTCCTTAAGATATAGTATCTAGGAACTTAGGATCAGATATAATATCTAGGAACTTAGGATCACTTTGTCTTACAAATAATAGTATGTCCTAATTTTGTCACAATTTTTCGTGTTTAAGTGGACAACAATACCAGCGATCGACCAGATAAAGACGTGAAGATAGAAGGTACCGACAAGTGGATTAAGGCTGTCTAAAAACTTTGATCCCAAATCATTCTTAAAGTTAGATATCATTTTGTTTTTGTTAAATTTGTTCATAGTTTCTTCTAATTTAAATATTAGGGGAGAATTAAAAAAAATTAAAAACCAAAAAAAATCAGAAAATTAAAAACAAAAAAATAGTGTTATTTATGTTTTATTTCTTGTTTAAGAAAATCAGAAATCCAAAGAAAAAATATTTTTGTTTATGTGCTAAGTTTTCTTTTAGTTTTGTTTTGTCTTGAAAAATGATTTCAGGTATAGATAAGACTCATGAAGTTTGTGTCGAAGATTTCTGAGCCAAGGCTTCATCCATGAGCATCGAAGAATTCACATTCGAAGGAGCAAGAAATGAAGATTATTCTTTCGACATTCAATCCTTCAACCCCAAAAGAAAGGTCAAATTTACTTGAAGATTATGTGACAGATTGCATTGACGCCTCCTCAATCAGTCTGCTGCTATCTTGAACTTGCTGAAGTGATCCAGAAGATTTGTTCTCTCTGTTGTTCTCTCTGAAGATTCTCAAGCTGAAAGCGCTATCTTTCAAGAATCAGTACGTCAAGCCTCCTCACCTGACGTGCGTTCAAAGCCAAATTCTGAAGAAAAAAAAAGCCCAACCGCTCAATATGAAGTCATTCATTGAAGATTCATCAAGTTCATCTTGAAGCTGTGAAGAATTTGAAGATTAATGTTGAAGCCAAGTTCCCAATGAAGATTAACAAGAAAAGTCAGCTACTTTTTAGGGGGATCTTGTTGGGTCATTTAAGAAAAGAAAAGAAAGCTATAAACCAAGGGGGAGATTGTTGGGTCAAAAATATGGTTTATACTTTGCTTTTCTAGGAAATTGTATTTTTATGTAATATCTTATATGTGTTTACGGCCAGGGAGGTGTTTACGACTGTAAACCCTGTTTATGGCCCATGTTTCCCGTGTGTGTATATATATATATATATATATATATATATATATATATATATATATATATATATATATATATATATATAGGGTGAGGGGTGTGAGGAATAGATGGATAAATACTAGAGGAGCTTATGTGTATGCATTTGAAGGTGTTCTATAGAGAGAAAAGAAAGTGTGTGTTAGTGTGTGTGAATCTTGTATCCGGATCTTCATTCATAATCATATCATACAATATTCATCATATTCTTCTTCTCCTTCTCTTCTACTGTGATCTGACATCATCTGTTTGATTGGGATTCCGCACCATCAAACGGATCTGATTGATACACAGACATTTTTGGGGACTTACAGCTTACAGTGTATGGCGAGGGTACCAGATATGGGCTAGCTTTCTGCTCTGCCGCCAGGGCATGGTAGAGTTTACAGCAGGGTCGTATGGGATTCTTGGCATATGTGATGGATTCGCAGACTGTGTCATAGAGGCCGAGTTCTACCTCCGAGGTTCCGAAAATATGCGAGTTCCCTAATGTTTTCCCCGAGGAGTTATCGGGTGTGCCTCCCGAGAGGCAAGTGGAGTTTCGGATTGATTTGGTTCCGGGAGTAGCACCTTATCGCCTTGCACCGCTAGAGATGCCAAAGTTATCCTCACAGCCTCAGGAGCTGATGGGGAAGGGATTTATTCGCCTGAGTAGCTCACCATGGGGAGCGCCGATGCTTTTTGTCAATAAAAAGGATGGTTCAAACCATATGTGTTGATTACCGAGAGTTGAACACGTTGATGGTCAAGAACCGTTATCCACTTTCGAGGATTGATGATCTATTCGATCAGCTACAAGGGCATCTTGGTTTTCCAAGATTGATTTGAGATCCGGTTATCACCAGATGAGATCGTGTGAGGAGGATATTCAGAAGACGACCTTTAGAACTCATTATGGGCATTACGAGTTTGTGGTGATGCCTTTCAGACTCATTAACGCACCAGCGACATTCATGGATCTCATAAACCAGGTGTGTAGGCCTATGTTGGACCGGTCGGTGATCGTTTTCATTGATGATATCTTAGTGTATTCGAGAGCCAAGGAGCAGCATTAGGAGCATCTGCGAGATGTTCTTGGGGTTTTGAGGTCGGACAGGCTGTATGTCAAATTCTCCAAGTGTGATTTCTGGTTACAAGAGGTCCAGTTTCTAGGATATCTCATTAATCAGAACGGGATATTTGTTGATCCGGCCAAAATTGAGGTGGTTATGCGATGAGAGGTGCCGAGATCCCCATCCGAGATTCGGATTTTTCTGGGATTGAGGTGGTTATGCGATGGAGGAGGCGCATAGATTGAGATTCTCAATCCATCTAGGAGCCACTAAGATATACTTGGACCTGAAGAGAGATTATCGGTGGCCCTGTATGAAAAGGGACGTGGCTTGAGTAGTCAAGAGGTGCTTGATATGTCGTCAGGTTAAGGACAAGCACCAGTGTCCTCATGGTCCATTGTAGCCTCTGGAGATTCCCTAGTGGAAGTGGGAACAAATTTCCATGGACTTCATCACCAAGTTGCCAAGGATTGTGCGTGGAGTTGACGCGATTTGGGTGGTTGTGGATTGGCTGACAAAGAGTGCTCACTACCTCCCCATTAGTGAGAGTTCTTCTGTAGAGAGATTGGCCGAGATTTATGTGATGGGGGTGGTATTTCGACATGGAGTGCCAACCTCGATAGTGTCAGATCGGGACGTGCGTTTTACTTCCAGATTCTGGAAGAAATTTCATGAGGAATTGGGTACCCAGTTACACTTCAGTACTGCATACCATCTGCAGACAGATGGGCAAAGCGAGTGGACGATTTAGATGCTTGAGGACATGTTGCGTGCATGTGTTATGGATTTTGGAGGAAGTTGGGACACTTATTTACCCTTGGCTGAGTTTTCTTACAACAACAGCTATCATTCGAGTATTTGTATGCCTCCCTTTGAGCTTCGTTATGGGAGAAAGTGTCAGACTTCCATTTGTTGAGGAGAGGTGGGGCAGCGAGTGATGGGTGGCACTGAGATAGTGCTAAAGACGACTAAGCAGATTCAGTAGGTCAGACAGAGGTTACTGACGACCCAGAGTCGCCAGAAGAGTTATGCAGATAGGCGACGATCCGAGTTGGAGTTTCAAGTCAAAGATTGTCACACCCCTAACCGAATTGGCGGAAACGTTCGGGAGTGGAGGACGTCATGTACAGTATCATAACAATGCATAATAGTAAAACAAGCAACAACATCCATTGCATTAATAGAATAGTAAAATACATGTGTATTCTTTAGTAAAGTTTAAATGACACCAAAAATGTATAATCAAAATAATGACGAGTCTTGATTCCACTCCGTCCTTCAAAAGCTTCATGGGTGTGCTTGTCTACTGGTTCCCTGAGAATACAAGTTATTTTCAAAGAGAGTATCAGCATAAATGCTGGTGAGTTCATAAGTGTTTAGTGTTATTTAGTAATTAAAACCTTGGAATGTTTGTAGTAAAAACCTTAAAAAGTTTGTAAAGTTTTCCCAGAAAATCCCATATTTCCTGCTTATAATGAAAAGTGGCCTTCTACCCGAGGCCCCACTTTACATGTTAGTTCTCATATAAAATGTAATGTTTGCATGTATACTTGGAATAGTATGGAAAAAAATATAGTAGTACTTTATTACCATATAAAAGTATGTTTTTCCCATTTAATACTATCGTCTATTAGGAAAATAGAATGATTTAACCCAGCAATACCACTGCTGAAATATGCAGTTAATGAGAAAAATGAAGAGTCATAGTCGTATTAAATGTACTATATGCTTTAGGGAGTCTTATTGCCTTTAAAACCGATTTGGTTAATTAAAAATTTAAATGTGATGTAGTTGTAACCATGCTGATTGACGACTGAATACCGAACGACCTTCTGGCATCGAAAAAATAGTAAGATGACATTTTGTCACCCCTTGGCCTTACCGGTTGGGATTATAGCTAGCAGTCGGGGTGTGGGAGTGTTTGTCCCGTATAGATCTATACACACAATGTCCGCTCTCCCTCCAGGAGACTCTGGTTACAAATGTGATACAACAATGTATTGTTGTACCATGAAGTAGTATTTCACATTCTAGTTATCGTGTTCTTTCTATACTTATATACATATATATATATATATATATATATATATATACTGGAAAGAACATATACATATATATATACATGTATATGTATATGTATATGTATATGTTCTTTCCAGTTCTTGTATACGTATATTTCTTTGTTGTTCTTGTATATGTATATGTATATGTTCTCGTCTGTTCTTTGTATATGTTCTCTAAATTATACCTATTATAGTTTACTAGTATGTTTAGTTTGTTCTCGACTTACAGAAAGGAGTCAATTGTTCGGCTTGAATAATTGAGTTAAGTATACTTTTTAAAGATAAAATTTTATATTCATATTCGCATTTAGCATGTATAACTATGAGTTAATCGACATTTGGACTAGTGTATCCTAACTGAAGACCACAACCAAACAAGGAACAGGAGTTAAGGTTATCGACAATAGTCCTAAGTCCATTAAAGCATACTTATACACTAATACATAAATAAATACGGTTTTGAAAGTAAAAGAGTTTGAAAGAGAGTTTAAAAGTAGTTTAGAAAGAGTTTTACAATAAAATTTAACAATGTTTTAAAACTAGTTTGGAAATGAGTTTGAAATAAGATATTTGACAAGTATACAAATGTTTATACTAACACAAATGTACTTGTGTTCAACTTGTATCCCCCCCCCCCCCTAAAAGCATTTAAAACAGTTTAAAAGGTTAATTGCAGGGGTATGAACTCACCTGAAGTGAGTGGTTTGAATGAAAGATCGATATGGGATGTTGAGTGTCAAGTGAAGTCTCAAACTCAAATGGATCCTATTTAGCATGTAATAACACATATATGTATCAAATTAGGTTAAATCACAACTAGTTATGATAGGAAACCACCATAGGGACTAGGAAACACTTGAAAGTAAGTGTTAAAATCATATGTGAGTGAATGAGGGAGGTTCACGGCTACACTAAGGTGTGTATGGCTATGGGTGTATGGCCCATGAGTATACGGCTGTACACTCATGAAGAAGTGTGCAAATGAAGTGTTTTAAGGTCCTTTCTAGCATAAAGGAAGTGTTCTAGGTCCCATGCTTAGCTTTTAGGAAGGTTTAAGGCCAACTTTGATCAACAACAAGGGTTTACAGCCCTTTGAGGTGTGTACGGCCATACACATGGGTTTACGGTCGTATACCCTTCATGTTCTTGCTAAGATGGTCGATTTTGAGATGAACATCAAGTGTTTCTAGTAGGTAACAAGCATAGGAAGCAGTTACTCACGATTTGGAAGCTTGATGAGGGATTACAGCCACCAAGAACTAGTGTGTTTTCTTGGTTTTCTTGGTGAAAGATGAAGATCTAGCCAAAGATGAAATTAATGAGATGAAAACATGGATTCACCACTAGATAAAGCAATGTAGTAACAAATCAAGGTAGGAAAAACTTACATCTTTGAAGATCTAGGTGAGAAATGTGATGATAGTTGAGAGAGAGAATCTGAAATCTGGGCTTGGGAGTGTGTAAAGTGTTGGAAAAATGACTAAGTGTCATCTTTATAGGTGAGAGTGTATAGCCATGAGGGGGTGTACGGTGGTAGACTCCTCCTGAAGGAGTGTTTGGCCCGAAATGCAACTTTATGACTTTGGTAACGCATCCCTAAACCTCAACCTTAATTGTACTAAACTTAGAACACTCAAACAGACTTTAAAAAATGCTAAAAGATAGCAGAAACGAGCCTGACTTTGATTGAATTCAATGTCTTATACAAAAGAGAAATTTTGGGTTGTCCCAAAGATTCTGTACTCATGAAGGTATCCCCTTGGAAAGGGGTGATTCGATTCAGGAAACGGGGCAAGCTGGGGCCCCGATACATCGGTCCTTTCAGAGTGATCGCCAGAGTGGGTAGGGTAGTGTATCGTTTGGAGCCACCAGTAGAGTTGAGTCAGAATCATAACACCTTCCATGTGTCTCAGCTGAGGAAGTGTGTAGGCGATGAGATGACAGTGGTACCACTAGAGGACATTCAGGTGGATGCGAGCCTGAAGTACAGTGAGAGGTCGACTGCGATCATGGATCAAAAGGTGAAGGTTGTGAGGAACAAAGAGGTACCTCTGTTTCAGGTCTAGTGGCAACATCAGAGAGGGTCCGAGTTGACGTGGGAGTCAGAGTCTGAGAAGCGAGAACAGTATCCAGAGTTATTTTTAGATCATGACTTCGAGGGTGAAGTCTGATTCTAGTGGGGAAGAATTGTAACATTCGGACTTCCAGGTTTACTGCTTATTTATTTATTTATCTATTTTAAGGAATATTGAGCTACTCGACAAGTCGGTGGTCTAACTCGTCGAGTAGAGTCGCGATGTGCCACGTGGGATAAATAACCTACTCAACAAGTCTGAGAGCCGACTCGCCGAGTAGACGCTAGGATGAGAAAACCTAAATCCTGGGTTTGGGGCCTATTTAAAGGCACTTATAGCCTCATCGGCGGCTATGCTTCCCTGAGAGAAACCCTAATCGCCCTTTGAGCTTAGAGAGAGAGAGAGAGAGGGAGAGAGAGAGAGAGAGAGAGAGAGACAGACAGAGAGAGAGAGTGTGTGTGTGTGTGTGTGTGTGAGCTAACCTTGAGTATTTTGGTGTATCTTTGGAAGATAAGAGAAGGATTTCAAGCAAGGAGCAAGAGGAGGCTGTTAGATATGTTGTTATTCATCCAAGAGCTCCTGTTAAAGGTATAAAGTTCGAACCTTACTCATTTGTTTCGATAGATCTCATATTTTTGGAGATTAAGGCTTCTTTTCTATATATTAATGGGGATTTGAGGGTATTGAGTTTATATGGGGGTTTGGACTTCAAATCTGGACCTTGTTAGGTCCCTAGCATTCAAAGGTCCCTGCTTTATTCAGCCTTGATGGAACTCTTGAGCGAAAAACCCTTATTAGAACTTGTTCTTGGGATTTCAAGCCCAAAGTGCCATCCATGGACATAAAGTCTATAACTTTACATGATAAATGAGCCTTGAGAGTGTAAATCTAGATCTTGGGAATGTTTTCTGTCTTAAAGTCATCTGGTTGGGGAAAGAGTCTGAATGGACTCGCCGAGTCTAGGAGTCGACTCGACGAGTCGGTTGGGGTTTGTCCCGATGAGCTGTCAATGTTGTTACTCGTCGAGTTAGGGGTTAACTCGACGAGCTGGACCATCACAAGTACCTCTGAGTAATGAATGGACTTGATGAGTCACATGAGTGCATTCGGCGAGTCAGTTCAAACTGGGACTGTTGACTCGAGTTGACTTCTATTGACTTTAGGGTTTGGCCAACATAAGTAATGGAGACCGTGGAGGGGTAAAATGGTCTTTTACCCATTCCAAGAGTTAGAGTGATAGAGTAAGAGAAACTTTTGGTGTATTTGAGTAAGATTGGGGTATTGATTAGAGATGCTTATCTAATGTGTTAGGCGGAAGCTAGTTTGGGATTTCCGAGTACGTGTCTGTTACTTGCTAGTTTACGAGGTGAGTCTTCTCACTATACTTACCAAGAGTGGTATCTTTATTTGATTGAGCTATTTTATGTGTTTATCTGTGTATTGTAATATTCTGCATTATGTCTTTGTAATTTATGTTGAATATTGTTACTATGAGTTTACTGAGTTGGGACTGGAGGGTTCCACTGAGACACATCGACCGGAGGGTCTTATTAAGTTATGGCCTAGAGTGGTTAATGATCTGTGTATGGTATTTTGGGGAACTCACTAAGCTTTGTGCTTATGGTGTTATGTGTTATGTGTTTCAGGTACTTCTCAAGATCACGGGAAGGCGTCGGCTTGATTGTACACACACACACCGAAGATTGTTTTATTGTTGAGAGGATCCTAGAGTTTTATATACAGTTTTCTTTTGGACATGAGTTTTGATGAATTAATATTGTGGCACTTTGTGGTTTTATGATTAGAATGAATGTGTTTGAAATTTAAAAATTTGGTCAAAAATTTTATGTCGTTACAGACTTCATTTGAGGCTTCCAAACTATTAGGGCTAAGCTCTTAAGGCCAAATACATAAAGACTTCAAGCTACATAAAAGGTATGTTACCCTAACTAGTATCTTATATTGTTGATGTCGTATGCATGTTAGTTATAGGTTTAATGCCTTGGAAACCATTTGCATGTATAATTTGTGAAAACATAGATCCAAGGTATTTAGGGTTGTATGTACACCATAGGATGCTATAGTATACAAAACCCATCAGTGGTATCGGAGCCTAGGATTGGTTTTCAATTATACTTGATGCAATTGCTAAAAAAATCGATTTTCTGTTGTTCTGGGCAATAGACTCGCCAAGTCCACTGATGGACTCACCGAGTACCATGTACAAATTCATCAAACTCGCTGAGTTTGTTGCTGTACTCGACGAGTCAGAACCACTGAGTGCAGATTTTCGATGGTTTTGGCTAGAATTGGACTAGATTCATTACCCTAAGATGTTTTTGAACTTATAAACCTATTTTTGATGTGGTAATGATCATTTTAATCCAATTCAAAAGATAACTGTCAATATATTCATGTTTTGTATTAGTTTAATGATTAGGCTAATTAAATGAAAATTGTTTAATTTGAATTGTCTTGTTCATATGAGTTTAATCTAGATCATAGTTTTTCTTGACATGTTTATTTGTTAGATGATCTAAATGGCCTTTAATGGATTCCATAACTTGTCCTCAAGTTATGGAAAACCAAAATTCTTTCTTGTTAATGAGTCTTTAAAAGTCATGAGTTATGAATTTGAAGAGTTTTTTCCCATAAATTGTTTTATGACATCCATAACTTGTCATCAAGTTATGGATTTACAAGAGTCTTTCCATTAAAAGCCATATTAAAATCATATGTTATGGATTCCAAAAGTTTTTGAATTATTCAAAACTTGCCCTCAAGTTTTAGAATTTGTAAAGTTTTCCCCCATGAATATTTTAATTCCAAATTAAACCCTTAAAATTATATAATTTAAAATTCAACCCTTATACTATTATAATATTAATAGTTAATATTTATCTATCTATCTATATATATATATATATATATATATATATATATATATATATATATATATATATATAAGAGTAAGTCAGTCATACCGTTAGTAGGACTCATTCACAAAGTCGGTCTATAAGTGGGGTATAAGGTTACTACCTATAAAATGGCAGCTTAACGGGTGTCCACTCTCACCCATCGCTTCCTTGACTGGTGAAGGGTCGTTAGCCAAATGGGTTTGATAGGACATTAATTCTCCCTTCATTAAAAGTATAATGATAAATATAAAATAACTAAACTTTATTAAAATTCCCAATCTTAGTTACTTTAGGAAAATGTGAATTTAGTGCTAACCCATGAAATTACACTTTGTACCTTACCAAGTCGTTGGTGGAGCATGCGTGGGTAACCGACACATTAACATGGACTAGTAAGAGTAGCAAAGGGTGAATTGATGTTTATCATAGATCGATCGAGCGTGTCTAGGTAACCGGCACATTGATTAGGTGATAAAGATTAAGGGTACCAAGTTAATTTGCATGGTTATTCACACCTTGTTTGTGATCCTTGGCATCCCAGTCACAAACTTGAGAGGGCACAATCAAGATTTAAACATGCCATTGAAAAGTTCAATGAATCTCAAAGAATCTAGGAGTTTCAATTCACTTAAGACCTAAAAAAAATTCGTTTTTCGTGGTGGAAATTGGTAAATCTTCATTTACCTACCTTCAAATATTTTATAGCTTAGATTACGACATCCCTCTTCCAAGTTATAAAATATTGTGTTGAGTCCTAGCCTTAATATTTCATATTGGGTGTTATATTAAGGATTTAATCAACTAACTTGAATTTCTCCCATTGTAAATGTCTAGTTCAGACAACTATGATCTTCCCAAATCCATTGGAACAAGCTTTCCTAATGAAGATGATGTCCCGCGATTGGATCATGGAAATCATACTTTTCTTCCTCCACCTCCTCCAATTATTCTCCCTAACCCACAAGTTCTTGAAAATTTCAAGGTCACTCAATCCCTATTGGCAAGCAAAGTCTATATGTGCTTATATCTTAGAAATGAAGATACATATTGATAGGCTGGGAGAGTTGGGTGTCGAAGTCTCGAGGTAGCTGGCAGTTGACTTGGTTCTTCAGTCACTCCCTGATGACAGATCACGAAATGACCCTTATTGATCTTACCTATTTGCTTGTTGTTGTTGAATCAGCAATGCTTTAGAGCACTGGTAAAGCAAATTTGATTGGAATATCTACTTCCCAAACTTCCATGGACATTGACAATGGTGACATTAGTAGTCTAGAAATTCTTTCTCTTCCCAATGGAAATGTAACATCCCGTCCAATTAAATAAATAAGTAGATAAAGATTTATTTAATGAATAATAACCCTAAAATAATTAATATTTAGCGGGGTGTTGGTATTGGGGAGCCAATTGTCATAATTTTAGAATTTGGGGGTTAAAAGCGTCAGTTCCAAATTGGTTTTGGGAATATTTAGGAAGGCGAGGACTGAAATTGTAAATAATTTATAGAAAAGGGGTTGCTTGGTAAGTTTAGATCTAATTTGTAAAGAATTATGGAGTCAGGGTTTAAAAGAGAACTATTGGATTTCATTTGTAAGAGAAATGTTGAGGAGGGGCCAGAAGTGAACAAAAGAGCATAAGTTTAAGGGATACGGGATTAAACTCGTTCATTCCCTCGTTGCACCGTGAACCCTAACATACAGCCGCCACACATGAGTTCTCATACGCCGCCTATTTCTCCTCACTATTCCGATCAAGGCGAAGGTGTTGCTTGCTGCTGTGCTGAGCGTCGCCCCAAGTGTCGTTGTCGGTGACGAGGTGCGAAGCTGGAGAGATCCACTAGAATCCTTCGATGGATCTGTGAGTTTTTGACGGCTGAAAATGCTCGGTAAGTTGACTGCACTCAGATTCTTCTCCTTCTTTCATCCGTCCGGTGTGTGTGTGATGAGGGTACGCCCAAGCTATCGTTGTCGGCCTCAACCACCGATACCAACACCTTTGGGAGCTACCTGGTGGCTGAATGAGCCGTTGTTGCTTTTCCGGCGACACCTACTGCCTAGGAGTTCGCTATTTGGGCGCATGCTAGGGTGTGGGGGTTGCTTTCGGTATTTGAGGCATGGGATGTATGTTTATGTGGCAGAAAATCCATTGCCACCACCTCGTGGTGGTGGCTGCCGCCTCCTGCCACCGCGTCACCACCACCAGCTGCTATAATGTGGTGGCTGTGTGTATTTGTTATGATAAGTATGTGTATGCCTTGTGAAATGAGTCTTGTTTTAGCATCTTTTGGTAGAGGAATTGAGGGAAAACCACCACTACCACCGTGAGGTGGTGGCTGCCACCATGAGCCGCCAATGACCACCACTACCTGGGGTGGTAGTGGGTGGTGCTTGGCACTATGAACCCTAATCGGCCCAAATGCTTTATTTGGGCTTGTTGGATGACTATTGGGCTAGAAACCCTAATTAGGGTTTGTAAAACCCTAATAATTGGGTTTGTTGGTTTGGGCCTATTGGGACCCGCATTTGGACCAATGGACTGAAGTAATAACTCATGACAATTTTATTGTATGATGGCTTAGTGGAATCATGTTATGGTTTTTGGTTATAAGAACATCCTATGTGCTCATACAAACCCTAATGCTTGGATCTAGGCTTCTCTATTGTACATGAAAGTTATCCAAGACTATAAACCCTAATTCTAGCATACAAGTAATCATATTAACATAAGAATGGTTGTTAAGTAGCAATAACAATCCCAAATCTCCTTGTAATGACTTTAGAAAGCTTAAAGTCACAAATGTCACTCCTCTAATGGTTCACAAACACCATAAGCAAGAGGATGAAGAGGAGAGAGGATGAAGGCTGCCCAAAACGTGTTCTAACCCTAGAATAGTGATTCCCCACGTTTTTGGGTCATAAGGGTCTTATATATAGTCAGGCTATTAGGGTTATCTAACAAGGAAACCCTAATTTGGATGCTTAAGCCCTAAGCAACCGATGGACTCCTTTAATTAGGGCCTTGGACGATTTCCTTATGGGCTTCCTCATAGAATTCGTCTACTCCTTAATTTAAGACAATCCATGGCCCAAATTGCAATTATCTTATAATTACAATTCCAGTCCCTTAAGTTTAATCAATCTCTTTTAGTCACAAAACTAATTACCAATTAATTATTGACTAATATTAATTAAACAATATGATTTCTCCTTTCATATATTATTCTCATAATATATATTAATAAATCATATTTAATCCTTTCTCTCCATAATTCATCCTATCAAGTTGCTTTGGTGAAGGCAACCCAAAAGGACCATGCACCATCGGGTCAAGTACATACCAAAATAGTTATGGACTTAGACACGAATCCAACAGTCTCCTACTTGGATAAGTCTAATAACTATTATGGGTATGACTTCAGATCCCGATCTGCAATCGTAGCTTTCCAAAGCCGCTGTCAACTCTGATCATATCAAATACGCGTGTCCTTAAGATAATGGATCATATATTCCTCCATTCTAGATATCATATGAGATATGATTTCAAATCATTCTCTTTGTACTATTTCTCGATTCCCGATTTATGACGACTGACTAATTAAGCAAATCAAATTAGCCCTAGCCCGACCGAGCATTTACGTTTGTCATCACTAAATCATCGAGGAGCCCAAAGATATTGCTTTTATCCTACTTTGGATAAAAGGAACAGATAAACTTTGATACAATGCTTGCTTGCACTCACTCACCAAATCACACACAATAATATGTTTTATAACACCAAGTTACTAGTGCGTTTACATATTATCAATGTGCAACCGATTCGCAAGATACAACTCACACATCTCGGTTTCAAGAATATAAGATATTATCGTCTCACCAATCACTCGTGATACAATTCATGGAGTGATCCAAGTGAGTGTGGGTTTAATCTAATGCTCAAATCTTATTCATAAGCACTCATGAACATTGCAGAAAACATTTGCTTATGTCTAATACTCTTTTAGACAATCCACACACCAATTCACGACAGTCTTCATTCATATCTACTTCCAATATATGAATGACTGTGGCCCGTTCGAATAATTCAATTATTCTTAATAAATTCAATTATTCTGGAAGTCAAAACATGCAAATGTGAAACACAAGAATATTACTAATCCCATATGGCCTCAAACCTTTGAGTATAAATAAAACTCCTTTTATTTATCACCATATCGATTACTCATTATTTGTCGTTTCGGGTAATCAACTTCTTACTTGAATTATTACACTTGTCCCATGCTCTTAGCATGCATACAATGTTTACCTATGGTTCTTACTTTTGTGAAGTAGATCAAATTGAACACATTTCCAATCATTCTCATTTCACAACTCCAAATCCTTTTTCATAAGTGTAAGAATATCAAATTCTTGCCACTTATAGAATATGTTAGATTCTAACATTTTATGCAATGATCCTTTCGTAATGTCACTGCACCAAAGTCACAAAGACTATTGCCAATGATATTACAAAGTCCTCTATCGGACATTGTTACAAGACAATTCCTTAGATATGATGTCTCTCACTCAAAGTACATTCCTTTGAACATCCTTTTGCATAAAAGTTTCTAATCTAGACATAGATTTTCAATATTCAATTTCCAATATGGACACGCTTCCATATTTTCCATATGATAACTCATTCTTAATAGAATCTTATCTATTCGTAATGATGTCAATATGGTCCATCCAATATGGAAACATTTCCATAATTTCCATATGACAACTCATTCTTAATAGAATCTTATCTATTCGTAATGATGTCAATATGGTCCATCCAATATGGAAACATTTCCATATGACAACTCATTCTTAATAGAATCTTTTCTATTCATAATAATGTCGATATGGTCCATCCAATACCATGCTTCCAACTACTCACAAGTGACCAATCCTCGTCAAACTTTGGATTGTCCTTTGATAGTTGTTTAATTAATTTAGTCAAAACCAATTCTAGTCCCTTTTCCCTCTAAATGCGCTCGACATTTGGAAAATTTTAGAATGGTCAAACATTAAAGCATTTACAATTGATCTTATACCCGAAGCGTATGGGACACGACGCATAATGTTTTATTTGCTATGTTCTCAAAATTCGAATTGTGAAGAGGAATGCCGTAATCATAATCGAAATTTTAAGAACACACGATGTACCCTTGACTAAATTTATTAACATTTCTCAACCTAATCCTTTAGATTTGAAATGAAGCATAATATTCTCTCCCTTAATTATAGCAAAACAACTTTACAACCCTTACGACTTTGCAAGGTATAACTCTTATTTTCTATAATTAATATTGCCAACTTGAAATACGTGCCTTAATAATCATACAATCATAACATTTATGCTCCCACTATCATGATGATTGTTATAAAACATAACACTTATGCTCCCACTAGCTTTGACATGTATTCAGAAACAACTTAACTTTTAGAAAAACAATGCTTATTGAATTTCTTAAGTTCATGTTTCTAATACTTAGTGCTTTGATAATCTTTTATCAAGGCTTCTTGAACTTATACACCTTTGCCTTAGTTCATATGTGTGTCTAAACAATTAAGACTAATTGCCAAACCTCACAATTCAAATTATGGAAAGGTATACCGTAACCATAATCGAATTCGAGAATGCAATTTTACAATCACTATCTTCTTAAAATCTTTCTTAGTGAAAGCATTTCCTCACAATCATTTTCATGAAGAAGGAAATCTTATGACACTTAGATTTAAACGGTGTATTTGTTCCTATCCATGTGAATTTGTCAAAACCAAAGTTTACGACAAATTCAAACTCATATGGATCAAACTTTCTTAATCTCGATTTCTTGCCTTATGGTAGCACAGCTGCCCACCACATCTTCCAAGTAGTTAAGCAGCTCACCCTTTCCTATCAATGTAACTTTCAATGATTAAGGTGTCTTGCCTTTTATGCGTTCAAAATGAGAACCCATAGAACTCACATGCATAATTAACTCAACTGGAATGGCACAAAAACAAAATAATGTCAACACGATAGGTTGTAAACCTCAACTCGTGTGCTAGTGATTATCGATAAGGTTTATTTGATTTGTTCTTGAAACCTTTCAAGTCCATTAAGACTCCCACTGACTCCTTGACATATAAGATTCTCTTGTCAATAAACATTTCTTGACAACCAAATATTCAAGAGTTAGTGTAGTTTTTATCAAAACACTTCATAAATTGGTCCTAGTTGGTCTTTGTCTTATCCAAGACATCACAACTTTTCCATATTTAATGAATGCTATAAACCTTCTTAATACTTATCACTCAATGTCACAATCTTAACTCTAAGACTTGTTTTGGAACGAAGTATTATTGATTTTCTGATTTAACCATTTCTTCAATTCTTGATTCCTCTTCTTAGACATACAATTGCACTAAGACTCACTTAGAGGATCAATTGAGATATGGTTCTTAATCATTAAGACCTATCATAAAGCATAAAAGCTACTCTCCCTTCTTCTTAGAATGGAGAAACTTTTATCTTTCTACCTACTTGATTCTTCTTATTCGTTTTGCTATTAATTTAAACCTTTTCAATCAATTCACAATTACACTTAATCTTATAAGTGTAATCATATTTACTAAACCTTTAGTAAATCATGACGAATATCTTTGTTACTCTTATGGCGAACTTGATCAACACACAACTTTGTGTGTTGGATCTCCTAGTCTTTCACTTGACACTTTGTCAATGAATTAGTCTAATTTCCAAAATATGAAATTTCTCATTCATCGTGCAACCAAGTTGCATGATTCCAAGTTTCTGTCCAATTGAAACTTGGGCGATGAGAAACTCTCCCTATTTGGTAAACTCTCGACTTTCCATAAATAGCATAATAAGAACCAAATCCATTATTGCTAATAATAGAAACATTCAAACATCAATTTTTCATATACGCCATTGCAAGGATAAATAAATAATATAAAATCAAAATTTATTTTATTACAGAAAAAAAAAATTGTCCTTACAATGCAATTCATTGAAAAATTATGCTAATACATTTTTCTTAGCAATCTAATTCTAACTCTAAGTAGTAGCTCAAGAATCTAATCTTCGAGAAATGCAATCGAAATTCATTCCTTCATGGTTAGATTCTGCTCACTTCTTCCCTTAAGCTTCCTTTCTTTTCTTCGATCCTACAAAACATCAATTGTAATCTTATCACATTATGTATTAAGAATCTAGAATAGAAGCTTAAAAGAGTTAGTTAATGGATTTTACCTATATTAGAGCCATACGTTTCGAATCTCCCATCTCTTAGATCTCTTAGGTAAATAGGGCAGCTTCGTCTCCAATGCCCCTTCTCTTGGCAATAAAACAAATTGACTCTTTTGGAACAGCACATGGAACTACTTCAGACATTGCCTTTCTCTTATGATCAAACTTTTCGATCATAGCATGTTTTTCGTTGCCATTGTCCATATCCATAGAGGTCTTGAAGGCAGATTCACCAATCAACTTTGCTTTTCTATTGCGCCAAACCATTGCTTATTCAGCAGCAATAAGCATATATGTGAGATCTATAAGGGTCACGTTGCGGTTTATCATATAGTACTCTCTTACGAACTCACTATATGAGTTAGGAAGTGATTGAAGAACCCAATCAACAACCATCTCCTCACAGACAACGGATCCCATTATTCTTAACCTATCAATGTGTGACTTCATCCCTAGGACGTGTGCACACATCGACTTTCCTTCTTTATGTTTACTTGTCAAAAGGGCTTGAGTGATCTTGAACTTTTCAAGCCTTCGAACTTGTGGGTTAGGGAGAATAATTGGAGGAGGAGGAGGAGGAAGTGAAGTATGATCTCTTGTTCCTCGATCGAATCGTGGAATATCATCTTCATGTGGAATGCTTGTTCCACGGGATTTGAGAAGACCATAGTTGTCGAACTTTGACATCTACAAAACGGGAGAAAACGAATTCAAGTTAGTTGATTGATTGAGTCCTTAGTAAATCACCCAAAGTGATATACTAAGGCTAGGACCCAACACAATATTCTACAACTCGGGAGAGGGATGTCGTAACCCAAATTGCAGAACATTTGAAGGTAAGTGAATGACGATTCACTAATTTCCACCATGAAAAATGAAAAAGAAATTTAAGTTTTAAATCTATGAAAACTGCTAGATCTTATGAGATTCATTGAACATTTCAATGGCATGTTTAAATCTCGATATGCCCCTCTTGTTTGTGACTGGGATGCCAAGGATCACAAAGCGGGTGTGAATAACCATGCAAACTACATGGTGCCCCCACATGTTACAGTCACCTATTCGATGTGCCGGTAAACCACACACGCTCCACCGAACTATGACAAACATTGAGTCACCCTTTGCTACCTTTGCTTAGAACCATTTAGTGTGCCGGTAAACCACACACGTTCCACTAACGTCTTCGCAAGGGCACAAAGCGTAATTTCATGGAATTGCATCAATTCACTTTTGCCTAAGTAACTAAGATTGGGAATTTGTAAAACATTTAGTTACTTTTGTAATTCATTATACTTATAATGGAAGTTTTCGTCCTATCCTACCCGTTCGGCTAACGACTCTCCACTAGTCAAGAGTGCGGAGGGTAAGAGTGGATACCCATTCAATCGCCATTTTATAGGCAATTTCCTTAAACACCCCTTATAGACCAGCTTCGTGAATGAGACCTACTAACAGTAAGACTGACTTTTACTCATACATATATATAATGTTAGACTTTTAATGTTATATATAGTATAGGGTGTATTTTACAACTTTTAAAATACTAGTTGCTCAAATTTAATAATTATACTTTTAATTCAATTAAATTGTAAACCAAACCTTTTATGGATTTATTAAACCTCTTTTAATTATACACCTTAATTAATTAATAAAACCATAATGGTGTGATTTGAACCTTTTCAAAGCAATACTAGGGTTTTAGAATTTAACATTCCTAATTAAACTTTTAATCAACTTTTAAATTCCAAAACTTGAGGGCAAGTTTTGAAGCATTTCAAAACATTAGGGTTTAGAATTTAAATATACATCAAAATTAAACAATTAATCAAAATTTAAATTCCAAAACTTGAGGGCAAGTTTTGAAACTTTTTTCAAAGCAATAGGGTTTCAACTATTTAAATTTCAAAACAACAAAACTTTTGAGGTCAAATTTAAACTATAAAACCTAAAGGGGAAAATTGAAACTTTTCATAACAGAAGGATCAAATAACAAATAATCTAAATTAACAATTAATCACATAATTATCCATATTTGATTTATTTAATAATTTCTTGCAAAACAATTTACCAATTTAATCAAAATACTTAGTCAATCATCACATAAGGAAACAAATATTTTATTAATTGATAAATATCTTCAATTAGATCAATAATATAGTCATATATATCATAAAATCGGATTTATATTGATCTAATATGATAAAGGCAAGTATTTCAAAGATAAACAGCAAGAAATCCCGAAAATAGCTCCATCTGACGCTCGAACTCGCCGAGTACCACACTGTACTCGCCGAGTTGAGGCCTACTCGCCGAGTACACTGTGGTACTCGCCGAGTTCATCAGCCAGGGAGCCCAAAAATCGATTTTGCAACTTGAATAAACACACAAGGCATCAATACAATAGAAACCAATCAAGGCTCTGATACCACTTATGGGTTTTGGTCATAAGAACATATTAACATAAGAATGGGTTTAAGATATTACCTTGATTGTTATGTAGCAATAACAATCCCAAATCTCCTTGTAATGACTTTAGAAAGCTTAGAGTCACAAATGTCACTCCTCTAATGGTTCACAAACACCATAAGCAAGAGGATGAAGAGGAGAGAGGATGAAGGTTGCCCAAAACGTGATTCCCACGTTTTTGGGTCATAAGGGTCTTATATATAGTGAGGCTATTAGGGTTATCTAACAAGGAAACCCTAATTTGGATGCTTAAGCCCTAAGCAACCGATGGACTCCTTTAATTAGGGCCTTGGACGATTTCCTTATGGGCTTCCTCATAGAATTCGTCCACTCCTTAATTTAAGACAATCCATGGCCCAAATTGCAATTATCTTATAATTACAATTCCAGTCCCTTAAGGTTAATCAATCTCTTTAAGTCACAAAACTAATTACCAATTAATTATTGACTAATATTAATTAAACAATATGATTTCTCCTTTAATATATTATTCTCATAATATATATTAATAAATCATATTTAATCCTTTCTCTCCATAATTCATCCTATCAAGTTGCTTTGGTAAAGGCAACCCAAAAGGACCATGCACCATCGGGTCAAGTACATACCAAAATAGTTATGGACTTAGACACTAATCCAACATCATGGACTTAATGGGTTAAGTGAGAAACATTTAACCCTATCATCATTTTATGTGGAAACCCTAATTTTTACTTGGGTCGTGTGTTGATCCTTTTATTGGGCTTGGGTGATTGAGTCATTGATAAGCCATCCAAGAGCAGTCATGTGGACTAGAAAATTTAGATGGGCTTTAGGGTAAGGCTGTGTGAGGGCTTGGGCCCAATTTGGAAAGTTGGGCCATAGTTGGGCCACTAGAGGACCCTTGTGAACTCATTTAGTATTGGGCCTTGGTGGGCCCATTAGGCTTGGACTATTTATGGACCGGATTGGTGGACCATATTTAGACCTAATATGTGAAGGTTTGGTCTTGGATCCTAATGAGATTAATTGTGGGTTTGACTCAGTGTTAGAGGCCGGAGTACAGCAGCAACATTTTCAGGATCTATCCGCCATCCGAGGTGAGTCTTCTCACTATACTTACCCGTGTGGTAATTTATGTGTGACCGGAGGGTCTTAATTACCTTATTGATCGGAGGGTCTTAGTACATTATCGACCGGAGGGTCTTATTATTTATAAGGTGTCATGTGTTATCCTGCATACTGTCTTTGTGACTTATGTTGTTATAGTAATTTGTGTATATGTTGATCTTATGTGTTTGCTTGAGTACTGTGATATCTTGTATTGTGTATATGTGATTTATGCTATGTATCAGTATTATGAGTTTACAGAGTTAGGACCAGAGGGTCCTAGAGTTGGGACCGGAGGGTCCCAGAGTTAGGACCAGAGGGTCCACCAGAGTTATGGGACTGGAGGGTCCCACTGAGACACATTGACCAAGAGGGTCTTACAAAGTTATAGCCTCGAGTGGCTAATGAGTTGTATGTGGTATTTTGGGGAACTCACTAAGCTTCGTGCTTACCGTGTTATGTGTTATGTGTTTCAGGTACTTCCCAGGATCACGAGAAGGCGACGGCTCGATTCTACACATGCGATAAAGAGTTATGTTTTGGAGGATCCTGGATCATTAATTAAACAATTATGGATTTATGTTTTGTTAATTTGATAATTGGGATTTTTGTGAAATGTATTATGAGCATTTTTGTGATTTAAAAATAAAATAAAATAAAAAATTGTACGAAAAATTCACGGTGTTACAGGAAATGGATCGGCCATGGTCAAGTCGTTTGACCCAATGGTAAAGAGAAAGGCTAACTCTGAGATAATCTCATGTACCATTCACAAAATTCCATATGTTTCTTTTGCCAAAAGAATGGGTATTGGTTGCAAAGCTGCCCAATTTACCTGAAAGTTCACTAGCATGGTAAAAGTCAATGAATTTGACTATGCTTCAGGTAAAGTCCACTATCTAACTCTATTAAGCTCCTATCTGGAGATTCTTATTACATGATGTGACTAGGTCACATTTTGATGTTTTGTAGAATCGAAGAGAGGAGGCTTAAAAGAAGAGTAAGCTGATTCTGATCGCGAGGAGATAGATTTCGATCGCATGATTCGAAGATTAGAATTTTGAGCTACTGCTTAAGAGTTATGATAGATTGCTTAGAAATATATAACAACACAGTTTTCATACGTATTTGCATTGTAAGGATAAGTTATTTCCACAAGTTTTAAATAAAAGAAAAGTTTTGATTTTATTTATTTTAAATTTCCTTACAATGACATTTGTGAAAATTGTTGTTTATATGATTACATTGATAGCAACATTTGAAAATGCATTTGATTCTTTTGTTTGTGGTAGTGTCATAATTTACCAAATAAAGAAAGATTCTCATCAACCAAGTTTCAGTTGGATAGAAACTTGGGATCATGCAACTTGTATTGTGTAATGAATGAGAATTTTCATCTTTGGGAAATTAAGACTAATTCATTGTTCACATGTATATGTGAGTTAAATGAAGGACTAGAAGATTAGGTACACTTGGTTGTGCGTTGATCAAATCCACCACAAAGAACAATAAGGCTATTCGTCATGATTTACTAAAGTTTAGTAAATATGGTTGTGCTTACAAGTCTAAGTATAATTCTGAAACATTGGAAAAGTTTCAATGTATGGCAGGATGAATGAGAATAATCAAATTAGGCAGAAAGATAAAAGTTTCTTAAATCTGAAAAGATGGGAGAGTACTTTAGTATCATGTTTTATGATTATCTTAGTGATTAAGATATCATATCACAATTGATCCTCTAAGGACATCTTAGTGCATTTGTTTGACTAAGAAGAGGAATCGTGAATTGTTGAAATGGTTGAATCAAAAGATAAATCATACTTCGTTCCAAAAACAAGTCTTAGAGTCATACTCCAAGATTGTAACTTGAGTGACATAATATTTAGAAGGTTTATAACACTTATCAAATGTATAGTAAAATGTTTTCTTACTCTTTTACATTTGAAATTGGTAAGTCGTGATGTTTTGGATAAAAAAAGACCAACTAAGGCCAATTGTGTGAAGTGTTTGTCTTGATAAGAATCTCCACTAACTCTTGAATATTTGCTTTGTCAAGGAATGGTTATTGACAAGAGAATCTTATATGTCAAGAGGTAAGTGGGAGTCTTAAAGATATTGAAAAGTTTCAAGAACTAATCAAGAATAAAACCAATTGTTAATCACTAGCACATAACTTGAGGTTTATAACCTATCGTGTTGACATATTCTTTTTTTTGTGCCCATTCCAGTTAAAGTTGACTATGCATGTGAGTTCTTTGAGTTCTCAGTTGTTTGCATAACTACTTGGATGCAATGGTAGGCCCTTGTGCTGCCAGGTGGCAAGAAGTTAAGGTTAAGCAAGTTCAGTCCATATGAGTTTGGATTTGTCACTAACCTTGTCTTATGATTATGGTTATGACAAATTCACATGGATAAGAACACATACACTATAAAACCTAAGTTTCATAAGGTTTCTTTCCGATTCATAAAAATGACGGTGAGGAAACGCTTTCGCTAAATAGATTTTAAGTAGATAGCAATTGTGATATTTGCATTCTCAAAGTCGTTAGTAGAGCGTGTGTGGTTAACCGACACACTAACATGGACTTGTGAGAAATGGAAAGGTCTAAAAAATTGAGACCATGATTACGGCATCCATTTTCATAGTTCTAAAAATTATTTAGACACACATATGAGTTATCTAAGGAAAGGTGTATGATTTTGATAAAGTCTTATCAAAGCATATCGTATCAGAAATCTGAACTTTGGTAAGAAAGTCAATAAAGTATTGATTTCTAGAAGTCCAGCTGATTTCAGGATAAATGTCAAAGCTAGTGGGAGAATAATTGTTATGCTACTAATTATTTTACTAGTGGGAGCATAATCAATTATGATAAGTGTTGCAATTTAGCAATGTTAATTATAGAAAACAAAAGTCTCAATTGGGAATAGTTGTTTTTCTATAATTAAGGGAGAGGAAATTATACTTAATTCTAATTCTAAAAGCTTAGATTGAGATTTTTAATCAAATTTAGTCAAGTATATATATGGATGTTTAGTCAAGTATATATATCAATGCATATAACTTTAGAATCTAACAGATTTTCGGTAAATGGTAGGAGTTTGGAATTCTTACATTTATGATAAGGATTTAAGATAGTGAAGTAAGAATCATTGGAATTATGTTCAATTGATCTATTCCACAAAGTAAGGATCATAGGCAAACATAGTATGCATACTTGGAGTATGGCATAGCTATTGTTTAGGCAAACATAGTGTGCATGCTTGGAGTGTGTCATGACTATTATTTCGATTCAAGTATATAATTGATTATTCGAAACATTATAAAACGAATAATGAGTAATCAATATGGTGTTTAAATAAAAGGTGTTTTATTTACTCTCAAAAGTGGTTGAGGCCATATAGGATTAGTATTATTCTTGTGTTTCACTTTGCATGTTTTGACTTCCCGAATAACTAGGTTATTCAAACTCTCCATAGTTAATCATACTTTTGAAGTAGGTATGAATCAAGACTGTCATGAATTGGGCTTGTAGATGTCTAAAGTGTTTAGACATAACAAAAGTTGATCAACATTCATGAGTGTTCCTGGAATGAGATTCGGGTATTGGATTAAACCCATGCTCATTTGAATCACTTCATGGATTTTATCACGAGTGATCATGAGACGATAATATCTTATATTCTTCAAACCTAGAGATATGATTTGTTGACTATGAGTTGGTTATACATCGATTATATGAAAACGCATTAGTAATTTGATGTTATAAGACGTGCCTTTGTGTATGATTCAACAAGTAGTTAGTACAAGCATATGAGCCGAAGTTTGTCCATTCCTTTTACCCTTGGAGGGATAAAAGCGATATCTATGGGCCTCTCGATGATTTAGTGATGAAAAATGTAAGTGCTCGGTCGGGCCTGGACTGATTTGAATTTGTTCAATTAGTCGGTCCTCATAAATCGGAAATCAGGAAACAACAAATGGATAAAGAGAATGATTATAATCCATGTCTCAGTCCATATGGTATCTAAAATGGAGGAATATATGATCCCTTATCTAATGGACACGTCATTGACTAGGTTAGAGTTCGGCAGCGACTTTTAAGAGCTACGATTGCTAGTCGGGTTTTGGAGCCATACTTGCAATAATAGTTTTAGACTTATCCAAGTGGGAGACTTTTGGATTAGATGTCTATGCCCATAACTATTATTGGTATGTACTCGACCCGAGAGTAGCATGGTCCATTTGGGTTGCGTATCATCAGGACAATTTGTTAGGATGGACTTTTGAGAGAAGAGGTTATTTATGATTTATTAATATATTATAAGTTATAATATATTAATATGAAATCATATGTTTTAAGTATTGATCAAGAATTAATTTGGAATTAATTTAAAGATCAAAAGAGACTAATTAAATCTATTGGGACTAATCATGGTAATTAGTTATATTTATATGTGTTGGGCTTATGATCCATGTTGGACCAAGTTTATGTATGGATACATAAAGAGTTGGGCCACATGAACCATGGATCATAACACCCATGGGTATGGGTTTGGGTTAAACCATGACCTTTGGAATTCCACATATAAATATGTTGCTTCATAGCCAAAATCACCACTAATGTATTCTTGGGGGATATGGACAGTTTTGGTGTGCATGAATTCTCTCTCAAGTTTCATCCTTTGTCCATGATGTGTTGTGACTTCATTTGAGGCTTCCAAACTATTGGGGATAAGCTCTTAAGGCCAAATACATCAAGACTTCAAGCTACATAAAATGTATGTTACCCTAAGTGGTATCTTATATGGTTTATGTCAAATGCATGTTAGTTATATGTTTAATGCCTTAGAAACCATTTGCATGTATAATTTGTGAAAACATAGATCCAAGGTATTTAGGATTGTATGTACACCATAGGATGTTGTAGTATACAAAACCCATCACCCACATCCTCTGAAATCCTTGAAGGAGAAAGTGTGGGACCCAAACTGACTAGCGGCTTGATCGGCCCTAAAGATCCGAAGGCGATCCTTTATCAGCTCGATGACACCCTCCTTGATCGACCCAAACATCATCGGGGTCGCATCAAGGAAGCCTCTAGTAATCTCTGATGCAATGGAATTGCATAATCCCTCATATTTTTGGTTCAATGCCCGTGCCCGAACCATATCCAGATCCTGAACCCCCTGCTCCACCACGTGTCAC
Organism: Lactuca serriola; assembly: GCF_051521515.1. NCBI lineage: Eukaryota > Viridiplantae > Streptophyta > Magnoliopsida > Asterales > Asteraceae > Lactuca > Lactuca serriola. The sequence goes on from NC_136408.1 coordinate 205,639,310, forward strand.
CACCATGTTGAAACATAATTACATAAATAATCAGTAAACACAAAAAAGAGGTTCACATTCTCAAGTTTCCCAGATTTATTATGGTCTTCTTGTCTCGGGTATAAATCATGTGCTTCCAGTAGTACCAGCCCAATAATACCTTCCACACCCATCTATACCTTCCCTAAGGACTGCCCCAACTCCTCCAAGTCATTCCTTCCTATCTAATACTCTCCTCATACCACAAGGAGTCCTACGTGCCAATATTTATTCTAGGAACTTCATAGGGTTCCTTTCCCCACCACTCCCCGACATCAGCTATAGATGGAACTCCCCTTAATGCCCTCTAACTAGCTTATGAATACAATTACATACCATCGACACCAGATAATTCTTCGAACAAAAGGCCCCACACTACAACGGTTAGACTCAAACAAGAGCTGCATAATAGAGTTAAAACATAGCCTTCTCAAATTATCTAGTCTCAATAATATGTAACCTAGCATATTTTCTTACTAGTTAGCTAATGTTAATGGGTACTCCTAAAAAAAGCACAAAGCAATCAACATTTGAGCATTGAGTAATCAGAATCAAAGCATAACCTAAACAGGAAACTTTATCGGATAATTGATCCCCTACTGGCATGCAATTCTATAAGCTCATACAATAGGCACATAAGCCATCTCCCCTAGCGTTCTATCATGCAATCCTAAGCAGATACTTAGTCCTAATCTAGCATGTAATTCTCATATCATATTGCAAAACATAATATATGTATGGGTATTTTGGGAAGACTTACTTGGGCTCAGCTGACTGCACGCATTACACCCCTTTCTTTTATTAAAATCCCTTAATTAAAATGTTTATTTTTATGGAAAAAACTACCAAATCCTTGATTTGAGTCTTGGCACACCCGAGAGAATGACCGAATCCCTCAAACCAACGCTTTGATACCAACTTATAACATCCCAAAACTTCCAGATAAAAGTTTTCATTTCAAACATCCAATAGTCATGTCAAAACAACCAAAAGTGTATCATAATGAAAAACAATATCAGAGTACAAATCCCAACATCATGTGGAAAAACACGGTAGGATGCAGTGCAATCAAGTCAGGCTCTTCCCTTTTCGAGCTGGAAGTACCTGAAACATAAACTGAAAACCATAAGTACAAGACTTAGTGAGCTCCCCCAAAATACCCCATACATACATACATACATACATACATACATACATACATACATACATACATACATACATACATACATACATACATATATACATAATAGTCAAATCATAATTGGGTCTATTTCAACCCCTTCGGTCTCTTTCAACCGGTACTAGGTACATTTCAACCCCTTTGGTCTCTTTCAAATGGTATTGGGTATGTTTCAACCCCTTCAGTCTCTTTCAAACTGGTATCGGGTCTATTTCTCCTCTACAACTAACACATAATCATAACAACAAGATTCACATATATATGCAATACATGAAATTGTCACGAAGACCGTTATCATCCTACCAACATAGTCTAGTGGGCTGACATTGGTGCCTTCGACCCACGAGTAAAAGCAAAGGGAACTCACCTCAGACTAAAGGTATCAAATTACACTCGAGCTGCTAAATCGTGAAATCCTCTCACTAAATAACAATCAATAAAATCCTAATTAGAAATTAGGTCAATAACCTAACCTGAGAGTCCAAACCCTAAATCCCGACTTTAAGGGTAAAAGGCTGCATAATCATTCCCTTATTGGGCCTAACATACCAAGGCCCAAATCTAAATAGCCCAAAGTCCAAAAAGCATTATAAGCCTAATATGGGCCCAAATCCATAAAGGCCCAACACAACAAGGCTTGTGGCCCAACAAGGGCCCAAATCCCTAAGCCCAAAATCAGCTCGAAACTAAAAGTCCAACGACCACTCTGTTGAGGACGCTAAGCATACCATCATTACGTCCGACGTACTTGAATGCTTCGTAAAAGTCGGGACTCCAGGCGCGTACATTTAGCGTACCCCCACGTACGCCCGACGTACGCCCCCGTTAACCATAGATTGATTTTGAGGTCTTAACTCGTGAAGATCTAACGTCTAACTTCAGATCTAGGCTCATTAAAACATATTAAGTCATAAAGTTGCAAACTTTATGCTTTTGCATGTCTTAATTGGACTCAAACCATGGATTTAGCATTCTTTTTCCCTTAAGTGGTCACTAACTTATGCATAGTTGAGCTTTAACTTCCAAGATCTATTTTTTTTACTCCATGCACTCCTAAGTGTTCAAAAGGACAACTCAAATGATCTGGAGTAGTCCATACTCCATAAGACCAAAGTCTTGGGGACCAAAACTCCTAAATCTACCCACCAAAAGAGATCTAAGAAAGGAACCATCAAGGTAAGAACTTTTTACCTCCAGAAGCTTGTAATGAAGAAGATAACGCTGGATCTTGAAGCTCCAACTCCAACAATACACCACCACCAAGCTCCTTCTTCTTCAAAATCATAAAAGAACACCCAAAAACTCTTAATTTAGGGTTGGTAATTTTCGACACGACCCGCGACATGACACGAAATAAATAGGTTTGGGTTGAGTTTTTCAACCTGCCAATCCGTCAACCCGTTTATTATACGGGTCATATATGAGTTTCTCAAAAAATAAACGGGTTGACCCGCCAACCCGTATATGTTTTTAATAAAAAAAATTATTTTATTTTTAAATGTTATTATATATCAAGTATTAATATTTAATAAGTATTACATAATATATACCATTGATTCATAGACCATTTGACTGTTTTGACATTTTGACTCGTGGTGGATGGCCTAAGGTCGTAAGTCGTAACTTGTAAGGCTAAGTCTGTAACCATTTTGCCCATTTGCCCTAAATAATAATCTCAAAATCAAATCGTATATGAGCGTATCTCCCTCTTCCAGATATCTTGTCTCCCGCAGTCCCACTCTCCCCTATGTTACTCTATGATCGAAATCATGTATCGAAATGGTGTTGGAGAATTGACTTTGTTTTTTGGGAGAAAAAAAATAGGAATTGTGGCTATTACTTTAGGACTTGAATTATCTATGTTTGCATTAATGTTTAGTTTAAACATGTTTCTATGAATGTTTTTTAATTTTCATTTGGATGTTTAAGATTTAAGTGTCTAAAATTCGGATATGTTTGCATCAACCATCAAGAATTTAATCATGTTTCATTGTCAATTTTATTTATGGAATCTGACCCATGAACCCAAATCTGACCTAAGAACCCGCCAACCTGTGAACCCGTATAAATAAATGGGTTAGCGGGTCATATACGGGTTTATGTTCCAAACCCGCCAACCCGTGACCTGTATATTTAAATGGGTCGTGTTTGGGTTGACATATTTTGATCCCGCCAACCTGCCAACCCGCGACACGCCAACCCGAACACGACACGATTGTCTGGCCTACTCTTAATAAGCTCAAGAACACTCTCAAGATAGCTAGGGTTTCGAGATCTGGCTCAAGAGAAAATGGAAACTGATAAGATGAAGGATTGGAGAACTTAATGTGTTAAATAAGGTGCAAACCTCAAAAATTAGGGTTTGTCCCTGACTCACGTACCTCATACGTACGTATGGGTACACCCAGCATACCAGGAGGCTTCTCACCTCATGCATGCATATGAGTATGCCCGTCGTACCTTATGTACACCCAGCGTACTCGGGTCCAAGACAGAAATTAAATGAAATAATTTGCTAAGAGTTTTACTTGAAAATCGGGCATTACATGTTATGTGTTTGATACCGTTTGTGTCTATATATATGGGTAAGGATTGTATGATATGATAACTTGTATGTATGAAATTCACTAAGCTTTATGCTTATCCATTTTCCTTTTAAAAATACCAGTTATACATGATGGCCGAACATGATTATACACACTGGCACAAGGCGGGTGGTTGGAATTCTAATATTAGATTGATTGTGTTTTCAAAAAATTTAGAATTATAAATGATAATGATTTTTTGGAAATTAATTGATCTTGGATTTGGTTTTAATTTAATTTTGAATAAAAGACATTAAATGGATGATTTATATTATTTTAAAATGTTCAAATTTATTAGAAATTTGAGATATTACAGTGAGCTCCACCGCAATATGTAAGAAGTCGTGTGGCCACACTTGACATGTTGTAGAGAAACCCTTCCTAGCGTATGGCTACGCTAAGAAGCCATAGGGGTACGATTCATAGCTCCCACCCTTACTAAATTGTAGCATATAGTTACATCCAAAAGTTGCACTAAAAAATCTCGTTTTTCGGTATATCACTACAAAATTTCTTTAAAACCTAAAAAGCATATATTTTCATCACTTTAAAGCTTTGGACAGGAAAATTACATCATAAAATAACGTTAAATACCGAATGTGAATTGTACTGATCACAAAAATGCTAATTTAGTTTCGATTAGGGACTAGATTTGCAACAAACACCAAGTCTGGACCAAAGATGTTTTTACCAAATGTAGGGGAGGAAACATGCTTGATTTTAATATTTCATCATACCAAAGTTTACCTTATTCTTATTATATTATCTTGATGGTTAATCTTTTAACACACTATTTTCCTTTCTTTATAAAGAGATTTTGTAATTTAGCCTCAAATAAAAGTTAGGAGAAATACGGGTATGTGGGCAATATCTCGGCCCACATCGCACAACTACTGAATTGCATTAGGATGAGTCGAGATGACCTACAAATAAAATAACAGGCAGGCTTCTTTTTCCCTTCTCTTTTCGTCTCTTTTTTCTAACTTCCTCCCTCTCATATATCCCTGCGATTTTCCTTTAGGTAAAGAAATTATAAGAGGGATCTGATGTACTTTCTCGTGGATCTCAACTACTCCATTGATCATGACTTCAATACAAACCAATCAAGGTTTGATATGCGAACCTAGATTTTTATATGTTAATTGATTTTTAAGTGTGTTGTTGCGTTTTAAGTTCTCTTAGATGAATCGATACTGGAATTCTACGATCCATGAATGGAGTTTACGGGTTTCTTTTGACGAAGTTCACCATATTTGTCGTTTTGGTTGATTATCTTTCGGTGACAGTTAGCTAGATAGTCGTAATAGGGCTTTTTGGACATGGGTTGAGCATCGTTTTTTCTTTTTTCCTTTTAAATTTAATCGAATAAGTGGTTTAACTATCAGGATGATTACAACCCTTTCGGAGTGCAACTATTTTACTATGTTTATGTAATGGAGATGATTTTGGATGAAGTTACCCTAGCATTATCGGAAACCTAGAGAAATCCTGCACTTTACTTAAAAGTTTTTGTACATTCTTAAGGTTCTTTGATTTAAGGAATCATATATTCATCCTGTTTTGGAGTGCATCCTAAACACCCTTTTGAATTCTCTCTGTTTTAGGCTTAAGATAGTATGAAGAGAGAAATACTTAAGTAAAGATATGACTCTATATGGATGAGCAAAGAAGTGTCCATTCAATAAGACAGTTATTCTATGCATCTTAGGTGCTTTTTCTCTTTGACTTAATAGCCTTAACGAGGGCAAGACTTAATCCATTTACCTTTTTACAAGTTTGCCTTCACCTCTCATCTTTGCAAGTGTCTTGTCATTTTGTCAATTAATTTTAAACCTTATTAATCCAGACAACAATTAATAGGAAAATATATTACTTCTTATTAGGTTTTCTTGATTTGTGAGTTGAAGCAATTGATAGTACTCATCTGCCCATAACCCCAATTATCTGATTCTTCCATCTAAAAGTGTTTCATCATTCTAGATGATAAACATCAGAGGCCATTCTCCTTCCAAATTAATCTTATTTTATTTTTCTTTCTTTTATGTTCATTAAGCTTTGTCCTCAAGTTGATAGAATTCTACCATTGAACTGAGTCCAAATGTCTAAATACACACACACACACATGATGCTAATGAAAGAACTAAAACTGAATGTTGGATTCAACTTTATTTTTGTTATAAAGCTTTGAACTTAGGAGGTTGTGCATATGTGCCTTTTCCATCCTCATTGCATATCAGCATAAATTTCTTGGGATTCTTGCAAACATATCCTACAATCTTTATGTTCTTCAGGTGTAAACTTATGTAATATCATTAAAAATACAATATGTGAACATTTAACCATAAGAAATTAGAACGTTTTATATTAAATACGACTAAACTACATACATTTAACCAATTACAACACAATAGTAGAAGAAATTTATAGGAACTATAAATTTGGTAAGTGTGATATTTATTTCCACTAATATTCTAGCTTGATCTTACTACTGTTGGAGACAAAAACAGTATATACAATAAGCAAAGCCAACATACAATAATTTGAATACGCATATTGTTGACCATAATACCCCTACCCTAAATATGTAGCATTATTTGTGTATGCTAATTCAATACAACTCCAATTAGTTTATAAGCCCAAGAACACGACATAACATATTGTGCTATCTTCTAATTATACTCGTTCTTGATATCTTGTTTGTGCAAAAGACGTTTATGCCCTCATCATCAGAATTATCCTACATAATGTGGAAAACTATTTCCCTTATTTTCTCTATTAAGCTGTTCTTTATGTATCAAGTCAAAAAGAAACACATTTAAACTAATTATTTAATGGTTTAATGACTTTAATCACTTATAAATTCTCTGATTGCAGAAACAATGCAAAAGAACTGTGAGGCTCCGACATCGGGCCTCCAGACCAATGGACACCCGCCACCTCAGCAATACACAGGGAGTCCTACAGAAGGGTTTATAGAACCCCAAAATGATGTCTATACTGAATTACTCGATTCTTCAATTGAATCCAACAAAAAGCCTGCATATCTCAGTTCATGGTCTTTGCATCCAGATATTAAAAAAGCACAAGTGTGCCACTTAAATAGTATTGAAGGACAATTTTACCCTTTCTTGGCGAACAACCGGGTTCAATATGCTCCATTTACCATGTTCCCACAAGGGTATCCTTGTGATTATAATCAGCATCAAGAGTTTCATTATTTTGTGGTGATTGATTTTGAAGCTACTTGTGATAAAGAAAGAAACCCTCATCCTCAAGAGATTATCGAGTTTCCTTCAGTTATTGTTAGTAGTGTCACTGGTCAACTTGAAGCTTGTTTTCAAACATATGTTCGCCCTACTTGTAATCAGCTTTTAAGTGATTTTTGCAAGGATTTGACTGGAATTCAGCAAATTCAGGTATATTTTCATTCATATGATTGTGTTTCTTACTGAATTAAGTAAAAAAAAAATACACATATGATCATGGAATGCAATTGCTTATTCCATTTGTAAATAAAAAAAAAATCATCGGTTGTAATCAAACAATGTATAGAATTAAGTTAAACTATACATTTTTCTTTACAAATTATATGAAACTTTTATATGAATACTCATTCTATTCCTCCACTCTAACAAAATACGATCATGGAATGGAATCACTCATTCCATTCCATTGCTTTTTCCATTGTCTGTTCATTTCATTATTTCTTCATTCCATTCCATCCAACATGAACTAAATTTGCTGATACTGTTTTCTTTTGTCTACAATAAATGATGTCAACCATAGTTTTTCTAAACCACTATTTTATTCAAGGGTTAATCTCATAAAAGACCTTATATTTTGTGTTTTTTCCGGATTAAACCTCAACTTTATTTTTTTCATGAAAAATACCTTGCATTTTTTTTGTTTTTTTTCCGATCTGGCCCTTTTAGTCATTTTTTCCCTAAAAAGAAGTTGTAAAATGTGAGGGTTTTTTTCAGGAAAAACTAAAAAAGTTGAGGGTTTATTCGGAAATAGTTAGAAGGTTGAGGGTTTTTTTTTTCGGAAAAAAAAAGACAAAGTTGAGGGTATTTTTGGAAAAAGTGAAAATTATAAGGTCTTTTTCATGAAAAAAATAAAGATTAGGTTTAATCCAGAAAAAAAAAACACAAAATATAAGGTATTTTCTGAGATTAACCCTTTATTCAATTGCAACTTCCTTTATACAGTAATGCCAATTTAAGCATCAACATTTCACCTTTTTACACATTCATGCAATAATCTTTCACCTTTAAACCAATTTATGTAGTAACTATATATTTCACCTTTTTGACCATTTTAAAGAGTTAAAATGTTGTAGATTTTGATTGCTTTGTATATCCTGAACATATTTTATAAAAAAAAAAAACAGAATGAAGATGATGATGTATGTTTATTTGTTAATGGCAGGTGGACAGAGGAGTTACTCTTAGTGAAGCTCTTCTTAGGCATGACAAATGGCTTGAGAAGAAGGGAATCAAGAATGCCAACTTTGCTGTGGTTACTTGGTCAAACTGGGATTGTAGAGTCATGTTGGAATCAGAATGCAGATTCAAGAAAATTCGTAAACCTCCTTATTTTAATAGGTAACTATCTCTTTTTTTTTTTTTTTTTTTTTTTTTTTATCACATTAGGAGATAAAGTGTTGCTTGTTAAATACTTGGGGAAATGGAAGGAAAAGATAAATGAGGACAGATTTGTAAAAAGTTAGGAGTTAAGAGATTGTTTCTTTTTAACTTAATAGGTTGCTTAATGGGTTAAACACAAAATTTGGTTTTGGGAATGTAAGGGTATAATGGTCATTTAGTCTCGTTCAGACGGTTTATTTAGTCTAGAAAAAAACAACCCCTTGTTTTCTTGACTTTATATGATAGGTTGTTCTTTCTGCATGAAGTAATAAAAAACGTCTGTTTAATATTTTGAGTTTCTCTTGTATAAATTTTGGCAAGTAACTAAAGTAGTAATGTAGAAAAGGAACATTTTATATTGTTATCAAGCTAATAAAAAACTAAGCTAATTTAGAAAACCAACAGTTTGGTTTTTTGGTTTAAAACGAAAAATTAAAACCAAAATAAATTGTGTCTTAATATAATTTTGTTTTTAGAACATATAGATTTATTGCTTGATTAATGATTTAAGGTTTTTTAGTTTTCATTGCATTCGATTTGGTTGTGTTTTCTTTTTTGCTGTTATATATTGCTAAATTCAAATACTTTGTTAAAGCTTTTATGGATTTTGAAATTGAACTAAAACTCGCAATATAACCTTCTTTATTTATGTAAATTATTAAATAATTGTTCAAACAAGTTTCATGATTTTAATTATATTACTTGTTTATTTTCTAAAAGTTACTAGAAAGTATACTTTTTAGTATCATTTTATTTGGGTTCTTATAAGCTATAATAAACTGTATATTTTTTTTTAAATAAAAAATTCATTGATATAATAATGTGTAGAGTAGATATAAAACTATACCTTGTATTATATAACATAAAAAGGGTTAAACCTTAAATCAATAATCATTTTCTTTACCTTTTTATAAGCTTCATTTCTTTCTATTACAACATTGTACTTCGAAAAACCTTCACCCAATTATAGCAATGTTATATATATGAAATTTGTCATTCCATTCCATCCAACTGATTCCATTCCATCGAATCGATTCCATTCCATCCAACCAAACAGACCCTTAACTTGTTTCTTGTTTTTTTTTTGTTGCCAGGTGGATCAACTTAAAAGTCCCATTCTGTGAGGTGTTTGGTGGTGCAAAATGCAATCTAAAGGAAGCAGTCCAGCTGGCAGGTCTGTCATGGCAAGGGCGGGCCCACTGCGGTCTAGACGACGCCAAAAACACCGCCCGCCTACTCGCTGTCATGATGCACAAAGGCTTCAAATTCTCCATCACCAATTCCCTAATGTGCCAAGCCACCGACCACCACCCTTTCATCTGGAAACAACCGCCGCCTGGCCACCACCACCACCACCACCCTTTCCCGCCGTTTCACCACCACCACCTGCCACACAAACCAAAAGACATCCATTTCCTTCCCATCTTCCACCACCCTTGCTGTTACTGTGGGGTTAAAAGCAGCAAAGGGATGGTCAGAAAACCGGGGCCCAAACAGGGAAGTTGCTTTTTCGGGTGTGGGAATTGGACTTCTGCCCGGGGTGCCCGGTGTCAGTTCTTTGAATGGGCTTAGTGTGAAAATGACGATTCTACCCTTGGTGGTATGAAAAGTGACAGAAATACTCTACTTCTACTTCTATACCTTTTACCCTTGGTGGTTTTGGATAAAAGCTTATTTGTGTACTTTCGGTTTTTGTAAAAAGAACAAAAAAAGAGAAAAAATGGAAGGAGGGGGAAAAAAAGGGATTTGGAGTGTTGTGTGGGGGGTTTGTTTGAAAAGTAAATATTTTTTATGGTTGGGTTTAAAGTGATGATATGTGATAAGTGTAGGGTGCAGGAGTGGAAAATTTAGAGATGTGGAAGTGTGTGAGGATTTGGTAGGTTTTAGTAGAGTTGATGGGGGTGGTTTTTATAATTATTATAATTATTATTATTATTATTATTATTATTATTATTATTACATGGCTAATGATCTAAAATAATACATGAAGTGAGGATAATGGTGCTTGGTTATTGCCTATAATACCTATGATGATGCTTATGATGCTTTTTGGGAGCTATTTCATGTGTTTTTTCTTTGTTTCATTGTTTGGATTTATTTACAGTTTTATAAGTGCGTGATTGATGAGACAACTAAAATTTACTTTGATTTGCTTTCAACTTAGTTTTAAATGAATAAAAAGCTCCTCAATCTCCATGTATTGCCTTGATAACTTTCACCAACAATCTGGGCGTTATAGCGTTAGCGGTTTAAAATCAAATATTGTTCAAGGGCCGATATTTCAGATATAGGTTATCGTGGTGGGATATATATATATATATATATATATATATATATATATATATATATATATATATATATATATATATATATATATAAGTCAAAACTCAAAAGTGATAATGTTTGAAACATAATCTTACTTAAGTAAGCCATGAAATCTTCTTTTAAGTCTACATAAACCAAAGTATCAAATTATTTTATCAAGATCTTCCACATCAACTCTAATGTCACCATCATCTTCATTAGTTAAGAATTAAGTACTTAACACAACAATATGATCAAATTTGTAGAAACTAGCAAACTAACACTTAAATATTTAACATTTAACACAACAATAGGATCAGTCAAGACTTAAAACCATATGTCCATAACTTAAAACTAACAATTAAGTACTTAACATAATAGCAGATTCAGTTAAGACCTTAAGACTTATGACCATGACTTAACACTAACCAAAGCAAGTAAAATTACGTAACTGCTATCCCACCTGGAAATCATCTGGAAATATCAGTAAATATCCCCGACTTTTGTGATTTCAATATTTTGGACCGATATTTGACACCAGTATTTTGAAAGGTACCGATATCCTACCAGGAAATCACCTGGAAATTGACGATATCAACTGCTTAGCCCAAAAGCTACTTGGTTCATTTAAGAACCTACAACGTCATTTTAAAAGTAACACCCTAATAAAAGGAAATATGGGGTCTCCGTGCCTCAAGCCAAGTTCTATAACAAACTTAGTCATATGTGAACCGTAAATTAAAATTGAGACCATAGACAAAGATGAACATCCTCTTATCCACCTATGCTAATTGTCACCAAATCTCATGGTATCAAACATCTCATCTAAATATTCCTAATGCAACACTTTCTTAATTTCAATCTTGAACATCATTAACTTTTACTGAACATTTACCATATCGTTCACAATCAAAGGTCTGTCACGAAATTGATGGCCTTATATTGACTAATAGACATGAACAATTTCACCAATAACCTTTGTTAAACAATTAGCAAATTTTTTGGCTACAATCTTGTATTGATATATTATTAGACTAATCTGATTTTCATCCTTGAGAAATAAGGGACCATGAACTTTCAGAATCGAAATCAATAAATGAGGGATTGCATCATCTCGAAAGCACAACTTCATTTTGGAACTCTTTTACAAAGTCCAAACTATCAAGATATCATGTTACACAATCTGCAATCTTCCATATTTACTTTTAAAATTATTGGTGAATAATCAAACCACCTTCTCAGAAGAAGCAAAGCTGAAAAGTTAGGAGATCTATCAAGAAGTGAATAAGGTAGTAAGAATCTATCAATCTTACTCATCTTAATACCCTTCTTGGTAGATTAGGTAAACACATGGCCAATAATCGGAATATCTACAAGCTCTGCTTTAATGATGAACTCATTAAACTCTTCAACTGGATACTGATAAAAATGTGATTCATACTGATTTAAAGGAACACACCACATTAAAATCCCTGAAAAATATAAATTGCCCATCGTATGCTTAGAAACTTACATAAAAGTTCCCAAATCATTTGTTTCTTATCAATGTAGCGCATAGATGTAATAAAAGTAACATAATATTTTTTTAGTGCACAACATACCTTCCATCGCGACCTAATACTACAAACAAGTTACCTAATTCATTATCAAATCTTAGGAATTCCACACGCTAATGATACCCTCGACCATCCCAAAGTAAAGAAGCAGCACAATGAAAATACATATACCCCATATCATACGAACTATCCATAAATCTACATGTATCCTCATCATGTCTTGTATATCCAAAAACTTATTTTATGTACATTACATAATGTTGGTTTTATTCAAAAAATTAGTTTCTAAAAACACCATAAACATAAACGGAAGCTTTAAAATGATCATTTTGCAACACATGAAAAGATTAAAACAACCATATAAGAAAAGAATACAACCTTTGACGTCTTTGATGATGGGTTATGAGCATATCTACCATCCTATGTGATCATGCAACCCTAATTTCTTTGGATATAAGTTTTTCTCTATTGAACTTACAAATATGAACACCAAAGCAATAAACCTATGCACTAGAATACAATTTCCGAAATCATATATAAAACTAGGGTTTGATCATTACCTCACTTGTTATGTAAACAAGAACCACATTAACTCTTGAAAGCTTAGTGCCCCAAGTGTTTCACCTCTAATGGAGTCACAAACACTCAATGCAAAAGATGACTTGGAGAGAGGTGGAAAATTGGCTAGGGTTCTTCCAAAGAGTAGGATTGGCTGAAAATCCAAGGAGAAGCCCTCCTTATATAATTATGGTATTAGGGTTTTCAAGTGGAAACCCTAATTTCCTTGCTTAGGGACAAAGCAACTCATGGACACCCCATTAGAAGCCCTTGGACGAAATATATAGGGCTTCCTTATAGAATTTTGTCCACAACTATCCAAAAGGTCCAGAGCCCAGTTTCACAACTATCAATGATTTGCAAAACAACCATTCACTTAATTAATTAATTCCTTTAATCTCAAAATTAGTTCTAGATTAATTTCTGATTAATTGCCAATTAATAATATGATTTCCAAATAATATATTAAACTTGTAATATATTAATAAAATCATTTTAACCACTAATTTATTATTCCAAATAATAAATTCAACTCTCTTTCCACTAGTCATCATGTCAAGTTGCATTAGTGAAGGCAACCCAAAAGGACCATGCTACAAAGCAAATCAAATACATACCAAATATAGCTTTCAAAAGCCGCTGTCGAACCTTGATCTTATCAGTAACACGTCCTTTAGATAAGTGATCAAATATTCCCCCGTTCTACAAGATATTGTATGGACATGATGTAATAACCCGATATTTTTCAAGTCAATGTAATGATCTAAAGTCAAGTATTGTAACCTGTTTTTGAAATAATAAGAATAGCGTAAAAAATGAAATGTTCAAAAATCTCAATTGAGATATATAAAGTGATAGATATCGTAACAAGGTTTTCAGAAATATAAAGAACACTAAAATCCGAATTATCACGAAGAAGTTATAACCAATCAAAGATCCGCAACAAAATCGGTAAAACACTGTTAAACATAATATGCGAAATTTCAATAAAATACTCTTTAGCTTTAGGTATCTAAATGAAAGTTGTAGATATCATTAAACCATAAAGGTATATGAAAAGAATGTCCAAATCTGACTTCGTATTAGGAAGTTGTGATTTTTCTAAGTTTCGGATATAACAGTAGACAACTAAAAACTTGAAATAGAGATCGATCAAATTTTAGCCGGCACAACCTAAACGAGAATCGAAGATCTTGACAATAGTAGTACAATGGTAAAAAGACAGACGAAAACGGACGTCGGATAAATAAGTTATGAATTTTTAACGGACTTTTCCAGTCTTGACCTGTTAAAAATATAATATTAAAAAAGAAAAGTCAAAATTAGCCGACGGATTCTAAACAAAAATTGTAGAGCATAATATCACCTACGCGTGGATATAAAAAACGTCTAAATCGGAACTCGTATGCGGGAGATATGAATTTCCGATGTTCGGGACACGAATTCCCACCCTGTCATAGGACGCACGACGTGAGCCTGAAGCTCACGACGTGAGCCGGTAATGGATAGGTTCTAGGGTCGAGCTGTCAGAAGTCGAGTCACAGGATGGATAGGATCGAACTCACGATACGAGCCACTCCATGCTCACGACGTGAGCTCCACAATTACTCCCTATATATAGAAATTGAGGCCTTCCGACTTTGGTTGCTGAAATCCATCCTCTCTCATACTTCTATACACTGTTAAGCCCCTCTAAACCTCCCCGAAGCCCCGATAACACCTCTAGCACACAACGCGAGTCCCAACGCCCCGAATCTCCATAGAAACTAACTCCTTTCCAGTCGAAGTGCTGCCCGCGTGAAGCTTGTTTCTTCACCAGAAGCCTGCTGTTACGTTAAGAAAGATCATTCCTAGAAATGAAATGCTGCCCGATGCACCATTTACCAAGTGAGTTCATACCCCTAACTTATATTTTTATGATTTAAAATGCTTTTATGGGGAGGGGGGATACAAGTAGAAAACATTATAGTTATCGAATCAATCACATGTGATTTATAGCTATCAAAACAAGTGGATCTCTTATACTTTAAACTACGTTATCAAACAAACTATTTCAAAACATTTTATAAACTGACATCAAGTCAACTATAACCATTCAAATGATTAAAACTCTTTTATATGCTAAACTCTTTATTAAAACTCTTTTTAAACTTATATATTTTCAAAATCATGTTTATATAGATATAGTTATATAAGTAGGGTTGAAAGGGCTTCGGACTGATAACTCGCTTTATTTCCTGTTCCTTGTTTGGTTGTGGACTTAGGGTATCCGGTTGTTTGTCCGAGTGTTGTTTGAATCTTAGTTATATATTATGTATATGTATATAGATATAAAAGCTTTTATCTCAGTTCAACACCTTTGGGTAGCAAAGGTGTACAAACATACACAGTCATTCAAACAACACTACTAGTAAACTATAATAGGTATAGTTTAGAGGTTTACTACTCACTATTTCTAAGAACAATGAAACATACAAGAGTCAGTTCATACATAAGTCAGTTCAAACATACTATAATGAGAAACAGAAAGAACATACTATAATGAGAAAGAAGGAGGAACATACTATACACTATACATTGAGAACACACAATACACTAGAACAGACCGAGCATACTATACAAATACAAGAATACTATAACATTAATGTGAGCCACTACTTCATGGCATGACATCATACTGTTGTGTCATGTTTTGTAACCAGAGTCTCCTAGAGGGAGAACGGGCATTGTGTGTATAGATCTATATGAGATTGACAATCCCGCATCCCGACTGTTTGCTACAGTTTGGCCGGTAGGCCAAGGGGTGACAAATGTCACATCAGTTTCGACGCCAGTAGGTAGTCGTGTTATCCACTAGTCAATCGGTATGGTTATAATCATATCACATTTTACCTTAATTAAACAAATTGGTTTAAGGTAGTTAGTACATCGATAGTTACTTATACAATACTACAATACATCTTTATTTTCCCATTGCATTCACATTGTGATCTTCTCACATGAACGGTAATGTAAACTATATTTTTGTAATGATAGTCATACCGGGGAAAAATACTCACTTGTACAAAAGAACAAACATTCAGAACAGTCGGGTCTTGGTAGAAGACTACATTTCAAAATAAAGTAGAAAATATAGGATTTTCTAGGAGATACAACATTTACATTAAACACTTGCAAACATTTACAAATACTTTCATACAAAAC
The DNA here is from genome assembly GCF_051521515.1 of Lactuca serriola. Lineage (NCBI taxonomy): Eukaryota > Viridiplantae > Streptophyta > Magnoliopsida > Asterales > Asteraceae > Lactuca > Lactuca serriola. Next base: position 205,655,361 of record NC_136408.1, read on the forward strand.
AATGACACTAAAATACTTATGAACTCACCAGCTTTAATGCTGATCTACTCTTTCAAAATAACTTGTATTCTCAGGTCACCAGTAGACAGGTACATCTAGACCAGACTTTTGAGAAGATGGAGCGTATTCAAGACCCTTCTTTTATTTTGATTCATATTTTGAGTGTCTTTCAAACTATACAGAACACACTTGTATTAAATTATTCTATTAATGCAATGGATGATGTTGTTGCTTGTTTACTATTATGCATTTATATGATACTCTACATGACATCCTCCGCCCCTGAATGTTTCCGCCAATCAGGTTTGGGGGTGTGATAGATTAGTATCAGAGCTTTGTTTATAGTGTATTGAGTATATCAACCCATAAAAGATATACAACTATAAACACATCGAGATTAAAATACTCTGACCAAGAGTTTATACTTTTAAATAATAAAATATTTAACCAAAGTATATATATACCTGCATTCATACTAAAATCAGTGTCATACTAGGACATGACAAAAGTATTGCGGTTGTTGGACAGTACAAGTAGGCTTGGGGACATATAATCAGATCTGGGAATGATATTGCCTGATCAACTATATCTTTCCGAGAAGTGATTAGCATGTGCCCAGGAATGGTTGTGGTGTTGCAGCATGTCTACAAACTTACCAACACTACTACAATGAAAACTTTAGAATAGAACATAAAACCTAAAATACCATAGGAGTATTTTATGTTACTATAATTACTTATTTGAGAACTAAAAGGTCTTTATCAGTAGGTCAATAGTTGCTGAGTGGATACGCTAAGGTTATATGTGGCTAGGGTGTCATAGACTTACAATCTATGATCTTTGATTTATTTCCTGTTCCTTGTTTGGTTGTGGACTTAGAGTTAGGATCACTTATTCGAAGGTCTATCCTGTTTTGGTTACATATGACTGGTATGCACTATGCAAGTATTGAAGTAATTGGTAAGGATCATCATATAATTATTGATATTGGTAACTGCTAAGTGTATGCTTTGAAAATTTTATACAGTTAGGGTCTTACAGCCTTAGAATAATGTATTTGTCCTTACATCCTGTTTTGTGTATAATTTGCATGCATAAGGCAGCTGATGGTGAGGATGGATGGATATGGACAACATGAGTTAGGGTATGTGGACCGAATGTTCTATGATAGTTCATGGGTCGGAGATTTCCCTAGGGTAAGCCTAGGACGAGGTTAGTGACACATGTTACCTGCTTGCGGATTGTACGTGTGGATAGACTGACTTGTGTAGTGTATGCTGGTTAGATTTACCGTTACCTGAATGTTGCTTGCTTTGTGCTTTGATGGATTCCTAGTGATGTGGATCAACTACTAATAAGTATGTTAAGTCACATACAATACAAGTTAAATAATCTAAGAGGGATGGATTTGACCCTATTGCGCAGCTCTCATTTGAGTCTAACCGTTCTAGGGCTGAATCTTTTACTCAAAGGATTATCGGACCTCTATTGTATGTAACTATGTTCATGAGGTAGTTTGTCGACATTGGTGGGAATCTTTCAGGAGCTGAGGACAGGATGAGGATGGGAACCTAGGAGAGCCTAGGATATGCTCCAATGAGTTAGTAGGGTAGTTTAGTGAGGTTGGGAACCTAGGAGAGCCTAGGAGTTGCATCGGTAGGTATCATGCTGCTGTTTAGTGGATATTTGGTGCATTAGTAGGGTAGGTGACTTAGATGATTCAGGAGGATTGTTGAAGAAAGTATGGATAGGTGTGGAAGGTAGTATTGGGCCCATGCTACTAAAAGCATAGGATTCATACTCGAATCGGTGAGAGTCTTAGAGAATCTGAGAAGCTTATGTGAAAGAGAATTATTGGTTATGCTTTGATCGTGGGAAGAGATGCTTTGCAGGATGAGGATGAGCATGTATGGGAAGGACTAGGGTTTGGTCCAGGCTCCGGTGGTGAGCCAGTTAGTGGGAAGATAGCCAGGATTTTGAGTTCGCCCTAGACCTCTTGTATTAAGTGGCAGGTAGTGATGGTGCGATCTACTGCACTTTTGGGATTGGAGACTATGTCTTGGGGGTAGTTTATAGCCCAGTTTAGGGCAGAGGTTCCTCCAGGTATTGCAGTTCAGCCGTTGACGATTGGACTGGTGAGCGTATCACGATGCGAGACCCTAAATGATATGGATCCCAGAGCCTAAGGGCGGAAGATCGATTTGGAGTACCTTGAGAAGAGAGGTTCAGGTCATGTGAATTTAGTGGAGGATTTCGGGAAGAGATCCAAGGCTTGGAGCAGTGTTTGAGAGGACAGTGGGGTCGAAGTCAGTACAGTATGTGTAGGAAACCGTACGATGGAGTTGTTGTTGCAGGGGCAAACTCGTGTTATTTTCGATGTGATCAGATGGGTGATAAGGAGGTTGGTTGGCTAATGATCAGGGAGGAGCAGTGAGTGCACCTGCTCCGTCTATTTTGAGGATCGCCAACGGACATGAGGGTAGAGGAGGAGCCCTAGCAGAGAGGGGCCACACTTCGCAGAATCAGACAGGAGGGATCGAAACTCCAGCATGTGAGGGTACGAGGTAGGTACATTTTTGCTTTCTTTTACCTGTATTTTGTTACTGTTATCTTGCATTAGCGTGAGTAAGCATATCGTTAGGGCGTTACCTCTGTTTGTGGTTGAGTTATATATTCAAGAGGAGTTATATGCCATCTGCATACCATGAATCTTTGGTGGAGTGGTACGAGTTCGTCTCCTTACACATACGGATTTTCTAGTGTTCGAATGTTATTTTGGGTATGGCCGGGGTTGGTTCAAGGGATTTTACGAGGGAGTTATGACTAGGACTCAATAACTTTAGTAACTATGCTTGGAAGGGTTTTCAGGTTTGCCGAAAGAAGAGAGAGTTGTTGTTGAAGTTTTGATTGGAGCATCTGACCTTTGGACTTCGAGATCTGAGTGTGATATCTGTTTGAGCATCCAGAGACATTAGCGTTGTTGGGATTCAATAAGTGTTAACTGGTCTTTGGGAATTGTGTTGTTACTAGTTTTGGTAGGCACCAGTCATCAACGGATTGATCATTGGAAATAAAGAAGAATTGTGAATCCTTCAATTTTCATGTGCCGAGTGGACTTAGTCGAATCTAAGTGGGGGAGAACCATTCAGATATTCTGGATAGATGAGAGTGTCAGACTAGGATGCGTTTCACATCCTCATCGGGGGATGGAAGGTGGCCATAGGGGATGACTGAATATAGGGTGTTGCGGGATGGGAGTTCGGGAAACTCGCCAACATTTGGATCACGTCTTATTGACATCAGATAGTAGGCTTTGGGGAAGGGGAACCGGTTAGGTTCCAGTCTATACTTGAGTTTAGTTTGGGTAGCTAGACCGTGGGAGCGCTCAAAGTTGAGATGGTTCGGATTAGTAAATGAGCGATAGCGCCATGAGCAATAGCCGGATATTGTGGAAAGTGTTGTAAGATTGCGGGGGAGCCGTAGAATTCACTAGCAGCCGGATAGCGTGGAAAGTGCTGTAAGACCGTAGGGGAGCCATAACATTCACTAGCAGCCGGATAGTAGGGGAAATGATGTAAGACTGTAGGGGAGCCGTAGCATTCACTAGCAGTCGGAAAGTATGGAAAGTGATGTAAGACTGCGGGGGAGCCATAACATTCACTAGCAGTCGGAAATTGTGGAAAGTGTTGTAAGACTGCAGGGGAGCCGTAGCATTTACTAACAGCTGGATAGGGTGGGAAGTGTCGTCAGACTGCGGGATAGCCGTAGCATTCACGGGTTCTTTCAGATAATTTAGGCTAGGTTAGGCCAGTTCGCAAGGTTGTAGGGAGGTCGCAACTTACTTAGAATCAGGATCGGAGATGATTGTTCGATCAGTTATCCGTGGGCGATCCCAGATGGTTATGAAAATTCAGGATGGAACCGGTAGAGACTGTTGAGTCAAGGGTTTGGATCTTGAGTTGCAGGATCATGTAGATAAGAAGTAAATGACATAGTAGGGCTACAAATGGGTAGTCTTGATATTTGATATCTTGGGAACCTGGTGGTTGGACCGGGTGCGAGACTCGTAGTCACTGGGATCAGCTAAGGGTATTTATTTATCAGTAAAGTAAGGGATGTCAGAATTTATGGTGCATTATGCTAATGCAAATTCGTGGATCTCGAGGTAGTAGCGGGGTATCAATTCGTTTTGGGAAAGATCTCGAATTGGAGTTCGCACGTTTTTAGTACAGGATTTTGTTTCAATAAGATGAGATTTCGGGAGCATCTATATGCCAAGGGCATCAAATGCAGGATTCCAAGGTAATGAATGGGTTTTGTTCGATGGTAGCTTAAGCCATTGTGATGTGTCTCGGGCTGGTTCTATCTGTAATAGAGCCACGACATGCTGGAATCAGGAAACGGCAAGTTGAAGGAGACCGGGAATGATGTAAGACTACCGTTATTTAGGCAACACACACTTTTGTATTGGATTAAGTGGTGACAGGTCTTTAGGTTATGATGATTGGATGTTTCAGAAAGATTGATGGAGCCATGAATGGCGGTATAACTAGGACAATTATTGCTAGACAAGGTCTCTTTTGGTGTCTGCGTGGGGTGAGTGTGAGGTTGCTAGTCAGCTCAACAACCGGTCATGAATCCGGTATTCCGATTGTAGGCGTTCAGCACCTGGTTATGGTAAGTGGATTCATTCAGTTGGTAACACCGAGATAATCAGGATTGGAGAGAGTCTAGTGTGGTTGGGTCCTGTTGCCTTTTGGAAAGGCCATTAAATGATCGGGGTGACGGTTGTGTCCCTCGGGACGTTGGGTGTCGGTATTCACTGGGTTCAGAACGGGTTGCCGATTATTGGTAAGAGTTGCATACTCAAGTTCCATTATGGTTGAAGTGCTCTTAAGGCTTCACCCTAAGGAGTGACACCTGATTCCGGAAGTAGGGTTTAAGGCAAGGTATAGTGAGTCTGTCAGAATTTGACCCCGATAGGCACAGGGTGCATCATGTAAGATTGCGGTGGAAGCTCATATTGATTCATAGTGCCTAATATGTTTCAGCCATAGAAGTGTTTGGACAACAACTCTGCTATGTTTGATATTCAGGCAAAGGCGCACCCGAATCATAAGAGGAAGTTAGTGCTAGTTATCGAACAGAAAATGCAATCCATGAGGAAGTAAGGTAGCAATTAGTGAAGGGCAATGGAAATCATTAGTCGGGTCATAGTAGGTAATGAAAGTCGCGGGTGTGGCTCGTGAGCAGCAGCCAAAGGAGGAGATGAGGAAGTATTAACCATACGCTGTGCATCAACAGACTTCAAGGATGAAGTCTAGTTCAAGTGGGGGAGATTTGTAATGCTTGGTTTACGTGTTATTCAGTTTTCAACATTTTTAGACTTTTGGGCTAGGACTTGACAAGTTGGGGAGCTCCAACTCGTCGAGTAGAGATCATTTATGAGGACGCGAAATTTAGATCCTACATGACGAGTCGGAAGGCCCCGACCCGATGAGTAGACACTGGAAAGGAAAACCCTAATTTCAGGGTCTGTACCCTGTTTAAAGGCCTTAAGCCTCACTTGTGCCTCCCTTATCACCCCCTTTGTCCATAGAAACCCTAAATCGTGTCTCAACTCCCATTTTGAGTGTGTGAGGGCTTAAAGAGTGCCTTTTTGGTGTTTATGTGGAAAAGTTTGAAGTGGTTGGTGCATAGCTGAAGGGAGAGGCTGAAGGTCTGATGTTTACTCTGTTGTGGCAACCATTTTGAGGTATAAAGTTGCAACCTTGACATTCCTTTTCTTAGATATTCTTCTATGATAGTTTATGGTCATTATTAGCCTAGTTTGGTACCATTGTTGGTTGTGAGCATGATATGAAGATATGGCTTTAGATCTGGACATCTCAGGGTCTTTAAGGACTCAAAGTTGTCAACTTTACCAAGTCTTGGCCCTCCTTCATGCTCTAAGTCCCTTGACAAGCTTTGATTAAGTGTTTTTAGCCTTTGGTGCCTTGCATGGATGTAAAGTTAACAACTTTACATGGTATTTCGCTATTAAGGGATTGGATTTTTAATTTGGACCCTTAGATTCCAATAGAAAGGACTAAACACAAAATGGACTGAAGGGACTCGACGAGTTGCTTAGACAACTCGATGATTCGGGAAGGGTTTTCCCATTTATAAGATCTTGAGTGATTTCGGTGAACTGATTAGTAGATTTCGGCCTTTGGACATTAAGGAACTCGATGAGTTACTCAAGTGACTCAGCAAGTTAATGGACTCTGAAGGAACTCGACGAGTTGCTAGATGCACTCGATGAGTTAAGTAAACTCGGGGCATTGACCTTGACCATGACTTTGACCTTGGATTCAGAGTTGATTAGGGTTGACCAGTCGGTATTTCAGGCATTTTTGAAAATGGGCCTTCTTGGGTTAGGTCCATGATGGATTGGGACTTAATGGGCTTTGTAGGCCATTTCAGGTTCGAGCTATTATTTGGGTTTGTGGGTCGTTGGACCAGTTAAGGAGGGATGTTTTGATTGGGAATAAGTTATTGGGATTTAGGGTAAGGGTCATGCTACGGTTTGGGCCCAATTTGGAAAATTAGGCCATTGGTGGACTTCTATAAGTGTTGGAGTATTGGGCTTGTTTGGTTTTAGGCTTGGGCCTTAGTTTTGGATAATAATGGGCCCGTGGTAGAATGGTTATTTTACCCGATGTATGGACTAAGGATTTTAGCATGGAACCAAATTGCTAATTGGGTATGTTGATTGGTATTGACAACTCGGGAAGTAGACAATACAACAACTAAGGATTTCATTCGGGAAGCTTATGCATTCGAGGTGAGTTTGCTCACCATACCAATGGGTCGACGACACCAAGGCTGGCCCATTTTATGTTATGTGGTACACTAGTTGATATAGTGATATGTGGTATACTAGTTGGTTATATGCTATGTGATATGCTAGTTGTCTTTGTGATACTTGCGTGGAAGACCCTGGGGGAGCCCGTGACACTTAGTTATAAGACCATGTGGGGGAGCCCATGGCATTCCAGATAAAGACCATAGGGGTGCCCATGACACTTGGTTAGAAGACCATGCGGGGGAGCCCATGGCATTCCAAGTAAAGACCATGGGGGAGTCCATGACACTCGGATGTTAGACCATGTGGGGGAGCCCATGGCTTTCCAGCTAAAGACCATGGGGGGAGCCCATGGAACTTAGGTGTAATACCATGTGGGGGAGCCCATGACATCCTGGAGTAAGACCTTGGGAGCAGCCCACGACATCCTTATATGTTTGTATGCATGGCTTATGTGGTTTATGAAACTTTTATAGCTAATATGATTATGTGGATTGTATGGGATATGCTCCGGAAAACTCACTAAGCATCATGCTTACAGTTTTGTTCATGGTTTCATGTATCATTGGTTTGGAAAGGAAGGGCGCGGCTTGATCGTAGTGCACACACCCATATTTCCACAATATGTGATTTTTGGGATGAGCTCTTATGAATGTATTAAATTATCATGCTTTTGGAATGGTTGGATTAAAAGATATATGTGTTTTGAGTGTATTGAAAAATGAAATTTTTACCTCTAATTTTTGGGTCGTTACATTCAAGGTCACCAGCAATGGCCAAAGGTCTCAAGGAGGTCGGATTTAGGGTTTCAGGAGGCTAGAGAGTGAGAGAGGTTGAGGATGGGAAACCCTAGGTCTTTGATTCCATTAAATACTCGAAAATTAGGTTTTTGGATCATCAGGCCTTACTCACGCCATGAGGTTTCTTGCTCACGGCGTGAGATTCAAGAATGTGGGTCAAACGGTTAATGGTCACTCACGTCGTGACCACTATGGCTCACGTTGTGACCCTCCTCCAAAATGAAAGAATTCAATAAATTAAGTACCTCAAGGATTCAGATATTACATTGTTGTAATCTCTTTGATCAAGCTCTGTAAACACTTTAATATTTAGTGAATTGGTTCTTAGCGTCATTTGAATGTGGTTTTTTTCTCGATTTAGGTTTACCACATAAATCTCTATATCACTTTGGTTTACTATTTTGCTTAATATTTTCATTACCTGTAGTTGATTGTGTTTGATATATCAATACTATTTTGGTTGAACTAATATTGTTCTTGTGATTTGGATTTTTGGGTTGTATGATGGATTAGGGCTTTTTCAGTTTAGTGATTTTTACCCTCTTTGTTTACTACAGTACAAGTGTAGCTTAGGGGCATGTTGAAGACATAAGCTAGCCTTGATAGAGTGTAACAGTTCTTATTAAGGGCAATTATAAGATGGTAGTTACTGATGACAATTACAAGATGTTTATGGTTATACTCCAAGAGTTGCATTGGTTATCTTAAATGGATGTGATGGTTAGAAGCAACCATATTAGGCTATATATATATATATATATATATATATATATATATATATATATATATATATATATATATATATATATATATATATGTTGTAATCTGCTGTTGTTATCATGATTAATAATAAAATCGTGTTTTATTTCATAAGAGTTCCTTCTATTCTATTCTTTTTGTATTCAATGTTTCTCTAACATTAACTACAACCACCATGCAACGCCAACTATCTCCACCACCCAACACCATTGCCATCAGCAAAACATTATTGCTTGATTACCGTCGTTTTCATCTGTCATCACCTTTATTAACAATAACATATTTTGATTCTTCTTCAAATCTTACTTGACTGAAAATTGAAGAGTAGATCTGCTAGGATGCAAACATAGCAGATCTAGTTAACTTGTAGAAGCAAAATTGTAAAAGTCGAATATTGTGTTTGTATAGTTTCGCATCTTTATGTTATTTTACTAAGTCATATTTGTGCGAAGTGTAATGTTAGACTTAGTATATTTTTTGTACACTCATGTTCCCTATAAATAGGGACTGAGGATAGAAGTAGAGGATAACTTTTCTGAAACACAAATATCCTTTCTGCTTTTTCTGTAATCAGTCTTCATCAATATAAGATATGATTAATATTTACTCTTCGTGTTCTAACTCTTCAATCACTCAAATCAAATTTTGCTTTTGTAAATCTCGATAACAATTCTCTACAATTGGTATCAGAGCAGGATTCAAACTGCATCGATCTGATTTTTGTGTTAGAATCATTTGCTTTTTGAGTTGCAACTTTACTCAAAATTTTCCGTGCATTATGGGTTTGAAAATTAAATTTGATCTTCAGATTTGAATTGATTATGTCTTTGAATTGTTTAGTCGAGTAATCGATCAGTGATTTGTGATCAATTCAATTGATCATCTCTCAATTTCATCAAGTTTTTCAAGCTTTCTGAAAATTTCTGTATTCATCAATGGCGAACTTCAACATGAATACAATGACTTCCTTCTCTCACTTTCTTGGTTCCTCAACCAAAATTCCGATGTTAATTCCAGAATACTATGATCAGTGGGCTGATAGAATGGAAGATTACTTAAATGGAATTGATGAAGAACTTCGGAATTGTATCGATGGAACAGTGCAAGCTCCTGCTAATGTTCAACCAATTGGACCTTCTACTGCATCTGCTGAAGTTGCTGATCAACAAAAATGGTTGAAGAATAATGAAAAGAGGTGCATGAGGGAACTAAGAGGTGCTCTTCCTCCTGTGGTTTATAATTACATTCATAGTTGTAAAATAGCAAAGGAGATCTGGAACACTCTAAAAGAGAAGTATCAAGGTAGCGAAAAGACGAATATCAATTCTGTGAAGCAATGTCTAGTTGAACTGAAAGAATTCAGACAAAAGGATGATGAATCTCTTGAAAATTACTATGATCGTTTGAATGAGATTATGTTTCGCTGCAATAGGTATGGAATCACTCGGTCTCTCATGGAGTTCAATTTAACTTTCATTATGGGCCTTCGCAAGGAATGGCGAAGTGTGAGCATGATGATTAAGAATCAACAGAGTTTTGATACAACTCATTTGAATGATCTCTACAATCAGCTGAAAACACATGAAATTGAAGTTTCAGAAATGTATGAAGAATCAAAACAGAGTATTGGAGGTCCTTTGGCTCTTGTTTCAAAGGTATCAGAAGTTGATGTTAATGAAAAAGATGGTTCGGATGATGAAGGATTTTTGATGAACTCTGATGATGAAGCTGTGGCATTCTATTCAAACAATAGAGTTAAGAAGTTTTTCAAAAAGCCTTTTAATCCAAAAGGAAAGGCTAGTGATACGAAGAGTGGAGTCACAAAAACTGGAGGAGAGGAGAGGAAGAAATTAGAGAAAGCTGATGAGAAACAAAAAGATGCGAAAGAAGTGAAAAAGCTGAAAGGTGACTCAGGAATCTATTGTCACTACTGCAATGGTGCGAATCACTTCGCAGCCGATTGCATGTTGCGAAAGAAAGAAGAAAAGAAAGAAAAAGTTAAAGATGAAGCACACTATTATGAAAAGATTGAAGAATTGCGTGCTAAGACAAAAGGAGTGTCTCTAGTTGCGAAGGGTGAATCTGCTGATGAAGAGAGTGGAACATATCAGATCTGGTCATCAGGATCTGATGATGAAGAAATGAGGCATCCCACACATGGAGCTATGTTCGCAAGTTTTGAAGATTGCGAAGAGGACATTTTAGGGAAATGTTTTGTATCCAAATCCACGGACAAATCACCCATGACCACCAAGGTACGTGCAATACTTGAATCTTTTAATATTCCTTTATCTGCTTATGATGCTGAAATCATTTCATTTGATGATACTGTGGCTTATTTTGATTCTGTTATTGTGTCTGCTAGTATTGAAGCTCAAAAATTAAATATGCAACTAGGTGAGATACGAAGAGAATTAGAAATAAAAAGGAGCAGAGTAGATAAACTTGAAATGCAGATAAAAAATGTAGATTGTGATAGGAATAATCTTACAAATGATGTTAGGTTGTTGCTAGCACAAAGGAACATATATTGTAATTCTGCCAAACGATTGTATGCAAAATTAACTGCTTTACATCATTCTTCTGACATTAGCAAAAAACAACATAGGAAACTTTTACCTTTTCTTGAGTATGAACGTGAAAAAGTTGATGTTGTTTCTTATGATTGCGAAAGTACAATTGCTCAATTTGACAAAATACCTAATGATAGATATTCATATGGTATTGTCAAAATTGATGAATTTCTGAATGCTGATGAGTTGGTTAACATTGTCAATGAAAGTTTGACAAAGAGTGAACAAGTGAAAATCTTAAAGATAACAGAAACTTCATCTCTTTCATCTCAATTCAATTATGCTGATATTGATGACAATTCAGATAATGTGAGTGAAATCAGTGAGATAGAAGAGGAAGAAGAGGTTGATTGTTCTCAATTGTCAATCATTAATATCACATCTAAGATCAAAGGTAAAGAAATTATTGTTGATTCGATAGTAGAGGATGAAATTGATAAACCTTCAACTTCGCAACATTGTAAGTTTGATAATGTGGAAGTTGAAAACTGGAAATCTGATGATACTGATGAAAACAAAGAAGAAGTGAAAGATTCACATGAAATACCTCCACGAGTTGTGGTTGATCAAGTGTTTGAGAATACAAAAGAATTTGACAAAATTTTAAATGACAAAGGCGCACATTATTTGGAAACCAACATTGTGGTATATCCAAATTTTGTATGCACTGATAAAACCATTTTTCCAAATCAAGTTTTTGTCACTACAGGAAATGCTGAGAAAATTCATCCTGAATTCAACAAAATGATTGAAAAAGATAATCTAAGGTCAACCACTGAAGGTTTTTTCGCAAATCAAAACACAGAAGAAAACAATTTAACTCAAAATTCTTATGTGTTTCAAAATTAAAAATCATTACAAAAATGGGTGGTTAAAAGTGAAAAACCAAACAAAGTTTTTGAAAAAGTTGAAAAACCAAAGGCTGAAGTGAAATTAAATTCTCATGAATTCAAATTGATGGTTGGAAATTATTCAACAGAAAATAATGTTTCAAAAAGAAAAGCAAGAAAAACAATTTTTTGGCAAGTTGTGTCAAATGACAAACCAAGAGCTGAAAAAGAACAAATTTCAAAAACAACATCATCAAAATTTCAAAGCAAAAATAAACAAACAGATTCAAGTTTTCATAAACCAATACATTCTGTTGACAAAATTCCATATGTTCGCAAATATGACAACAATCGAAAATTTGAGAATTCGCAAAAAATTGTAAATAATCAAAAGTTTCAAAATGTTGGCAAATTCATGAATACTTCAGCAAGTTTGAAAGATTCAACTCAAGCAAAAGTAAAATTTTCACCAAAACAACCAAATTTTCCAAATCCTTCAGTCTCAAAACCGACCAAAGTTTCATATACAAAATGAAAATCTGATGTAAGTACAATCAATCGTTGGTTTGAAGGGAAAGGAAGAAAATATCAAAGTGGGAAGTTTTCAGAGCAACAAATCAAGAATGCATTTGACAAGTTTGCAAATAACTCTTCCACTGCTAGTTCATCATCTCATCATTTACAAGTTCCAATTCAAAAATGGAAACCAGTTATCAAAAATGCGAATGTTGTGAAGGATAAGATTACAATCAATGGAAATCCAAAACTATTGAACGACTATATTTCAATATCTAGATCTGATGATGTTGATATAATGGATTCTGTCACAAACAAAGTGAAAACATGGTTTTTAAATTCAAAGAGTTTGTTTAATTCTACTAATGATGGACCCAACAAGTCTCGGGTTCCTAAAATTTTCCAATAAATGCAGGTGATGTGTGACGAGCAATATGATACGAAATGGTATATTGATAGTGGTTGCTCTCGTCATATGACTGGAAGAAAGGAAAACTTGCGAGATTATAGAAGCTTGGAAAATGCAGGAGTAATCAAATTTGGGAATAATCACAAATGTCAAGTGAAAGGCTATGGGAAAGTCACAAATGGACAATTCACTGTGAACATAGTTGCTTATGTTGAAGGACTTCAACATAATTTGATAAGTGTGTCACAACTTGTTGTTGGTACTGGAAACCAAGTTGTATTTAATGAAGAAGGAAGTATCATTTCAAATGCAAAGTCAAATGAAGTACTTCTCAAATCCAAAAGATATGGTGATATGTTTACACTGGACATCAAACCAATTGTGGGAAAACCTGCTGTGTGTTTACTATCAAAAGCATCTAATGATGTCAGCTGGATTTGGCATAGAAGATTGTCACACTTGAAATTTCGCAATATTAACAAACTTGTCACTGAAGATTTAATTTGAGGGTTACCTGTACTAAAATTTAACAATGATTCTCTATGTGCAGCTTGTGAACAAGGAAAACAACATCGAAAATGTCATCCGATTGTGATCGATTCAAAAATCGTAGAACCATTGGAACTTCTTCACATTGACTTATGTGGACCGTCGACTGTTGCTAGAATCAATAAAAAGCGGTACATTTTAGTTATTGTAGATGATTTTTCTCGATTCACATGGGTATTTTTTCTCAGGTTAAAATCTGAAGTTGCTTAGACGATGATTGATTTTATCAAAAAGATTGAGCTTAGTCTAAAAAAGAATGTTCGCAAAATTAAAAGTGATAATGGTTATGAGTTTAAAAATCAAACTCTTGCTTCTTTTCTCACAAGCAAAGGCATTTCGCATAATTTCTCCTCACCATATACTCCGCAACAAAATGGAGTTGTTGAAAGAAGAAATCATCTCTATGCGAAGCAGCCAGAACCATGTTAACATATGCGAATCTACCTCAATATCTTTGGGCTGAAGCAGTTTCCACTGCATGTTTTACTCAGAATCGATCATTCATTCATCGAAGATTCAATGTTACTCCATATGAAATAGTCAATAATAGGAAACCTAATGTCAAATTCTTTCATGTTTTTGGTTGCAGGTGTTTTATCATGAATGTCAAAGATAATTTGTCCAAATTCCAAGCTAAAGCTGATAAAGGCATATTCTTAGGATATTCGCAGAATTCAGTTGCATACAGAGTGCTTAATAAAAGAACTAGAAAAGTTGAAGAAACTTTCAATTTAATGTTTGATGATTACTATCTTAAACAAACGGATAGTAAATTTGAAAATAAATCAATACTTGTAGATTCAAATACTCAAATTGATAATTCTGAAATAAATGATTTTGATTATGACTTAATTTTCGAAATTCCTGACATGGCAATTGAAGCGGAAAATAATGCTCCTGATAATCAAACATCAGAATCCTCAAAACATACTGATGATTCGACAATTACTACAATGTCAATAACTTGCGAAAGTATGCCTGATGCTCGTATGACGGGAGAGCATATGACTATCCATGAAGATTGTCAGCCAACGTTCGAGAGGGAGAATGAAAATATGAATCATCAAGTTGAGGGGGAGCATTCGCAAAATCAACAGGAACATCAATTTGAGGGGGAGCATCAAGATGAATATCATGTTGAGGGGGAGCATGATGAAACACAGACAATTAATCTTGATGAAAATGATGAGTTTCATGAACTAAATGATAATTTTTCTGTTGCAGGATCTGAAAATGAAGATATGTATGAAGACGCACCATTAGAATTTGATCCTAATTTTCCACCACTTGAGAAATGGACAAGAAATCATCCAAAAGAACAGGTAATTGGAAATCCACAAGATAGTGTGCTGACAAGAGCTCAAATTCGTGCAAAAAATGAGGTACTGAATGCGAACCAGAAACTATGTATGTTTAATGTCTTTATTTTGAAAATAGAGCTAAAGACAGTAAAGGATGCTATGGAACACTCAGATTGGGTTGTTGCTATGCAATCTGAACTGGCTGAATTTGAACGAAACAAGGTTTGGAGATTAATTTCTAAACCTTCTGATGTTTCAATTGTCGGATTAAAATGGATTTTTAAAAATAAAACCGACAAAGATGGCAATATTATTCGCAATAAAGCTAGACTAGTGGTTAAAGGTTATTCGCAACAAGAAGGAATAGACTATGAAGAAACATTTGCACCTGTTGCAAGACTTGAAGCAGTTCGCATATTTTTAGCTTATGCAACTCACAAAGACTTTGATGTTTATCAAATGGATGTTAAGTGTGCATTCTTAAATGGAGAACTAGAAGAAACAGTGTATGTTGAACAACCACCAGGGTTTATAAACGATGAACATCCTGATCATGTTTACATCCTAGATAAGGCTGTATATGGATTAAAACAAGCACCAAGAGCCTGGTACACAACACTTACAAATTTCTTGAAACAATCTAAATTTTAACAAGGATCAGTAGACCCCACATTATTTCGCAAGAAAGTTGGGAATCATCTAATGCTTGTTCAAATTTATGTTGATGATATTATCTTTGGCTCAACTAATCCAACATTGTAAATTGAATTTGAAAATATAATGAAAAGTCAGTTTGAAATGAGCATGATGGGATAAATTAATAATTTTCTTGGTTTGAATATAAGACAGAACAGGGATGGAATCTTAATCAATCAAGAAAAATATACGAAGAACTTGCTTGAAAAGTTTGGAAGCACGAAACTAAGAGTACCAATGGCAGTAGGAACAAGACTAACTCCTTCGTTAGATGCTCCCGCTGTTGATTTAACACTTTATCGAAGCATGATAGGGTCTTTATTGTACTTAACTGCAAGTAGACCTGATATTATGTTTTCGGTTTGCAATTGTGCTAGATATCAAGCTAATCCCAGAGAACCTCATTTAACTGCAGTGAAAAATACTTTTCGCTATCTTAAGGGAACAGTTTCGTTAGGACTTTGGTATCCTTCGAAAACGGGGTTTTTCATTCAAGCTTTTTCAGATTCTGATCTAGGAGGATGTACTTTGGATAGGAAAAGTACGAGTGGTGGATGTCAACTATTGGATGGGAAGTTGGTGAGTTGGCAATCAAAGAAACAAACTTGTGTGGCTATATCAACTGCTGAGGCTGAATACATTGCTGCTGCTGCTGCTGCTTGCACATCGAAAATTATTTGGATTCAAAGTCAACTTCGTGACTATGCAATAAACATGAAAAAGATTCCCTTGTATTGTGATTCGCAAAGTGCAATTCGCATTTGTCATAATCCAGTACAACATCCAAAGACAAAACACATTGCTCTTCGACATCATTTTATCAAAGATCATGTGGAATATGGGAATATTGAAATTCATTTTGTTAAAACAACTGAACAACTTGTTGATATTTTTACAAAACCTCTTGATGAAAAATCATTTGTTAGAATTTTGGCAGGTTTGGGGATGATTGATGCAAATTCAATTCCAAAAACTCAAGCATGAAAGTGTCGTTCAACAGTTATGAGTCAAACTTATTCAGATGTTACTGTTCATCCAGAGGTTTCGCATGGCTTCGCATCCACATCTTTACGCATTTGCGATCATAAAAACTAAGGTTAGGTTTACGATTCATTTTGTAGTTTTTATTTTTTTTTGAAAAATCAAAAATCCAAAAAGATTTTATGTTTATTCATTTTTGTTTTTGAAAAATTAAAAATCCAAAAAGATTTTATTTTGTTATGTTTTTTAATTTTGAAAAATTCAAAAATCACAAAAATATTTTTGTTTTCTTTGTTCTTTAAATATTGTGTGCTGAGAGTTTAGTACAGGGCTTAATGGGAAGAGGTCTTGCTTATATGTTTCTACGGAAGGTATTATTTTTTTTAAAACTAGTTAGGATGTCCCTTGAAGCATGCTGCTGTATGTAGACCAAAAGCCTCAACAAAGACTCTATGTGTGAGAAAAGAAAGCCTTAATGAAATTATCACATGAAAATTTCTTCCCAAAAGGCTTATATTCGCATAAGTCAAAAGAGCTACCTTACTCTTCTCAAAAGAGTTAAGAGTTTTCTGTTTTGTCCATTATAACAGAGGTACACTTTGATTCTTAACCAATCTTTTTATACCAAACAATTCTTTCAATCCAAATTTTCGAAGAGATTTGTCCTTGAGGTCTTTGATCAAACCAATCAAAACCTAGACAAATCACAAGTCTGTGTTTATGATCTAACATCATGAGACCGTGATGGAAGTGAAACCCAAACATCATAAACCTTAAGTAATTGACGGGGAACATCGTTCCATATTTTAACGAAACCTTTGTTTTAGTATCAAAATTTCGAAACTCCAAATCATATTCAATTCACATGTGTGCTCTTGATCAAATATTCGAAACCCACGATGTTTGTTACCCAACAAGATCCAGAACAATTTTTTTTTGAATATGATTTCTGTGTGAGTTTTATTCGCAAATCCTAGTCATGATAAATATTTTCAAAAGCCAACTTGTCACTGACTACACTGGTCAAACAAGTAATTTCATTTACAATTTTCACCTTATGTTAAGGTTGATATGTAATGAAATTTAAAACCAATCCAAAATATTTTTTAAAAGAAGCCCTTCGATACTTATCTAAAAGTATTCGATTGTAATTCATGGGAAACTACACAAGCTGTTGAGCGTCTCTCTTGATGATTAACGAAGCAACCTTTGCCTGGGGTTTAACTGCATTCATGTCAAATTGAATTTTTGACATCACAGAATTCCAAATTTTTTTTGTTTTGTTTCTCATCTTATTCTGTTGACACAATGCACACACGAAATCCTTGAGGTTCTGAGTAAAACCAACTCAGGCTGATGATTTCGCAAATCTGGCATATGACTTCACTTTACATCCCAAAAGTGAAAGAGCCTTGACTCCATGCGAAGGGTTTTAACGGTTCAGATTCTATAACGGGAAACTTGACAGGCTGTGTACTCAAGATGGTTGGTATTCTATCCGGTTTTCAAGGAGATGTGACAATTACTTTTTGAAGCATGGTTATCTTTTGTAGTCATGATCCGATTTTCAAGGTGCCACATCGGATAACATTAAATGCATCTTGCTTTAATTTCAAATCAATTTGGGTAAACTATAAAAGGGGGATCAAGAACACTATATACGGTTACGCAAACAGAACTCTCACAAACCTCCAAAGATTTAAACTTGATCAAACTTTATCTCTTTCAAACCCTAACAATGGCAGCCACTCAATCCAACACTGATGAAGTTCTTTCTCAATCCTTGATGAAAATCCAAAGCACCAATTATCAAGTTGATCCAAATGTCTCTTCTTATCCCGAAGGCTTGAAGATGCTCATCGTTGCCCTGTAACGATCACCCTTGTCCACTGCCATGTTTAGTTCCTTCTCCGTTCCGATGACATGGTTATCCTTGGCAGCTTCAACGGCATCATACAACAATACAACTGATGTGATAACCTTCAACTTGATAAACAACAAACGGGTAAAACTTTCCAAGAAGATGTTTGTTGAATTCTTGCAGATTCCAAACAATCCTCCATTTTTCAAACCTGTTAAGCCTCAAGTCATTCACATGTTTAATGAGATGGGCCACCAACCAGAGCTTGAGAAGATAAGTGACTTTCGAAAGTCTGGGTTGTCGTGCATATGGAATTTCTTGTTTGGTATTTTTCTCAGATGCCTAACAAGACGCACATTTGGTTTGGATAGGGGACGAATGGAAGTATATGCCATGGTTATGGGCTTGTACTATGACATCAACGTTGATTATACAACCCAGTTATGGAAGGAATTTGTTACAAGTCTCAAAAACACAAATTCTGAAAAGGGATTTCGTGTGCGAGGTATTGGAGCTTAATTCTAGAGAAGGTATATGAAAAAGAAGGGATTCCAGTAACGGAGGATGTTGAAGTTGCTGAATTTTCTCTATATCAATTTCCGAAGGTAGTGGAAGATGATGAGGAAATTTTTACTCATGTTGCTCGCATTCCAGATGCGATGCTTCGCAAGGTCTCTCAAACTCACAAGGTCTTGGTGAGATATTTGAAAACAATTGATCAATCGGTGCCGATTGGAGTGTTATTAGATGTTGCTGCAT
The DNA here is from genome assembly GCF_051521515.1 of Lactuca serriola. Classification (NCBI taxonomy): domain Eukaryota; kingdom Viridiplantae; phylum Streptophyta; class Magnoliopsida; order Asterales; family Asteraceae; genus Lactuca; species Lactuca serriola. The sequence goes on from NC_136408.1 coordinate 205,674,242, forward strand.
CATCAAAGAAGAAGAAGTCCACAAAGAAGGATGCGAAAGGTCCATCTTCACAACAAGCTCAGAATGAAGATGTTCATATTGAAGAGACTTCATCTCAATCGAAGAAAGAAACAATACCTTCCAAGTTTGGGGTATTGAAAAAGATTCGCAAGACTGAGGTGAGCAGTAAAGGGGTTACCATTCACAATATTCCAGCTCCGGTCTTTCCAGGAAAGAAAAGGCAAAGAGCTAAAGACGTTGCGAAAAACATGCAACGTACTCTAATAAAAAGACGGAAGTTGGTGGTTCGCAATGAATCATCTGATGAAGAGATAGTTCCACAAACTCCACCGATGTCGTCTACGGTAAATGTTTCCTTACCAATCATTTCCATAACCCATACTTCGCAAATTTCTACCACAACACCACTCACAGAACCACTCGAAATAGTCACTACCAAATCAGTTTCTGAGGAGGTACCTATTTTTGATACGGTTGTCAACGTATCTGATACGGGGGCACCTATCACGAGTGTTGAAACCACTTTACCAATCACCTTACCCATTTCTTTACCATTTGTTTCATTTCCATCTACAACTCTATCCACAACCTCATCAATTTTTTATCATCCACTTCACAACCCATTTACAACCCTTTTTCCATCATAATCACCAGAAACTCCTAAACTTTTGCAACCTTTATCTGATAATGAAACAGAAGGAGGAGCCTTTGGAGGAGTACTTGAAGACATTCATTTTGATTCAGAGGAGGAGGATATTCCTGATCATATGCTTATGACAGGAAAGCAATTTAAAATCCCGAATCATAAGTTGAATGCCATTATTCAGTTGCAAGCTGATTCTGGCAGGATGTCTTCTATCTCAACAATGGAGGTTGATATAATGCTTAAAGGTGCTGAGAAGCGTATAATGGAGAAGGTTGATCAGTCTGATAAAAATAATGAGCTTCACATTACAACTCAAGGGAGTAATTTCTCTTCGGTGGTCCAGGATTTGAAAACTGTTGCAAAAGAACGTCATGTTCTCTTTGTATAGGATGTGAAGAAAGTTCGGGAGGATGTCAACTTTAAGCTTGAAGAGTTGAAAACCGAACTTGCGAAGGAGCTTAGGGATATTACTTCTCAACATATCGAAATTCAAAAGAAGATTGATGTGGTTTCTACAGAACTACACAAGGTTGTTGCTGTCCTTATCCTTGAAGCTAATAAAAAAGAAACCCACGAGAAGTTTGATCAGTTGATCAAGTTGGTGACTGAATTGAAAACTGTGGTTTCACAATCTTCATCTACACAAATTCTCACTCCTGAGTTCTTGTCTCTAAAGGTTAATAATTTAGAACAAGCAATTCAGAAAGCTCTTGCACCAATCTGCAAATTTTACCTCTTTACTACCGAAAAGTGCCCCACCTGCTTTCACAGGGGTGCAAGGGGGAGAGAAGCATTCAAGTAAAGAGGAGGATGTGAAGACAGTGGGAAAAGTTATATCTACCCAGCTTAAAACTACTCTTCCCATACTTACGAAGCCAATTTCCTCAACTACAATAACCACAAAACCGATTGCCAAAGGAATTTCTATTGGGGAAAAAGAAGGAGGTTCGAGTTCAAAACCTCAAACAGATGTAGTGGGAAAAGGAAAAGGGATATTGTACGAAAAATCGAAGGAGGAGAAGAAAGTTGAGGCTGAGGCAGAGTTGGAAAGGATGAGGCAAGTACAAAGCATCATGAGGTAAAGGGCAAGTGATCCTCCCACGATGAACAAAGGAGATCCTGCGAAGCTGTACTCTTACGAAACCATAGAGTCAAAAGTTGTGGGGAGGGAAATGTATGAATTCGAGAAGAAGCCAAAGAGAAGTTATGATATTGCGAATTCAGACAATTGTCAGCTAGATTTTCCAATCAACGAAATGCTCTTCATTACTGCTCAGTACAAGATTAGCGAGAAGTTTGATAATCCTGATGATTATATACACATGTAAATCAGATTTCATGCTGTATTGGGAAAGAATCCGGATGAAGTTTGGTCTTTAATGAAGATCAAAAAGGTGTTAACAATCAAGAAAGATACAATGTTTGAAGACATGCTTCAAAATTTCTGTTATTTTGTTATTCGAGCAGACAACAAGCAGTATGACTTCACTGTAGCTGATTTTCCTCTAATGAACTGCAATGATTTGATTCAATTGGCTCTGATTCTGAAGCATATGGAAGAGAATAAGCTCAAAGGCTCTAAGACTGAAGTGTTCAAGATAGGCTTCGCACATATTAAGACATACATTGATAATTACTTCGATTGTTTGGCTCTTACTGATGAAGAATTGGCGAATGTGTTAGGAAGAGAAGTGAACGTTCCTTGGGAAGAAACCTTATCCCAGTCAGCATTATCGAAATATGTTGTTGGAGAAATATGCCTGAAACCTTTCGGCATGGTGTTTTTAGGAAGAGATACGAAGGGGAAGCCTAAGAAATTCTTGTTTAAAGTCTCAGAGGTGGAAAGATATACTTCTTCGCAATATACGCACTTTATTGTTCGTATGAACAATTGCAAGAAGAATAATGAAGGAGACAAGAAGGATCTCAAGAAGGTGATTTCCTGGTATGGAGAAGTGCGAAAGACAATTCACTCTGCTATTCAAAAGCTTATGGACTGAATAACTTCGACTGTTTACAAAGGGGGAGATTGTAGAAGCAAAATTGTAAAAGTCGAATATTGTGTTTGTATAGTTTCGCATCTTTATGTTATTTTACTAAGTCATATTTGTGCGAAGTGTAATGTTTAGACTTAGTATATTTTTTGTACACTCATGTTCCGTATAAATAGGGACTGAGGATAGAAGTAGATGATAACTTTTCTGAAACGCAAATATCCTTTCTGCTTATTCTGTAATCAGTCTTCATCAATATAAGATCTGATTAATATTTACTCTTCGTGTTCTAACTCTTCAATCACTCAAATCAAATTTTGCTTTCGTAAATCTCGATAACAATTCTCTACATAACTATTCCATTGATTTAGAGGACATTATTTCATTTCTCCTTTTTAAGTCTCTAAGAGGGAGTGAAGGAAAGATTTCTTTGAAGTTAGGGGATGTTTGACATCAACGGTAACTGATTCAGAATGAGGGACTCGATCCTCAATAAAAAGTTACTGTGTTTGATTTGGCTTGTTCATCTTCAGACTCCGTCCAAAGAAGAGACTCGGTCTAACGAAATCTGATGATTCAGTCCTCATTTCAAAACCTCCTGCCCGAGTTTTAGCCTTCGGTCAACCCCAAATGACACACTTTGCCCTTCTATCTTTGGCATGCTAATTAGCGACGTATCAAACAATATGATTCTAATCATACACGATTACAAGAAAATAAAGAAGATAGTTGACAAATCTGTGAAAAATGAAACAATGCCACCGCTGCACCTTCTCGTCTTGCCGTCTTGCTGCCAACAATGCTTTACATCTCTGGTGTTACCTTGCCTCATGGACTTGCCTCATGGACGTTGATTTGCTTTTGTGGCTTGACCAATTTCCACATTTTCTGGCTCTTTATTGGTCGAAGAAAACCACTTCAAAAAACTGGAGATAACTTGAAATTTCTTCTCTTTAATAACTTATTAAATAACTTATTGGGTTTTAAATGGGAAAAAGAAAACACAGTGCCTAATACAACATGGGTACTTGTTCTTTTATTGCTTTATACAACTAAAAATAATATGATAAATATTACGAATTTATTTTTAAATTGTTATAATTTCATATACTAATAATATATAAGTTAAAGATATTTATTTTCAATAATTGTATATGTACATTAATAGGTTTGTTTAAATAATTTAATAATACATTGTTGATTATAATATTTTTCTAATAAAAATTAATATTGGATAATTTTGCAATTTGTTAGTTCTATTATTTCAAATCATTACGTATAAACAATATTAATTTCATGTTTTGTAATTTAAATGTATGATATATTTGAATTTCTTCGAATCATATTTAGTTAGAAAATATTTTGTGAAACAAAGGTCTTTTAAACATCAACCTTGTTTGGAAAATTGTTTTTATAACAATAAAACATAAAGTTAAAAATGTCATTTTTATCATTCAACAATCATTACAACAAAACTAATGAGACATAGAATCAAACATTATGGTTTCAATCAGATATTTAATTAACTCTAATCCAGATAGTAACTAGCAAACGACAACTTAGTCTACTTATTTGTAATTTATTGGAGAACACAAAAATATGAGATTATATCTCCTCGATCTACATAACCAGTTCAATTTTTCATATGATCTCATTTTTAATTTTTGATTAAAAAAATAATATAAAATGAATATTGATGTATATAAATATGAATATGGTAATATTGATTCTCCCTCTTCGTAGGAGTTTAAAAGGAGATCCAAATAATTCTTCATCTATAGTGAAATGTGATGATAATTTAAAATTTTTAAAAATAAAAATAGACACGACATAAAACGATAACGACAACACTAATAGCGGTGACTAGAGAACATTAGCAATAAGACACTAGCAACAACATACTAACAACAACATGTACATTCTAAAGGCAAAAACAATGACTTTTGATAGTATTAGCAGCGACCAATGTCACCATTATTGTCCTAAAATATTGTAATGTATTATATTCCCTCCTTAAATACTTCACAATTCCACATGACGTAACAAGAATACAAGAACTATTTCCATGAGGAACATGCAAAATTTATAGCTAACTTGGGAAGCTTTTGTTTTGCTAAATCTTGAAACAAAAGCTTAGTGATTTTAGTTAGATTGGTCCTTTAAATAGCCTACAAAGTGACCTAACAAATTGATTTTGTTTTTCTCCTTAGTTATCGTACAAAGTGACGAAAGAGGCAAACTATTTAATTGAAAAATGGAACAAATTTGATGAAGAAAGTAAAGAGTTAATGGGATGTTTGATAGTTGTCGATTGACTCAGATTATATTGAGGCGATGCCCGATTGAGTCAGACATATCTTCTAACCGGACCCAGTAAGAGGCATATAAGAGGCTATATGATCAAATCAGAGGCTTCTAATTATGATGTCAAAGAGTCTGAATGTCCGATCCAACCTTTTACTAGACTAACTAAGAGGCTTAACAAACAACCCCTAAATTCGGCTTTGTAGTATACATGGAAACAGTCATTTTGAAGCAAGGCCTAATTGAGTCAGACACATCTTCTTACCGGACCCGACAAGAGGCATATAAGAGGTTATAGGATCAAATCAGAGACTTCTAATTTTGATGTCAAACGGTCTGAACGTCAGAGCCAATCTCTTATAGACTAAGTAAGAGGCATATCAAAGAGCCCATAAATTCGGCTTGGTAGTATACGTGGAAACAGTCATTTTGAATAATCTTCTGAACAACACCGGCATCATTTTATCCTTCCTCTATTCCCCAACCCCCTCCCTGCAACCACTGCCCCCATATCAATAGAACTATACACGAACTAACCGAGTTATGCCTTAGGGTTTCGGAACAAAGATCTTATGGTTGACAGTTATTTTTCTTCGGTTCTCCAAAACCCACCCCACAATGATCTCATGTCTTGCTTCAAGCGAGAAATGCAAGTTGAAAATAAATCAATGTTAAAACTCATTAGGGGAAGGTTTTTTATTTATATATTTATTTATATTTTTCAAATCCCCATAGATAGCACAGAAATAAACATTAATCATGACATCACAATAGATTTTTTCACACCATATAGACGATGGCTAGTTGATCAACATTATATGAAAATATGAATATACTCTAGTGTATAGATAGGAAAAAACCCAACCATAAGGAAAGACATAAAAGCAAATACATTCAATCTAAACGCACACATTAATTGGACACATAAAACAATCCTATGTTTTGCAGGAACAGGGTCTATCAAGGATGGTTACTAACAAGAGGAGCATTTTTTCCCACAGTAACCTTACGACCTACTACCTTTCCATAATTAGTAATGTTAGTAGCTTTGCGAGTTTGGCAGCATGGAGCGTACATCCTATCGCAGCAAGGAACATCAGGATGGTCGTCACCTACACTCGTTGCAACAAGGAACAACATGATGATGCTGATCACACCCATTGTTTTCACAACTGAAACCATCTAGCTTGGATAAATTCAGCGATCTTACTTTCTTAAACTCCAACACAAGCGATAGTCTTTTATTATAAGACAACCCATAATAAGACTGGTATATATAGTATATAAGAAGCATCTACTTGCCGGCCATAACTGATGTGAAAAATTATTAGTCTTCTCTTTTATAATATCACTCTTTGTCCAGTATAGTATGACATACATCGTCTCAACATCCATTATTGATGTAAACCTGATTTGCTTTAACTCAATATATAAATACTCTCTTCTACAAGTATAAGAATATAAGCGCAATATGATTTGTCCAGCGGTATTTGAATGATTGTCCGTTTGTCACGTTCATTTGGATTTATGAATTTTAGCATTAGAGTAGACAAGTGGTTTAGTTAAATGTTTGGTCTTAATCAGACGATAGTATATGGTACAACCAATAACGATAAACTTTTATCTTGTTGAAAGTCTGAGTTCAGATACCGAAGGGGTTCAGTGTTTGAATTTATAAAATCAAATATTATATGCTAAAATGAAGAATGAAATAAGTGCCAGTAACTTACGCTTAGGAGTAATAAATAACAAATAACGATTTAAAGATATAGTGGAAAGAGATGTAGAAATGGAGTGAACTGCAAAGTATTCGGTGGTATTTGTTTTTTTGATCAAAGCGAAAACAAACTAGTCTGTAAACCACATGTGCAAACCTTTGCAGTAGAAGAGATGGACCAAACACATGTAGCTGGTAGCCGGTGATGAGAAGTATGTTTGTTTTTTTAACGTCAACAGACTGTTGTAATAAACTGAAATTTTAATACTTCTTTTGGCTAAAAAAACACTTTTCTACAATTATAAATATGTTAAATATCCTCCTTCGAAAAAAATAAGTTAAATATCATAAAAACACTTTATTTAAAAAAAATCGGATTAAATTTTAACTTTATGTTTTCAATAAAAGACTTCATATTTTATTTTTCCCAACTCCAATATGTTTTCTTGCTATGCTCAACTTTTTGACCTCGAAATGCATTTTCAACACTACTAGAAAAAAGGCTTTCCTTGACGGACATTGTCTATCGTAAATGCATATACATGACAGACAAATGTCTGTCATTGAAAGCCATGACATAAAGAATAATGACAGACATTTGGCCTATCATAAGTTTTAAGGTTAACAATTTAGGAAGATAATAAAGTTTTAACTTTGTTCATTTTAGGTCTTTAAGGTTTTTTTGTACATATTATATCAATATGGTTGTTACAACCGTTTAAAAAAGATAATAATGTTTTAATTTTGTTCACAATAGGTCCCTAGTGTCTTTTGTTGTACATATTACATTAACATGATTGTAATAACCGTTTAAAAAAGGGTAATAAAGTTTAACTGCGTCCATATTAGGTCCCTATTTTTAATATGTTTATCATTTCATTTAACTATTTTATAATTTATTAGTATCTAGTTAAATGGTTTCATCATTTCATCTTCTCATTTAATCGCTCATTCACCACAACCACTGTTTCAATTAAAAGGTTACTTAAAACAGTGGCGGTGCTAGGTCAAAGTAAAATAATATCCCCAAAAAGTAATGAAATATCCCCGATAAGTAATGGCTTCGCCAATTGGGTATCCCCGATAGGCAATTACTTATCGGGGATACATCATTACTTGTCGAGGATACTCTTTTACTTTGACTCTAGCTCTGCCACTCGATTATAAGTTATCCGAAATTTATATAATGACATAAAATGACATTTAAAAAATATGTTTTCTTAATTAATTAAGAGGTATATTTGGAAATTAAAAAAAAACTTTAAAAAAACTAGTTTAAGTAGCTTTTTAAAATGATAGTTTATAAGCTACTTTTTGGCATGCCAAATATGACAACTTAAAAATATCGAAAAATAAACTAGTTTATAAGTTGGCTGTGGCGCCAAACGTAGTCTTATTCATTAAAACTTTCATTATTATTAGCTTTTTTTTCTCATAAAAATGAAAAAAAAGTTATTATGTAACATTTTGATTGAAATCGTTGTTGTGGTGAATGAGAGACTAAAATGAAAAGAAGAAATGATGAAGCCATCTAACTAGATACTAATATAAATTATAAAAGAGTTAGATGAAATGATAAAAATCTTAAAAATAAGGATCTAAAGTGGACACAGTTAAACATATTACATTTTTTTACACGGTTATAACAACCATGTTGGTGTAACATGTACAAAAAAGACCTTAGGAACCTAATATGGACAAAACTAAAACCTTATTACCCCTTTTAAATGGTTTATAACAACCATATTGATGTAATATGTACAAAAAAAACCTTAAGGACCTTATGTGGACAAAGTTAAAACCTTATTACCCTCCTAGGTCATTAACCCTAAATTTTACGACAGACCTTTATGACCCACAATTAAGACATACATACACGACACACATTTTCGACATACATTTACGATTAGCTTTGTATGTTGTAATTTGTAACATTCTTGTAATTATGACAGACATTTATGACATTCTATACGACATAATTTTTGACATAGTTTTAAGACATATTTTGTATGTCATGGTTATATATATATATATATATATATATATATATATATATATATATATATATATATATATATATATATATATATATATTCTAAATTTGTACCAAATATTAAACAAACTAAATTACACATTTAATGTCTAATAATTCAAAATAAGATATCATACATATACAAAAATACATTCCATTACACTAACGATAATGTCAAAAGGTTCTCTTGCAATTTTGGTTTTCATTTGAAGTTTTTGCAAGGTTTTGGTTACATAGGAATCACTGATTCCAATTCCGTCGTAATCACTGACTCTGGTTCCACCTTCAAATATAATAAAATTCCATTTATTTGGTAGCAGAATGGAATCATGGATTCTGAATGCAACAGAATCACAGATTTTGATTCCATTGGAATCACCGATTCCAATTCTGTCGTAATCACTGATTCTGGTTCTACCTTCAGAGAGAATTAAACTCCATTTATTTGGTAATAGAAGAATCACATATTCTAATCGTCAAGCATCAAACTCTTCGATTTTTTCTTTAAAGAACCTTCAGCTTCTTTTCTTTCTTCACATAACATGTTTAGTCGTTGTACTTCAGACATTAATATTGTCAAAGTTGCTTTCAATCCGGAAGCTTTTCTTTCTTTGTCCCAAACCTCCAGCTGTATAAAAACAAATGGATAAAATAACAAATTAAAATAAAATAAATATAGCTATTAATATTACCACTAATTGTCTGAGACTACTCATGGTTTGTGAGGTTCCTCCAATATTAAGAGAATGTGAAGGGTCAAAGTCAACACTTCCATATAAACGTTTCAAGAGCTTTTGACACATATTTCTAGCTTTTTTAGCTTTATTGAGTTCATCTTCTTTAGCAACAAATTGTTGAACATGTGCTTTATGTAAACAAAAAGATGGATTTCATTATAAAGAAATGAAACATGAGAGTAGTTTAAGAAATAGAGAAAGATAAATACCTGTCTTTCAAGAAGTTGATTTTGAGTTCTTTTTTAAGGCATATCAACTCCAAGTTTCCCATTTTCATAAACTTGAAAGGGTAATGGTGAGTTTACATCAGGAGAAGAATCATTCATTACTCTATTGTTTTCATATTTGTATCTTAACATATATGCATCAGCTCTAATGTCAATTTTCTCTATTTCTTTTGTGATTAATGATTTCAACCTGTGTGTGTAAGTGGCTATGGCAAGAAGTAAGTGCTGAGGGCTTTTCAGACAATTCACAATTACATCTTGCACTTCATTGGGTATATCTCCATCAACATCGACACCTAATTTTGTAACTTCCATTTGAGGATTTAGATGGATACCATTTCCTTCCATTTGTGAATCTTGTTAATCAATTGTATTGCGAAATATTCACATTCCTTGTGGATGTTTCTTTCCCTATTTGTTTCAGTTAGAATTACATCGTTTGTAGGTTTTGAACCTTTTACAGTGGAATAAACGCCTGCTTTTTGTTGTTCATTTGGAAACTTGTGACACCTTCCATTGAAGAATATGTGTCTAGTCTCTAAGCATTCTTGACTTGATTAACATAGAGGCGAAGTCGCTTACGGTATTCAGAAACTATCATCGCTGCTTCATCACATTGTTGAACATAAGCATCCAACATCACGTGTTTGTGCCTGGAATAAGAATGATAATAAATGTTTGTTGTTTGCACTATAGAATATTCAAACATAACTCGATGGTTTTGGATCCCAATCCTGTACTTCAAACATAATCTCGTATCAGGATCTCTCACATAATCCTATAAATGGTTTTAAAACTAATAAATAATATACGCAATCCAATTTTTAAAAAATATATTAATAAAACTACCTGCAATTCTTGAAAGATGACTGAGATTGATTCATCTGTAGCAATGGAAGAAAGGATCTCAAGTTTTAGATATTTGACTTGATATGCATCTGAAGTGGTTATAAAGTGGCCTTCAAATTTTGGAGCAAAAAGAGAAGGCATCACTTTTGTAAAGACTTGAATGTTGCAGAGGACATGTGTCACTTGCAAAAACCTACTTCTTCAAATAGTATAATAAATATGATTAAAGAATTTTACACTAATTTTAATATTGGTTTTAATGTTGCAGAAGGCTTGTATTAGTTGCAGAGGACCAAAGTTTTTGAATCTTAGAGAAGGGTGAATGCTTAAAAATGGGACAGATGCACCAGAAAGATCAATCTATCATGAAAAGATTCGTTCTTGATTGTTGTTACCAACATCTTCATCCCACCTCACTTGTTAAAATGTGTTTGAATTTAAAGAATGAAAGTATAAAATAATAAAACTAGTTTCCTTATATGAGGTTGACATGTGAAGTACCATTATGCATCTCCATTTTGATTTAGACCATTTGTAAGGAACTAAGGATCCATGTCACCTACTCCGGTCACATGGATTATCTTCACCTTTGAATTGATTACTCTAAATCTATAATCTATAAGAAATGTTAAATGTCAGGTTGCCTTAAATCTGGAAAGCTAATAAATAAAAACACTAATTTCATATTCCAAAATGAAGTATGGGTTAGTAGTAACTAATATCCACATTAACGAAAATAAGGAGTATCTCCAATCTAGCTCTGATATTGTTCATATCAACATGAGTTTTCTGAGTAATCAGAGATGAAAAATTATCCACTGCTTCATCACAGGCCAAGATACTACTGGCTTCACTCGATCCACATTTAAAAATCTTCCCAAAACCACTTAATAAAACATTTAGTAACAACTCAAACGTTCATAGAATTTAAATCTTAAACTTGTGAAATTTACAAAGTGTGGGAATGAAAACTCGTCTTGATTAGAAAATTCATCAATTGAATATAAGTACTGAAATTGAACCTGACTGAAATGCAAACAAATGAAGTCGAGAGACAGAGAGAGAGAGAGAGAGAGAGAGAGTACCTTGTGCCATGTTTGATTAGGCTCTGTCCAAGCTTCAAGAAATGTGGATTATGAACTGTCCAAGCTTCAAGAAAGATGGATTAAGAACATAGTGATACAATCCTGCTAGTGATAGTGGAGGAAAGGAAGTAAAAGAAGTAAATATAGAGCACCGAGGTCACAAATCGATGTAAAAGCAACAGAAGCGATGACGTGACCAGTGGCGTGTCGGCGATTGGTGAAAAATTACAGAAATAGAGATGATGTTTTTCATGATCTGGTGAGGGTGGACGATGACTGAAGTGATGACAGTGGTGGTTGGAAAATCATGGTGGACAATGACTAAATGAGTGATGGTGGTGAGAGAGAGATAGATAGAGAGAGAGAGAGAGAGAGAGAGTGTGTGTGTGTGTGTGTGTGTGTAACACGGTAAATTTTCAAACAAAATTTTCATTTTAAAATCATATAATTCTCATAACACATTTCAAAAAAATCTCATTGATTTAATTTACAAAATACAACTCCATAACTGTTTGATTAATACTCCAGGATGGTAAAAAGACTATTTTGACCCTCAAAAGTCCACATTTGTTCGAAACCCTAAAAGTCAACGGAGGGGTCAACAAGCGACGCATACACTGGGCGTACGGCCAACCATGCATGCGTCAGGGTGCCTCAACGCTACGCTACGCGTAGCTGGGAGTACGCTCGGCGTACGTCCCAGTCTCCCTTATTCCACTATATTGGTCTTAACCCATTAAGACAAAGGCTACCATCTCAGATCTCAGTCGGATTAAGTCTCTTATAGCATAAAGTTGGTGACTTTAACCCCTAACAAGACTGGACATGTCTAGATCTCATAAACTCTCACTTGCTCACCATAAAAATCCACATATCTCATAGATGGGGAGATCTTGATGACCAAGACTCCATTTTTATGAACTCTACCGTCCAAAGACATCAAAGAGGACATGTATAAGGCTCTGGGGTTGACTAACTCATAAAGCTTCAAGCTTTAGGTACATAAACCCTAAAATGAACTCATGCAAAATAAGAGCAAAGCTTTGAGCTTGATACCTCTGAATGATGCTCCATCCACAAGGAAACTCGGATCCAAGCTTCTAGGCTCTCACTCCTTCTTCTTTAAAGCTTCTTCTCTACTTGAAGAACACAATATTTCACTCACAAGCTCTCAATTGCACTCTCTAGCTATAAGAACAAAGATTTAGGGTTAGGAGGGTTTTGGTGACTGAGAATGGTGGCCAGGAATGAGGTCATCTCATTCTTTATATAGTGATAACTCCAAATTAGGGTTTACCATTCTTTGCCTAGTATGTCTAGCGTACCCTCTGGTATGCCCAGCGTACTAGGTGGCTCCACTTAAAATCCACACACATGAGTACGCTAAGCGTAGACACACAAGTACGCCTAGTGTACTCCACTGCCACCTTTTTCAATTAAAGTACTTATCTTTCCATAACTTAAAACTTCCATTGCTTCCTCGATATAACTCCGTTTCCAATGAAACTCATATCCTCAAAAAGGTGTCAAGATGCAATACGCTTTCAGCAGCTCATCGCAACCCCAAGACTTCCTCACGCCCGGGTTGCAGCCTACAACCCTAATCTTGGACGACCCGAAACAGGATGTTATAGAGAGAGAGAGAGAGAGTTACGTGGCGGTGGTCGTTGCGGTTGGACTTTCAGGGTCGGTTGTCGGCTATCAGAGGTTTTCGGTGCCATAGTGATTTAGGTATATGGTGTTTCAGGGTCAGAAGAAAGAGGGATAGAGATATCAGGTACGTATAGAATGGGTAGGGTGTGAAGTAGGTGTGGACCCAACTTTTTCTTTTAAATAAATATATAATAAAAGACATTTGATAAATAAATTAAAAAAAGAATGACATATAAGGGAAAAATAGTAATTTAGAGTTCAATGTAAATTCTTAACTCAAAATAACTATTGTTTCAGACTTTTACTAATGGCTAAATGTTATAAAAGATAATAGGGATAAACTAAACAAAAGAAACCTACCTTCAAACGAAAAGAATATGATTAAAGATGAAGCATGTAAACTACCTCAAACTTTAAGTACTATTCTTGTAACTTACTTTAAAGTAAATTAATGAACTTAATTAAATAGTTAATGTTATTTTATTTCAACTTTAGACATTAAATAAGAATTGTATTTTTATACCCCGTGAATTTTCAAAAAAACCAAATATAAATATACAACATACATTTTTTTCAATGATAAATTGTTGATATTTTACAAACTATGACATACCTTTATGACATATGTTTTGCCTGTCATAACACGGTTGTACATCGTAATTCGTCTGTCATTAAAAGCGTTTTTTCTAGTAGTGAAACTAGCCAATACAATTGAACCATCATCAAGTTTTGTGTTTTGACATCAAAAATAATTCACGATAGCCCAAATTACACAGTTAATATAGAACACCCACTTTGGTCCTAACTTTGACTTCTTGTTCTCGGCTTTCGAACTCCAATTCTTTTTCTTTTGACCATTGAAATTTGAAATCCTTCACATGAGAAATCACTTCTTATAACACCATTCATCAGATTCCTATTTCATGAATGCAACATCAATGTTGACTGTGAAGTCCTATTTTGACTTTTACTTCGATGCTTATCTTCACAAAAACAACTTCGAATTGATAACTAGGAACACCAATTTTGATTTGAACCTTGACCATTCGCTTGCTTCCTATGATTATCGATTTGTTTTCTAAGTATTACTTCAACGAATCACCTCGATACATAAACACTTTATAAATCCCTTAGATATCACTCAACTTTATTAATTTCAATTCCAATTTGTATTTCAGATCACACAAAAATTAAAACAAATGCAACACTATCTTCATATATGTTCATACATTAATCCAGTAACAATCTCAAAGGAATCATCATTTTTCAACAATGCAAACAATTCCATTCATTGACTGAATTCACATTTATCGATCAATTTAATCAAGTGATGGATGGAATTGAAAAAAACAAGAACAAGTGAAACGTGAATGGATGAAAGTAGAACAAGCTGAGATGAACGATGGAGCGAAGGAAGAGGATGGAGTGGTGCTATGTGATTTTTTGTCTGTTCTTTGTTTTTTTATTATTACGGCTGAGAAGAGTCTTGACTGATTGGTCCAATGTTGCACCAAGAAGCACATTGACAGAGCTTTTTTACTTAGAAGACTTCTAAAAAATAAACAACTGCAAAAGTCTAACTATTACGTGTGTTTTGTTCTGTGCAACGAATAGTGGTCCAGAAGAGATTTTTTTTTGAAGGAAAAAAAACAACAAACAACCTCTTACTCTTATGCAACGAAGAGAAAAATTATTACAATTTATAATTACTTACAATGTTTTGAGAACCACTCTTTATATATCCTACAATTCATAATATTAATCTGTTAACATACTCTACACAAACAAGCAAAAGGGGGGGGGGGGGGGGGTTGAGGGGTGTGTTTTGTGCATAAGAGTGGGTTTTAATAATAGCCATATCCAAGTTTCAGGTATGGTGCCCGGGTTTTGGGTTTTAATAATAGCATTATCCAGGTTTCGAGTAAGGGGTCCGGGTTTTGGGTTTTAATAATAGCCTTATTGTAACATCCCAAATTTCGAATCCAAAAATTTCGTTTTTAATTAAGTAGTTTATAAAATCGTTAACAGAAAAAACTATCGATATCATATCAATCCATAGCCCATCATGAAAATGTCTCAAAATCAAAACATCGAACAGTAATAAAATCATAGTACAATCCCATGAATCACATAGTGTGGAAATCTGATGTGCGTGTGACGTGCAGCTACCGCGCCGGCTCTTTCCCCATCACTGAAGAGGTACCTGAAACAAAACTGAAAACTATAAGCACGAAGGTTAGTGAGTTCCCCCATCATACCACTCACCATACAATAACATATTGTCATGCAATTCGGGGGCACCATACTTACCCAGGCCAAGCCATTATGGGGTGCTTGACTTACCCGTCGGTCAATCCCACCCGATTACCGGGAACTATTTCACCCCCTACCACTACCACGTAATAATATAACACACATATATTGTTAGGCAGTTCCGGGGTGCTTGACCCACCCAGGTCAAGCCGTTCTGGGGTGCTTGACTTACCCGTCGGTCTATCTCACCCGAATACTAGGGACTAATTCACCCCTACCACTACCATGTAATAATATAACACACATATATATTGTCAGGTAGTTATGCAGTGCCTGACCTACCCAGGTGAAGCCGTTGTGGGGTGCTTGGTTTACCCGTTGGTCCTTACGACCGACATACGAGGACTATTTCACCTCCTACCACTACTATCACATCTAACATATCATGCTAGCACACAAACATATCAGGTAATAGAAAACCTAGATGAACATCACAAAGACAATCATATATCATACAACTCCAACTAGTGGGTCGGCATTGTGGCCGTAGGCCCACCGCTACTGGAAGGTAACTCACCTCGTGATACAACGTGTCTAAAATCGCGCGAAAGTGGTCTCTAACAGCAACTTCGATGAGTCCCGACTATCATGATCATATTAACATTAAATCAGAGTCTATAGCATTATTTAGGGTAAAATGACCATTTTACCCTTGTGTCCAATTTGGGAACATTCATAAGACCCCACTCTAACGCATTAAATCCAACGCACCCATGGTTCATCAAGACTCCCTAAAGGTCCACCAATGGCCCAATTTTCCAAATTGGGCCCAACCCTTCAAATGGGCATTTACACAATTATAATAAGTGTTTAGCCCAAAACAAAATATTCCGAATTGGACTAATATGGCCCCAAGGGCCCAATGCTTCTGATTCAAGATTCCCAGGTCCAAATTATGCTTTACAGTGGGCCATGAGGCCTAACAGTCCAGGCCCAACCCTATAAGGCCTAAAAGCCCAAATGAATCCACTCTTCATGTGTACGTGTGTCGTACCTGGCACGTACACCCAACGTACGCTGTCCTTGACTGTATACAGGAAGTTGATCTAGTACGCGCGGTGTACCAGGGAGTACGCCCAGCGTACTGGCCAGCTTCCTTGGGACTTCATTCATGACTTAATCCATTAAGCCTTTACGTCCAAAATGTAGATTCATGCCCTTTGAGACCTTCTAAGCCATAAAGTCACGAACTTTATGTTCTTGCATGCATGGTTGGGGTCAAACATGGTTTTCGGTCCTTTTAACAAAATTTAAAACCCACTAACACTTGCATGGTTGTGGCTTAACCACCAAGGTCCGATTTTTATGACTCTTAGTGCCTCTAAGAGTCTAAAAGGATAGCTATTATGGTCTGAAATCATTAAGATGTAAGAAACCTCAACAATGGAGTCCAAAAGTAACCTTAAATACCCCCATTAGCAGTCTAAGAATATAATGACAATGTTTGGAACTTGATACCTCAAATAGTTCAGTAATGGTGCTAATCTTCTGGATCTACAAGCTCGTGGTGGATCCTAGCTCCTTCTTCAAGTTCCTTTCTCTTCTAAAGCACCAAAATTACACCAAAGTGCACTCAAATGGCTTCCAAATAACAAAGACACTCCAAAGTGGGTTAGGGTTTTCGTGGTGACTGCTTAAGGGTGTTAAGGAGGCTGTTCCATGAGTATAATGTCCTTTATATAGGGATCAAAGCCTAAAAGTTAGGGTTTTAGGTTCTGCTCGCGTACACAACACATACTCTTTGGTATGTTGGGCATACGTGTATGGCCTGCGCGTTCTAATCCTTTGAGTATGCGGGGAATACATGGGAGGGTACGCCCCGCATACGTGCCTTATCAGCCCAAAACATACAAGGCCTAAGGCCCAAGTCCAACTTGTAAAAAAATTAATACTTCTAAGTAATTACAAGATTAGTACCTTATAAATCTCGTATGTTACAAATCACCCCCACTTGAATTAGACTTCATCCTCGAAGTCTGCTACTGAGTCCTGAAAAAACTTGGGGTAGTGTTCCCTCATCTCTTCCTCCAGCTCCCAAGTCCATTCCGACCCCTTGCGGTGCTGCCATTACACCTTCACCAGCTCCACCCTCTTGTTCCTCAGATCCTTCGACTTCCTGTCAAGGATCACCACTAGCCGCTTGATGTAGTTCAGGCTGTCATCCATCTAAATATCCTTAAAAGACACCACTGTAAAGTCTTCTACCAGGAACTTTCGCAGCTGGGAAACATGGAAAGTACTGTGAATCTAGTTAAGCTCGGCCGACAGATCTAGCCTATATGCCACCTTGCGCACCCGGGTAACAACTCGAAAAGGGCCAATGTACCTGGGGCCCAAATTGCCCCTTTTCTTGAATCAGATGACAGCTTTCCAAGGTGACGCCTTCAAGAGGACCTTATCTCCGACCTGAAATTTCAGGTCTGAACGACGCTTATCGGCATAACTTTTCTACCGACTCTGAGTAGTCTGGATCTGACTCCAAACCTGTTGTATCGTCTCCGTCGTCTTGAGCACCACTTCGGTGCTCCCCATGACCCTCTGCCCCACCTCGCCCCTGCATATCGGGGGTCCTGTACTTCCTCCTGTACAACATCTCGAAGGGAGGACGGTCAATACTCGTGTGATAGCTGTTGTTATAGGAAAACTCTTCCAAAGGAAGGTAGGTATCCCAGCTACCACCAAAGTCCAATATGAATGCCTAGAACATATCATCCAATTTCTAGATGGTCTGCTCGCTTTGAACAACTCGTCGTGAAATTTCTTCCAAAATCTAGAAGTAAACCATACGTCTCTGTTAGAAATCACGGAGACTGGCACTCCGTGTCGGGCCACAACCTCCTTTATATATAGATGTCGGCCAGCTTCTCGGCCAAAATGCTCTCCTGGATCGGTATAAAATGGGCACTCTTGGTCAACCGATCCCCAATGAACCATGTAAAATCCACTCCCCATGCGGTCTTTGGAAGCTTGGTGATGAAATCCATAGTAATATCATCCCATTTCCATATGGGGATGTCTAACGACTGCGTCTTGCCATGAGACCTATGGTGCTCGGCCTTGAACTTCCTATAGGTTAGGCACCTCTCAACGTACCAGGTGACATCGTGTTTCGTGCAAGGCCACCAATAATCGGGTCGAAGATCTCTGTATATCTTCGCCGCCCCCGGATGGATGAAGAACCTAGACTTATGTGCCTCATACATCAGTATATGTCATACTCCGCCCCAATACAATACCCAGAACCTCCCATGAAGGGTCAATAATCCACGGCTGTCATAATCAAACGAGGCCACCTGGCCTATGATCCGCTTGGACTTCCGGCGCTCCTCCTTTAGGCTCTCAACCCGTGCCTCACTGATCTACTCCAACATCAGAGTCACTACCATCATCCTCAGGAAAATATATCTGATCGGGGCCGCCTTGTGGCTAAGCGCGTCTGCCACAACGCTGGCCTTCCCCGAGTGGTAAAGGATCTTGCAATCGTAGTCCTTCACCACATCTAATCACCGACGCTGCCTCATGTTCAGATTCGGCTGATCCATGAGGTACCTCAAACTCTTGTGGTCTGTGTATATGGTACTTCGGTCCCCATAGAGGTAGTGTCGCCATATCTTAAGGGCAAAGACAACCGCCCCTAACTCAAGATCATCTATCGGGTAGTTCGCCTCGTGAGGCTTCAGTACCGCGCCTAAACCTGAAATGGAAGCGTCGCAGTACACTACAAAATCCTCCACACCCTCTAGCAAGGAGAGGATCGGCGCCTCGCAAAGCCTGTGTCTCAAGGTCTCGAATGTTGCCTGCTACTCAGGCCCCCAACGAAAGACCACAACCTTCTTCGTCAATCGGGTCAAGGGTACGACTACCTTGGAGAAGTCCTGAATGAGCCTCCAATAATAGCCTGCTAACCCTAGAAAACGTCGGATCTAATATGGAGACTTCGTAACCTCCCATATCATCACAACCCCTACTTTGGCCGGGTCGACCAGAATACCGCTCTGGTTGACAAGGTGCCCAAGAAACTGCACCTCGTGCAACCAGAAATCACATTTGGAGAACTTGGCGTACAAGCTCTCCCTCCTTAGAGTATCCAAAACCTCTCGAAGATGCTCCTCATGCTGCTCCTGCGTCTTGGAGTAGACTAAGATATCATTTATGAAAACTATCACAAACCGATCCAACATTGGCCTGCACACGCGGTTTATGAGGTCCATGAATGCGACAGGAGCATTGGTGAGCCCGAAGGGCATCACCACGAACTCGTAGTGGCCATAGCGAGTCCAAAAAGCAGTGTTCTATATATCCTCATCCCTGACCCTCATCTGATGGTAGTCTAACCGCAAGACTATCTTGGATAACCAAGATGATCCCTGAAGCTGGTCAAACAAGTCATCTATCCTCGGGAGTGGGTAACGGTTCTTCACCGTTACCTTGTTCAGCTCTCGGTAATCTATGCAAATGCGATGCGACCCGTCCTTCTTCTTGAAAAATAGGATCGGGGCTCCCAAAGGCGAACTACTCGGCCTGATAAATCCCTTTTCTAATAGCTCCTACAGCTGCATGGACAACTCCTATATCTCTAGAGGAGCCAACCGATATGGTGCCTTGGCTATCGGAGCCGCACCAGGGACTAGGTCGATCCTGAACTCCACCTGTCGCTCTGGAGGTATCCCAGGTAGCTCCTCTGGGAATACATCCGGGTATTCTTGCACCATCATTACATCGCTCAACAACGCTTTACCTTCCTCCCAGGTATCTATAACATAGGCGACATACCAGCGCAACCCCGTTGTAGGTAGCACCTAGCCCTCGCTGCTGAACATAAGGTCGGTCGCCCTGAATCACCAGCTCTCCCGCACTTGGGGCCCTAACGCGCACCAACTGTTGCACACAGTCTATCGCTACCCCATTGGGGCTCAACCAATCCATACCTATAATCACCTTGTTCCCACGCAATGGAATGGGAACCAAATCTACCAGGTAGCGCTCCTCGAATAGCCTCAAAACACAATCTATGGAAACCGTTGATGCTCGTACTGATCGGTCATTAGAAATCTCAACCTCTAAAGAGCAATCGAACATACTCGAAGACTCAGGGAACCACTTTCTAAGTGCAAGAGAAACAAATGATCGAGTGGCACCTGAATCGAACAACACCTGTATTGGGATACCGTTCACGTGGAACGATCCTAAACAAGCATACACATGCAACATCAATATCATAAACAACATATAATAAAATATAGGGATAAGAAATCATACCCGTCACCACATCGGGTGCGGAACGTGCCTCCTCGGTAGTCAGCTGAAAGGCTCGGCTTCTCACCACTAGAGCCTCTGTCTTTCCCTGCCGGCCATCAGTAATCTGCAGGGTCACTGGAGTTGCAGCCACTGGCTCTGTTGCTGTCAATCTTAGACAATCGGCCTATTATGGCCCTTATGATTGCAATGGAAGCAAATTAGGTCTGATGTCTGGAATGTGGGTGCAAGGGTGGTACAATCCTTACTGAAGTGCCCTGTCTTGTCGTACTTGTAGCAGCCAGATGCTCCCAATCTACACGCTCCCTCATGTGCCCTACCACATTTCCTACAGCGGCCCTGTCCTGACTGGCCCTTCCGCCTAGTGTCTGTTCCCTTGGGCTTCTTCCCCAAAGCTCCAGTCATCTGTCCCTCCTCTGTCTTCCTCTTTCAGATGTGCTCCAAATCAATCTCCCTCTCCCTTGCCCTGGCAATCATAGAATCCAGGGTCGGGCATCTTGAGAAACTAACATGCTCTAGAATATCAGCTCTCAACATGCCGTGATAGTGGGTCCTCCGCATCTTCTCATCTCCTACATACTGAGGCACCAATAAGGCCCTCTCCCGGAACATGGCGGTAATCTCCGCCGATGACTCAGTCGTCTGCCTCATATCGAGAAACTCCCTAGCCAGATGCTAAAGCTCAACAGCTGGAGTGAACTCAACCCTGAACCGGGCTACGAAATTCAGCCAAGTCATAGCCTCAACAACCAAGGCTCCTAAAGAGTCACCAATAAACTCCCACCAATCCCTAGCCCTGCCCCTCAAACATCCCGCAACGTATCGAAACTTCAACCCCTCAAAGCAGAAGCTCATCAACTGTGCAGACTCCATGTCTGCCATCCATCGTCTGGCAGCAATGGGGTACTTCACCCCATGGAAATCTGGTGCACCTTTGCCCCTGAAGTCCTTGAAGGACAGTGTGAGTGATCCTGACTGACTGAATTCCATATCTCTCCTGAATGCCCTGAGGCGATCCTCCATCAGCTCTATGATCCCTTCCTTGATCGACCCAAAGATAACTAGGGTTGCAACAAGGATACCTCCAGTGATCTCCGACACGATAATCTCGTGTAGCCTCTCATGCACTGGCTCGACACCTAAACCTAAACCTGATCCTGATCCTGATCCTAACCTTGCTCCTTTTGCTCCGTGACATGTAATCATCACCATATTGAAATAAACACATAGATGTCAGGATGATACAACATTTCATGAGGTCTTACACACTCTACAAGTTTCCTAATTCCATCTTAGAGCTCCTTGACTCGAGTACGGATCCTCTACTTTCAGTAGTACGAGCCAATACTACCTTCCACATCTATCCGTACTTTCCTCAAGGGTTGCTTCAACTTCACCAAGTCCTTTCTACTACTGCTACACTCTTTACAAAGCACATCCTACGCTTACCCTAAGCTAAATCTACAACCCACCCTCTGTCATCAGCTACATAAGTATTTCTTGCTACCCTCATATAACTAACTTGCAAATACCATCACATATCACTAAGACCAGATAATTCTTCGAATGAGAGGTCCTGCCCTACAACGGTTGGACTCAAACAAGAGTTGCAAAACAGGGATAAACCTAACCTTCTGAAATTATTAAATCCTCACAATATGTAATGTGATGTATTCGTGTATTAGTTAAGTAAAGATAGCTAGAACTCCTATTATGTAACGCCTGCAGATCCGGACTAGTCAATTTAGAGACAATAAAGCATCAAAAATGAGTTTTTGATGGAAGATTATTTCGAATGATTAATCTTTTCCAAGTGGTAGTATATGTTACAAGGGTTCCGTACATATAAAGAACGCCGAAATCCGAATTATAATGAAGAAGTTATGACCCGTCGAAGTTTTTCGGCAAAACCAACACGACACCGGGAGACGTAAATAGTGAATTTACAATGGATGACTTTTTAGCCTTAGTGATCTAAAAAAAGTTGTAGTATACATTAAACCTAGAATATACAAAAAGGGAATGCTCAAATCTGACTTCGTATGAGGAAGTTATGAATTTTCTAAAATTTGGCATAGCAGTGCACGACCCGAAACTCAAATTTTAGTTCGAGCGGTTTTTGGCCTACGCGACCTAAATGAGAGTTGAAGATCTCATTAATAGGAACTCAATGATAAAAAGACATCCAAAAACGGAGCTTGTATGCGAAAGATATAGATGAAGCTTAGTCTCTACTCTTCGAGCGCGGCGAATTCGATACAATTTTGTAAATCCGAGATAGAATGAGAATTAGCCAACGGTGTCTAAATGAAAGTTGTAGTACTCATAAATACCAACACATGGAGATAAATAACGTCAAAAAATGAGCTCGTATGCAAAAGATATGGACGAAGCATAGTCTCTACTCTTCGAGCGCGATAAATACGATACAGTTTTTTTGTAAATCTGAGATAGAATGAGAATTAGCCGACGGGGTCTAAATGAAAGTTGTAGTACTCATAAATACCAGCGTGAAAAAACTCCTATAAATAAGAGATGAACTCTTCATAATTTATTCACACCATAACCTTTCTTTCTCTCTCTGGCCTCCCTAAACCCCTCCCAAATCTAGGGAACCTCCCTAGAACGAGAATGATGCCCTGGAGCGCCTGACGGCTCTGAGAAGAAATCATTCAGCTCGGAAACGCTGCTCCAACGAAGCCCGGTTTTGAGAAAAACCCGTTGTAAGTGAGCTACGCCTAACCTACCTTTAGTATAGCTTATGTTTTACTATAGTAAAGTTATTAGGACCTTATAATGATTATTTAGGCTATTATTATGAGTTATATAAGTGTCGTTATAATATCTTATTAACCACTCACGGTATCGAGAATCTGTTTTAAAGGGCGGCATAGGGTTGTTGGATTTCAGAAGTGCTATATGCCAAAATGCATCTGCCCTCCGGTGATTTATGTCTGACCCCTGTCTGTATATAGTGGTTGAGAAATATTGTTTCGTGCTTATATAATAATGATAATACCACGACTATTAATTAGCCTTGGTGAATATTAGACTAAACCCTAGTGGTAATGATACTAGGTTCTATCGAAGGAAATTGTTTTAAGAGTAATGAAGCGTTGTCTGAGTTCGGAATCACCACCTCAACAAGTGAGTGCATGGTCCCTTTCATCTTACACATAAATATGAAGTATTTAATATAAACTACGTGCTATGTGTGCATATTATCTATATACTTGCTACTATGCTGGATGAAAGATTCTTATACATGTTTTAAATGATTTAAACTGTATATGTATTTTATATCTACAAAATGTGTTGGGTAAAACATGGGTATATGTTTTAGGTTGTGTGTGACAAAATAAAATAACGAGAGGCCTCGATATAGATTTTATTGTTGATCCAGTCATCTAGCGGAGTATAGATAATGACCACGGACTATTCTTGACAGTCTAGTGGAACGATAGCAGGTTCGCAACCTGTAGGTTTTTATTTGAACTGTGTGCTCACCAACAGTACTCCATCTCCCACATGGTTGCCTTATTTGACATGAATTGCTGAGGAACCCCGAAGCATGTGTTGTCACCCCGATGAAAGTCCTTAGACTTGGTCCCTTGTGTTAGATGTTTTAGGAACGTAAATTGAGGATAACAGGAACGGGTAATCGGGTTTGTTTGGTTTGATAAAGTTAATAAACTTATTTATTGTGGGTTGAAAACCCTATGTACTCACCAGGTTTCCCAACCTGACCCACTCAGTTTATTTATATCACATGTGTTGATATGAAAGCACATTACACTGAGAGATTAATGAGATATAAATCACTAGTGATAATGAATGTAAGTTCTATTTATGCTTATGTTTCTGTATTGACGATGACATCCCAAATGTTTTAAAATGAATAAAAATACTTTTCTTTGGAAATGCTTTTATAACGTATTTATCATGTTTTACTAGGAACAAATTCCATGACTCTTTTATTTAAAATGCTACTCTAATTTTTAAACAAAACATAAACAAATCGGTGTTTTCTGGCCGTGAAAATGGGGATGTTACAGTTGGTATCAGAGCATTATTTTAAGCGAACTAGGAATAAACATTTATTTCTAGACTTAAACTTTGAATGCTAAGCGATGATCGTGAGGAGTGTGTCTAATATATTTTAGGAAGTACGCCTGAATAGACATAAGCACTAGCTTAATTAGGGAAGATGGCTAAGATGCTTTTCTGTGCTTAATAATTTGTGATGCTTTATGCTATCGTTTGATCAGAACTATGGTCTGTTGCCGATCGGATCTGAAATTTTATGTATAAACGTTTAATTACGATATTAGAACTAGCATATAATTTTTCGAGGTAATAAGGAGGAATACGCATCTAAACCTTCCGCTATATTTATTCTCGTCCCGATACACCAAACAACTGCTTTGGTGTGCCGAACATCATGGTGAAGACTCGTAGTGAATTGAGTAAATGGTGGAAATGAGAAGGCTTACGATACTGAATAGTACCTATCAGAAGATATCGTAAGAGTGATATATTGCCTTTAGAATGCGTCTAATAAATAATATGTCTAGTACGGTAGAAGTACACTTTCGATTAGCAGAAAGAAAGATTTTTGGTATAATCCATGAAGTTATTCCGTCGTCTAACATTTCCATCACCAACTGAGTTGAAGCAGAATTGATGATCGAAGATACGCATGGAAGAAGTCCTACTACAGTCTAGAGAAATTATATGATTGTTTGGACACATTTGTATGTGTTAAAAATGTTTTTGTTATAATAACTTGGAGAACTACGAGAGATTACTTGGGATGAGTATGAGTAGGTGTGAAAGGTAGTAGAAGTCTATACTTCCGGAAGCACATGACTCACACTTGGATCAGGGAAAGTCACAAGGCTACCAAGAAGCTAGTAATTGATACCATTTTATTCAAGCACGCCGTTACCATTGTTTCAGTAATGACTAAGAAGATTGTTGTTATTTTGACCCTAGTGGTCATACCAAATTGAGTCAGACTACGACGAGTATATTATGTGGTTCCGAGAACCAAGTTCGATGTAGCACCTGACATAAGCTGGAAGAATTAATCAAAGAGATCAGTAGAGGTATCGTGATGGTTTCTTGTAACTAGAAATGCTACCTTTGAAGATGAGAATAGAACATGAAGGAAAGTATAGTCTGTTCTGGAAGACTCTAAGAGACGTGAGTCTAAGCATTGTAACATATGATGATAGGTCATTAGAATATGACACATCGTTCCATTGTATTAATAAAAGCACTTATCTTAAGTTCGTATCCAGTGAAGATCGAGATTGTGACTTGAAGGTCATAAATTGGAGTCTAATGTGAGATAGGGAGCAAGTACAAGATCGAGCACCGCCTGCAGTCAAGGAGTCCAAGAGTTAGATACTCATTCGAAGGAACAAGGAGGTTACGATTAGTATCTAGGATGAAGAGATAACTTATGGAGTCATTATACTGCCTTATTTCATTGATGGTACCGGGACGTAATCATCCTAAGGGGGTGATAATTGTAACCCCCGCAGATCCGGGCTAGTCAATTTAGAGACAATAAAGCATCAAAAATGAGTTTTTGCTGGAAGATTATTTAGAAGGATTAATATTTTCCAGGTGGTAGTATATGTTATAAGGGTTCCGTACATATAAAGAACGCCGAAATCCGAATTATAATGCAGAAGTTATGACCCGTCGAAGTTTTTTGGCAAAACCAACACGGCACTGGGAGACGTAAATAGTGAATTTATGATAGAGGACTTTTTAGCCTTAGTGATCTAAAAAAAATTGTAGTATACTTTAAACCGAGAACATACAAAAAAAGAGCGCCCAAATCTGACTTCGTATGAGGAAGTTATGAATTTTCTAAGATTTGACATAGTGGTGCACGACCCAAAACTCGAATTTTAGTTTGAGCGGTTTTTGGCCTACACGACCTAAATAAGAGTTGAAGATCTCATTAATAGGAACTTAATGATAAAAAGACAGCCAAAAACGGAGCTCGTATGCGAAAGATATAGACGAAGCTTAGTCTCTACTCTTCGATCGCGGCGAATTCGATACAGTTTTGTAAATCCGAGATAGAATGAGAATTAGCCAACGACGTTTAAATGAAAGTTGTAGTACTCATAAATACCAACACGTGGATATAAATAACATCGAAAAATAAGCTTTTATGCGAAAGATATTGATGAAGCTTAGTCTCTACTCTTTAGGTGCGATAAATAAGATACAGTTTTTGTAAATCTGAGATAGAATGAGAACTAGCCGACGGGGTTTAAAGGAAAGTTATAGTACTCGTAAATACCAATGCTTGGATATAAATAACATAGAAAATGGAGCTCGTACGCAGAAGATACAGACGAAACATAGGGACTACTCTACGATAAAACTCCTATAAATAAGAGATGAACTCTTCATAATTTCTTCACACCATAACCTTTCTTTCTCTCTCTAACTTCTCTTTAGCCTCCCTACACCCCTCCCAAGTCTAGGGAACCTCCTTAGCACGAGAATGAAGCGCCAGAGTGCCCGACGGCTCCGAGAAAAAAAGCTTTCAGCTCGGAAACGCTGCTCCAACGAAGCCCGATTTTGAGAAAAACCCTCTTTAAGTGAGCTACGCCTAACCTAACTTTAATATAGCTTATGTTTTGATATAGTAATGTGATTAGGACCTTATAATGATTATTTAGGATATTATTATGAGTTATATAAGTGTCGTTATAATATATTTTTAACCACTCGTGATACGAGGAATCTGGTTTAAAGGGCCACATAGGGTTGTTGGATTTCAGAAGTGATATATGCCAAAATGGTCCTACCCTCCGGTGTTTTATGTTTAGCCCCTGTCTGTATATAGTGGTTCAGAAATATTGTTTCGTGCTTATATAATAGTAATAATAGCAAGACTATTAATTATTCTTTGTGAATATAAGACTAAACCCTAGTGGTAATGATACTAGGTTATGTCGAAGGAAATTGTTTTAAGAGTAACGAAGCGCTATCTGAGTTCGGAATCACCACCTCAACAAGTGAGTGCATGGTCCCTTTCATCTTACACATAGATATGAAGTATTTTATTTAAAATAAGTGCTATGTGTGCATATTATTTGTATACTTGCTACTATGCTGGATGAAAGATTCTTATACATGTTTTAAATGATTTAAACTGTATATGTGTTTTATATCTACAAAATATGTTGGGTAAAACATGGGTGGATGTATTAGTTTCTGTGTGACAAAATAAAATAAAGACAGGCCTCGATATAGATGTTATTTTTGATCCAGTTATCTATCGGGGTATAGATGACGACCACAGACTATTCTAGATAGTCTAGTGGAATGCTAGCAGGCTCGCAACCTGTAGGTGTTTATTTGAACTGTGTTCTCACCAGCAGTACTCCATCCTGTAACAACCCAATTTTTACAACAAAAAATTTTCGTTTTTAAATAATAAACATACTTGCATTAACCATAGATTTCATCGTAATTGTTTCAAATCCACTTTTATTACAACTTGTTTAAAACATCAGAGTGTCCCAAAACGTAGTAGTATAAGAGAGGTAGAGTGCACGCCGCACCATCACGCCTTGCCCTTGCCCTTGGGCTAGGATGTACCTGAACCAAATCCACAAACAGTAAGCTTGAAAGTTTAGTGATTTTCCCCAATGCACACCCACACATAAAGCATACAACATATCATACGAGCTAATTAGCTATACAGAACCTTTTAAACGATGCATGCCAAAACATAAGGAAGCCATGGAAACCATCCAAGGTCTTACACCGGGTGCCATGGGAACCCGCACATGGTCTTAGCCCAATGCCTCCAGAACCCCCTGAGATCATTGATGTAGGATGCCAAGGAAACCCTGCAAGGTCTTACACCTAAGTGCCTCGGGAACCCCCCGAGGTCTTTGACCTAGGATGCCGTAAAAACCCTCCACGGTCTTATACCTAGTGCCCTAGGAACCCCCCGAGGTCTTCCATGCAAACATGAAATCACATAGCATATCAAACACAGAATGACTAACACGTATATCGTAATCACATAATGGGCCAACCTTGGTGCCTTCGACCGATTGGTGTGGTGAGGAGACTCACCTTCGCCTGCCGAATACCAAAGCTGCTCTCCTAACAATCCGAAATCTTGCGAGCTGGATGATAGTATATATTAATTAACGTTAGATCCTTAAATTAATCAAAAGGGTAAGAACCCAAGTCCCACCCTATTCATGCGGCCCAACTATTCTTTCTTTAGGAATGGGTCCAAAGTCCAAGTTCAAATTTACTAATGGGCCTCTTGGCCCATTAAGGACCACCCAAAAGTCCATGGCCCAAATCCAGAGTTATAACCCATAATTCACAGAGTGCAGTTGGCCCAGTAACCAAGATGAGGCCCAAAAGTTCATCAGCCCAAAACAGAAACGACCCAAACTGCCATGCTTACGCTCAACGTACCTTTCCGTTACACACAGTAACCAAGATGAGGCCCAAAAGTTCATCAGCCCAAAATAGAAACGACCCAAACTGCGATGCTTATGCTGAGCGTACCTTTCTGGTATGCGCAACATACTGGGTTTTTAAGGCTACGCTCAGGGCACACTGAGTACATCCGACGTACGTCCGAGTTAAGCACTTTCTCCATTAAGAGCTTAATATCCCATTCTTTTATATCCAAAATCTAGATTTGGGTTGTTTAACATGTCCTAAGGCATAAAGTTGCTAACTTTATGTCTTTGCATGTCCCTTATTCCTCCAAAATCATCATTAAGACTTTTCGAATGTCCTTAGGTCATGCACAAGATCAATACTTCCACCAAGATCCTATTTTTATGCTTTTAGATGAGTAAGGGACCTTAGATCTGAATTTCTTATCAAATGGGAGGGTTCAACTCGACCAAAAGAGGTTCAAAGTTCATCAAAGGGACCAATTTCTAAACTCTAGTTAGATCTAAAGAATAAAAAGGAAAGATGCAAGATTTTTACCTCCAAAAGCTCTGGAAGATGATTATGAGGCATAATCTTGAAGCACCCACTTGATCCAAGCTTGCTTGACCAACTCTTCTTCTTGAAATGGACACTAAAGGCCATAAATGCACACTTTTAAGGCTCAAAGATGATCTCTCAAGGTTTCCAGAAGTGTCATGACGTTCTAGGGCAGTGGAGGCTCTCTAGGGTTCAGTCCAAGGAGCTTAAGGTTGTTTATATAGGCATCAAGTCCGAGAATTGGGGTTTTTGATCCTTGGCGCGTACGCCCTGCGTAGCTCAAAGTACGCCCAACATACCTCCAATCATCCGTGACCAAAAAGACTTAGTACGCTAAGCGTACACTTAAGTACAACCAACGTACTTAAGGGACTATTTATGCAACAATTATAATTCTAAAGGGTTTCAAGACATATAATAAATTTTTGAATGTAACAACTCTCCCACACTTAAACTAGACATCGTCCTCGAAGTCTGCATCTGAAAACAATTCCGGGTAGTACTCCCGCATCTCCTCCTCTGGCTCCCACGTCCATTCGGAGCCCTTCTGGTGCTGCCATTGCACCTTTACCAACTTTACCTCCTTGTTCTAAAGACCCTTCGTCTTCCGGTCTATAATGGCGACTGGCCTCTCTATGTAGTTTAGGCCTCAATCCACATGTATGTCATCCAAGGATATAACTGCAGACTCGTCAGCAACACACTTCCAAAGCTAAGACACATGGAAGGTGTTGTGAATCTGGCTAAGCTCTTCTGGCAGCTCTAGATGGTAAGACACCTTGCCGACTCGGGCCATGATCTTGAACGAGCCTATAAACCGTGGCCCCAACTTGCCTCGCTTCCGAAATTTGATGACCCCCTTCAAGGGCGATATTTTCAGCAGTACAAAATCCCCCACCTGAAACTCAAGATCCGAGCGTCATCGGTCAGCATAGATTTTCTGACGGCTCTGTGCGACTCATAACAGGTCATGCACCTGCTGAATCAAGTTGGTGGTCTTGAGCACCACCTCCGTGCTCCCCATGACTCGATGCCCAAACTCGTCCTAACACACCGGGGTCCTGCACCTCCGTCCATATAACATCTTGAATGGAGCTCGGTCGATACTGGCATGATAACTATTATTGTACGAAAACTCGGCCAGTGGAAGGTACGTATCCCAACTCACTCCAAAATCCAACACACACGCTCGCAACATGTCCTCCAGTGTCTGTATCATTCTTTCGCTCTGACCATCAGTCTGAGGGTGATATGCCATGCTGAAATGCGGCCGGGTATCCAGTTCCTCATGGAACTTTTTCCAAAACCTGGATGTAAACGAAACATACCTAGCCGAAACAATCGACACTGACACCCCGCGCCTAGTCACCACTTCTCGAACATAGATGTCTCCCAACTTTTCTGTGAATATACTTTCGGAGATCGGAATGATCTGGGCACTCTTCTTCAGTCTGTCCATGATGACCCATATGGCATCCACTCCCCTCGTCGTCCTTGGTAGCTTCGCAATGAAGTCCATAGTGATCTCTTCCCACTTCCACATGGGAATGGGTAATGGCTGAACTTTGCCATGAGGCCGCTGCTGCTCGGCCTTGACCTTCCTGCAGGTCATGCACCGCTCCACAAACCAGGCGATTTCCCGCTTCATGCAGGGCCACCAATAACTCAGTCTCAAGTCCCTATACATTTTTTTGCACCTGTATGTATAGAAAACTTTGACTTATGAGCGTCCTCTAATAATATCTGCCTCACTCCTCCTACCAATGGTACCCACACTGAGCCTAAGCCCCTCTGATCATATCCAACAAAGGCGAAATCACCGTCATCCTCATATAAATGTCCTTAATCGGGGACCCCGTCGCCTTGCGACTCAAAGCATCGGCCACCACATTGGCCTTCCTTGGATGGTATAGGATCTCGCAATCAAAATCCTCAAGCACATCCAACCATCTCCTATGTCGCATGTTAAGTTTATGCTGATCCATCAAATACTATAGACTCTTGTGATCGATATATATATATATATATATATATATATATATATATATATATATATATATATAATAAACCGCACCCCATACAAATAATGCCTCCAAATCTTGAGGGTGAACACCACCGCCCCCAGTTCCAGATCATGTGTGGGGTAATTTGCCTCGTGGGGCTTCAACTGCCTTGAGGCATAAGCAATCACATGCCCTCATTGCATTAATACTACACCCAACCCTAAAATCGATGCATTACAATATACTACTAAATCATCCAACCCCTCAGGCAGTACTAGGACTGGATCCTCACATAACCTCTGCCTCAGAGTCTCAAAAACCCGCTGCTGATCCTCATCCCACCTCAAAGTCACATTCTTCTTGGTCAAACGGGTCAATGGTGTAGCAATTTTTGAGAAATCCTGGATAAATCTTCGATAGTAACCTGCTAAACCTAAGAAGCTACGAATCTCCGAGGCATTCCTCGGTACTTCCCATCGCATCACAGCCTCCACCTTCGCTGGGTCAACTGAAATACCTTCTTGATTGATGACATGCCCCAAAAACTACACTTCCCGCAACCAGAAATCACATTTGGAGAATTTTGCATAAAGCTTTTCCGCCCTCAAACTCTCCAGCACCTCTCTCAAGTGCTGCTCGTGCGGCTCTCTGGTTTTGGAGTAAATCAAGATATCATCAATAAAAACGATCACTGACTGATCCAGCATCGGTATGCATACCCGGTTCATGAGATCCATGAACGCTACCGGGGAATTGGTAAGCTTAAATGGCATCACCACAAACTCATAATGCCCATAACCAGTCCTGAAAGTTGTCTTCGGTATATCCTCATCCCTAATCCTCATCTGATGATAGCTGAGCCGAAGTTCAATCTTGGAGAACCAAGATGCACCCAGAAGCTGATCAAATAAATCATCGATCCTTGGCAAAGGATAGCGGTTCTTCACCGTCAGCTTGTTCAGCTCCCTATAATCAATGAATTTCCTGTTCGATACGTCTTTCTTTTTCAAGAAAAGAATCGGTACACCCCACGGGGAACTACTCGGACATATGAACCCCCGGTCTAACAACTCCTGAAGTTGCGTAGATAACTCCTGCATCTTGGGCAGTGCTAACCAATATGGTGCCTTCATGATCGAGGTGTCACCCAGTACCAAGTCAATACGAAACTCCACTTGCCTCTCCGGAGGCACTCCTGGCAATTCTTCGAGAAATATGTCCCGAAATTCCTGCACAACCGGCACACTGCCCAATTCTGATACGGCCTCCACTCTCGTATCCGAAACATAAGCCATAAATCCCAAGAAACCCTGCTGTAGAAACCTCCTTGCCCTCGCAGCCGAAAAGAGGGTCTGTCCCTGCGAGGCCTTCTCACCATGAATAACCAGCTCTCCCCCACTTGGGGTTTGAACCCGGACCAACTGTCGCTCACAATCGATCATGGCCCCATTAGCCCTTAGCCAATCTATACCAATAATCACCTTCAACCCTTGCAACGGTATCGAGACTAAATCGACGCGAAACCTCTCGCCATGCACATTCAGGACACAGTCTCGATACACCCATGCTGCACTCACAGTGCGGTCGTCTGCAATCTCCACCTCGAGCGGGGAATCCAAGGTCCCCGGCGTATCCTGAAATTTCTTGGTAAGCGCAAGAGACACGAAGGAGTGGGTAGCTCCTGAATCGAACAGAACGTGGGCCGACATACCGTTGACCAAAAAGGTCCCTATACCAATATAATACATAAATAATTATTTCAAATAAACATGAAGCAGAGAAGAATAAACACACACCATTCATAACATTCGGCGCTGCCTGAGCCTCCTCAGTAGTCAGCTTGAATTCCTTCTTTCGCATATACTTTTTCCAAAATCAAACTCTAGTACCTTGCACAAGAAATCCCCTTATCAACACTGGTATTTTCTAAGCTTTTGATGAACTCCTTCCAAAGCTGAGTTCCATAATCGACACTTAGATTGTAGTAAAGGCCCATAACCATGGCATAAACCTCCAGTCTTCCCCTGTATAGACCAACACTCCTTCCGGTCAAGCATCGTAGAAAGATTCCAAACAAGAAGTTCCAAATGCAGGGTAAGCTTGATTTCTTGAAATCACTTATCTTTTCAAGAGTGGGTTGATGTACCATCTCATTGAACATGAAGATAATCTGTGAGTTGGTGGGCTTAAAGAACGGTGGGTTATGAGGAATGTTCAAGAAGTCGATGAACATGTTCTTGGTAAGACGAACCCTCTTGTTATTCACTAGGTTGAAGGTGATGGGTTTTAGCCATAAGAACTTTCCTATGTGCGCATGAAAAACCCTAATGCTTGGATCTAGGCTTTCTAATTAAACATGCTTTGAATCCAAGACTTCTAATGACTAATTAGGTTAAATAACAACATTGAAACAGATCTAGAACCATACCTTTGAATTCCTTGTTGATCTTGTTGTCTTGGAGCTTCTAGAGTCACAAATGTCACTCCTCTAATGCCTTACAAACACCAACAGCAAGGAAGATGATTTAGGAGAGAGGAGAGGGGAGGAAATCGGCCAAAGTTCTCTTGCTTTAGGTGAGATGCCGATTTCCCTTACCCATAGGGTCTATTTATACTTGTAGACTCCTTAAGGGTTACAGTCTAAACCCTATTGGATAACTTAGACTTTGAGTTAATCCATATCCTTTCCTTGATAACCCTTTGAACGATTTTCGCTTATGCTAGCCCTAGAAATCGTCGAATCCTTTATCAATAAGGATTTACAGTCTAAAGTTTAACTATCAAACAATTGACAGTTTATACCCCTTTATTTAATTAATCTCTTTAAGTCACCAAATTAATTCCAATTAATTCTATGACTTATATTAATCAAATAACTATATATTATTCTTTATAATATTTACTCTCTCTTAATAAATCATCCCATCAAGTTGCTATGGTGAAGGCAACCCAAAAGGACCATGCACAACCGGGTCAAATACTTGCCTAATATAGTTGCAGCCTTAGACACTATTCCAACAGTCTCCCACTTGGATAAGTCTAGTAACTATATGCACAAGTACAATTCGGTTTGCAATCGTAGCTCTCAAAGACGCCGTCATACTCTGATCTAATCAATCTTGTCCTTTAGATAAGGGATCGTACAGTCCTCTGTTAGATATCATGCTGACAATCCTATGGAATGGTTAGTCAAACATTTAGGTTTCTCGATCTCCGATTTATTTGACATAGAACTTAATCGAACACATCAATTCAGTTCTGACCGGGCCTGGCACATAAGTCAAATCAAATCATCGAGCAGCCGAGATATCGCTTTTACCTTCTTTGATAAAAGTTACAGATAAACGTCGACTTATATGCATTTACTTATTCATTAACCAACTATACACAACAATGCGTTTTATAACACCGAGTTACTGATGCGTTTTCGCATTATCAATGTACAATCAATTAATAGATAACAAACCATATATCTAGGTTTTAAGACTATATGATATTATCGTCTTGCGATCACCTTTTATATCGTATTCCATAAAGTGATTCCAACAAGCGCGGGTTTGTTCCAATGCTCAAAACTAGTCCATAAGCACTCATGAACGTTGCAGCAACCCTTTTCTATGTCTAACACCATTTAGACATCTACACACCAATTCATGACAATCTTCATTCATATCTACTTCCAACATATGAACGATTGTGGACAATTTGAACAATTCGATTATTCATAATAAACTCGATTATTCTGGAAGTCAAAACATGCAAAGTGAAACAATAGTTAAACAATTAACACAAGATAATAACATTACTCATAAATAAAACTCCTTTATTTAATCATCAAATGTTAATTACATTTATCTATTACATGTTTCTAATACTATCTAATCTATGTTAATATCATCCTTCAGCCCAATACTCCTAGCATGCTGCAAGTGCTTAACCCTACTCAGTCCCTTCGTAAGCGGATCTGCTGGGTTATCTTCTGATGATATCCTCTTAACTATGAGTTGTCCTTCTTCTACACGATGTCTAATGAAATGATATTTTATGTCGATATTTCTTGATGTACCATGATCCCTCGGTTCCTTGGTTAAGGCAACCGCACCTTCGTTTTCACAGAAAATCTCCATGGGCTCCTTTATGGCAGGTACAACTCCAAGATCACCGATGAAGTTCTTCAGCCATATTGCCTCCTTCGACGTTTCGCTCGTTGCAATGTACTCTGATTCGTACGTTGAATCAGCTACGGTTTCCTGCTTGGAACTCTTCCATGTCACTGCTCCTCCATTTAGGGTAAAGACCCAGCCCGACTGCGAACGGTAGTTGTCCCTGTCGGTCTGAAAACTGGCGTCACTATACCCTCGCACTTTCAAGTCATCACTCCCTCCAAGGACTAAGAACCATTCCTTCGTCCTCCGAAGGTACTTAAGGATGTTCTTCACCGCAATCCAATGTGCTTTGCCAGGGTTCCCTTGATATCTGCTAACCATGCTGAAAGCAAAGGCTACATCAGGGCGAGTACAAGTCATAGCGTACATGATTGAGCCAACTGCGGAAGCGTATGGTACTCGGCTCATTTCTGCTATTTCAGCTTTGGTACTCGGACTTTGAGTCTTACTCAACTTGGCATTACTTTGTATCGGTAGTTCTCCCTTCTTTGAGTTTTCCATACTAAATCGTTTGAGTACCATCTCTAAGTAAGTATTCTGACTAATTCCAATTAGTCTCTTACTTCTTTCTCTTGCTATCCTTATTCCCAAAATGTAAGAAGCCTCTCCGAGGTCCTTCATAGCGAAGCACTTCCCGAGCCAGGACTTAACCTCCTGCAGAGTCGGGATATCGTTTCCTATGAGTAATATGTCATCGACATATAGAACGAGAAAGCTTACTATACTCCTATTGGCTTTGACATATACACAAGATTCGTCTTCGCTTCGTACAAATCCAAACTCTTTGACTTTCTAATCGAAGCAAAGATTCCATCTGCAAGACGCTTGCTTAATTCCATAAATGGACTTCTCAAGCTTACACACTCTATTTGGATGCTTCGGATCCACAAACCCCTCTGGCTGAGCCATGTAAACATCCTCAGCCAACCTTCCGTTAAGGAAAGCGGTCTTGACATCCATTTGCCAAATCTCATAATCATAAAATGCGGCAATAGCTAGCATCACTCTAATAGATTTAATCTTCGCAACTGGTGAAAAGGTCTCATCATAGTCAACTCCAGGAGTTTGAGTAAAGCCCTTCGCAACCAATTGCGCTTTATATGTGTGTACTTTACCATCCACGTCTGTCTTCTTCTTGAAGATCCATTTGCACCCAACGGTCTTACGTCCGGGCACATAATCAACGAAATTCCAAACTTGGTTATCATACATGGATTGTATCTCGCTATCCATTGCCTCTTTCCATTTCGCAGACTCCGGGCCTGCCATGGTTTCCTTATAGCTATTAGGTTCATCAAGATTTACTAGTGTACCATCACTAATATACGTGTCCCCTTCGGTAGTAATATGAAAACCATAAAACTGGGGATGAACTCTAACTCTATCGGAACGTATAAGAGGTAAGGACTCGACAATCGGTTCAACCGGAGTTTCCTCCTCGGGTTGAGTGTCAGCGGTAGAGGTTCCTTCATCTATCGATTCTTGAATCTCTTCAAGTTCGATTTGCCTCCCACTGTCTCCTTGGCCTATGAGTTCTCGCTCTCGGAAAACTCCTCTCCTCGCAACGAAGACAACGTTGTCCTTCGGTCTATAGAAGAGATATCCAAAGGATGTCTGTGGATAGCCGATGAAAATACATCGCTCACTTCGAGGTTCAAGCTTGTCGTGAGTATCTCGTCTTACGAAAGCCTCGCAACCCCAAACCTTGATATGCGCCAACGAGGGAGCTTTCCCTGTCCACATCTCGTGAGGTGTTTTGGCAACCTTCTTAGTAGGGACTCGGTTAAGGATATGGGCGGCAGTCTCTAAGGCATACCCCCAAAAAGAGATAGGTAGTGAAGCACGACTCATCATATAGCGAAACATATCCAATAAGGTTCGATTACGCCTTTCTGCCACACCATTCACCTGCGGTGTCCTAAGAGGCGTCAATTGCGAAACTATTCCACACTCCTTGAGATAATCGTGGAATTCAAGACTTAGGTACTCTCCTCCTCGATCGGCTCGAAGCATCTTGATTTTCCTGCCCAATTGATTATCCACTTCATTCTTGAACTCTTTGAACTTTTCAAAGGTTTCTGACTTTTGCTTGATTAAGTAGATATACCCATATCTACTATAATCATCGATAAAAGTCACGTAGAAGCGGTTCCCATCCTTCGTGGTTGATCTAAAGGGTCCACATACATCGGTATGTATTAGGTCCAATAGACCCTCACCCCTTTCACAAGTACTCGTGAAGGGTGATTTAGTCATCTTTCCAAGTAAAAAAGACTCGCATGTGTCATCTTCACTAAGGTCGAATGACTCCAACACTCCATCCTTTTGGATTTGGGCTATGCGTTTCTTGTTGACATGTCCAAGACGACAATGCCACAAAGATGCTTTATCCATACTAGTGGAAGAATCAATATTCAAAACATCATTTCCTAAGTTATCAACAATCATAACGGTTTCATATATTCCATTACATGGTATAGCTTCAAAGTAAAAGACACCATTTAGATAAGCCAAAATAGAACCATTCTCATTATTAAAAGAAAATCTAAATCCTTGTCTATATAAACCATGAAATGAAATGATGTTTCTAGCCATTTCTGGCGAATAACAACAATTGTTCAAATCTAAAACTAAATTATTCCTAAGCACTAAAGAATACACTCCAATCTTGGTCACAGGCGACGATCTTCTGTTCCCCATGATTAGATTAATCCTTCCTTGCTCCACATCCCTACTTCTTCTTAGTCCCTGCACATTAGAACAAATGTGGTAACCACAACCGGTATCAAGAACCCAAGAAATAGCATGATTAGAATCGTTAGATTTGATTGTGTATATACCTGCGAAAGATGGCTTGATCTTTCCTTCTTTGATTGCTTGCAGGTAATCTGGGCAGCTTCTCTTCCAATGTCCTATCTTGTGGCAGTGGTGGCACTCTGCCTCCTTCGGGTTAGGGCAGGGCTTAGCGGGATCAACTTTGGTCCCACTAGAAGAGGCACCATCTCGGGCTTTAACCTTGCGATGGTTCTTGGACGACTCCTTCCTCTTCTTTCCCTTTCCTTGACCAATAGCCAAGACAGGAGCAGCAGGCGGATTGGGAGTTGGTGCAACAGACTTGTCTTTGAAGTTGCTCTCAGCGACCCTTAAGAGACCTTGGAGTTTGCTTAGGGTGACCTCCTCTTTGTTCATGTGGTAGGTCATCCTAAATTGGTTGTACATCGGAGGCAATGAGTGAAGCACCATGTCGATCGCCAAGTCTTCTCCAAAGTCAACATTTAACTTGCGAAGGCGGTCGACATACCTTTGCATCTTTTGCAGGTGCACGGTAAGAGATTCTCCATGACCCATCTTAGCGGAAATCATGTTAGTGAAAATCTCATAACGCTCTTGTCTCGCGTTTTGGTGGTATCCCTCCAATAAGTCTTGGTGCATCTCGTACGGGTACATGTCCTCGTAGGACTTTTGGAATTCGGAGTTCATTGTCGCAATCATGATGCAATGCACTTTCGTTGCATCACGCTCGTGAGTTTCGAAAGCGGTGATTTCGGCCGGAGTAGCGATTTCGGGGTTGATTTTCTCGAGCTTCTCATCGAGGACATACTCCTTATCCTCATAGCGAGCAATGGTGCGAATGTATCTTATCCATTCGCTAAAGTTCGTTCCATTGAAGGTGACCTTTTGGCAAAGGCTCATCAACGTGAAAGAACTTGCAGCAGCGTTCTTAGCGTTCGACATCTACAAATAGAAAGGACAAAGATAGATTAGAACAAGAATCCCTAATAATCACCCAATAAGAAAAATTAGGGCTAGGATCCAACAATAACATTTACATACTAGAAAAGGGATGCCGTAATCTAAGATGCAAATAAATTGAAGGTAAGTGAATGACGATTCACTAATTCTCCATCACAAAACTTAAACTATTAGTCCTAAGTGTATTGAGAATTCCTAGGTTCGGATGAGATTCATTGAAACTATTCAATGGCATGTTTAAATCTCGATATGCCCCTCTTGTTTGTGACTGGGATACCGAGGATCACAAAGCGGGTGTGAATTACCATGCAAATTCACATGGTGCCTTCATTGTAACGATCACCTATTCGATGTGCCGGTAAACCACACACGCTCCATCGAACTATGATAAACAATGAATCACCCTTTGCCACCTATGCTTAGAACCAATTAGTGTGCCGGTAAACCACACACGCTCCACTAACTTCTTAGCAAGGATGCAAAGTGTAATTTCATGGGATTGCATCAATTCACTTTTCCTAAAGTAACTAAGATTGGAAAAAAATGTGTAGTTACTTTGTATTACTTATTATACTTTTAATGAGAGGATGAGGTTGCCCTATCCTACCCGTTCGGCTAACGACCCTCCACCAATCAAGCAAGCGGTGGGTGTGAGTGTACACCCATTAAGCGCCATTTTATAGGCCGCAACCTTATACACACCTTATAGATTGGCTTCGTGAATGAGGCCTACTAACGGTAAGACTAGCATTTAGTTATACATATATATATATATATTATTCTAGTAATATCATATTAGTATAGGGTTGTATTTTAAACTTTTTAAAATCTAGGGTTTGAAATTTAAGTTGTCTAAATTAAAACTTTTAATCACAAATATAAATTTCAAAACTTGAGGACAAGTTTTAAACATTTAAAACATGGAGGATCAAATAACAAATAATTCCAATTAACAATTAATATCCTAATTATGTATATTTGATTTTATTCATGATTTCTTTTAAGATAATTACCAAAATAATCAAATTAATTAATTAATTATCATATAAGGAAATTAAATATTTTATTAGATGATAAATATCTTTAATTAGATCAAGATTATAGTCATATATATATCAAAAAATCGGATTAGTGTTGATCTAATTAGTTTAAGGAAAGTTTCCATAAGATAATTATGAAAAAAATCCCGAATCTGGCCATTCCTGACGCCTGGACTCGCCGAGTGCACAAAGGGACTCGCCGAGTCAGGCCTACTCGCCGAGTCCACTTTGGAACTCACCGAGTCCATGACTCAGAAACCAAAAAATCGAACTTTGCAGGTTTGTTTCAGTTAATCAAGCAACAATTTAAAGAAAACCAAGCTAGGCTCTGATACCACTGATGGGTTTTAGCCATAAGAACTTTCCTATGTGCGCATGAAAAACCCTAATGCTTGGATCTAGGCTTTCTAATTAAACATGCTTTGAATCCAAGACTTCTAATGACTAATTAGGTTAAATAACAACATTGAAACAGATCTAGAACCATACCTTTGAATTCCTTGTTGATCTTGTTGTCTTGGAGCTTCTAGAGTCACAAATGTCACTCCTCTAATGCCTTACAAACACCAACAGCAAGGAAGATGATTTAGGAGAGAGGAGAGGGGAGGAAATCGGCCAAAGTTCTCTTGCTTTAGGTGAGATGCCGATTTCCCTTACCCATAGGGTCTATTTATACTTGTAGACTCCTTAAGGGTTACAGTCTAAACCCTATTGGATAACTTAGACTTTGAGTTAATCCATATCCTTTCCTTGATAACCCTTTGGACGATTTTGGCTTATCCTAGCCCTAGAAATCGTCCAATCCTTTATCAAATAGGATTTACAGTCTAAAGTTTAACTATTAAACAATTGACAGTTTATACCCCTTTATTTAATTAATCTCTTTAAGTCACCAAATTAATTCCAATTAATTATATGACTTATATTAATCAAATAACTATATATTATTCTTTATAATATTTACTCTCTCTTAATAAATCATCCCATCAAGTTGCTATGGTGAAGGCAACCCAAAAGGACCATGCACAACCGGGTCAAATACTTGCCTAATATAGTTGCAGCCTTAGACACTATTCCATAGAAGGTTATCACATTTGTTGCATAGTTGAATGACGCAGTTGATGCCGCCATTGACAACAAAGTCATAGGAACTGGGAATGAACTGAACATAGCAGTTGACAATGCTGATTTTTTCAGTGCAACGATCAACATCTTCAATTCTTCTGGGTAAGATGAGACATTGGGATCAACTTGGAAATTTGTGCTTTGAATCTTCATGAGGGACTCTGAAATAACTTCTTCTGTGTTTGATTGAGTAGCAGTCATTGTTAATCTGAGAAATTTCTTGAAAGAAAAATTAGGGCTTTTTTGTTCGTCTGAAAATTTTGAATCACGTAATGATTCTCAAAAAAGATATCCCTTTTATATGTTAATCCCAAAGATGAACCGTTTCTAAAAATAGAGTAGGCTACGTGTTACTGGAAACGTGCAATCAATAGCCATTGTAATGATCATGCCCCATAAAATGCCTTAAAACTAGGGCCAACTGTTACTGGAAACTGTTCGTGAGTACAGTTGTGTGAAAGAAGACTCTTCGGTATCGAGGTTGGGCGCTTTCGTTTGTGGGATTTTAAACGAAGTCATTTACCAGTCTTGCGAAATCTTCAGCCTAAGTTGGTATTACTTAGAACCTCAAGGATTTCGTGAGTACATTTGATTCAAAGAAATGAGATAAGAAGCAAGTTAAAAAAAATTTTGGGATTCTGTGATGTCAAAATCTATTGACATAAAGCAGTAAAACCCCAGGCAAAGGTTACTTCACTAATTACCAAGAGAGGTAATCAACTGCTTTCGCATTTTCCCGTGACATACAATCGAATACTTATAGAGAAGTATCGAAGGGCTTCTTTTATACGCTTAATATGGTGGTTTGCGAATTTCGTTACATATCATCCTAAACATAAGGTGAGTAATTGTAACCGAAATTACTTGTTTGAACATTGTGTTCAGGGACAAGATTGCTTTGGATTAATTTTGAAAAGTGACAAGGATTTCAGATATATACGCACATGGAAATTATATTCAAAAAAAAATTTAAGTGCTGGACCTTGTTGGGAAACAAACTTCGTGGACTTCGAAAATTTGATCACGATCACTCATAAGAATGAATATAATTTGGAGTATATGAAATATTAGGTACAGAAACAAGTGTTTCGTAAAAATCTAGAACATAGTTCCCCGTCAATTCCTTAATTTGCGAAGTTTGTGGGTTTCACTTATTTCACGAACTCATGAAACAAGATCATTAACACAGAATGATGACTTGTCTAAATCACGATTGGTTTGATCAAGTGACCTCATGGACATGTGTCTTTCAAGAAATTTTGTGATGAAAAAGATTGGATATAAGATCGAATGTACCTCTGTTATTTGTGGACCAAACAGAAAACTCTTTACTCATTTGAGAAGAGTAAGGTAGCTCTTTTGACTAATGTGAATATAAGCCTGATTGGGAAGAAATTTTCATAAGATAATTTCATTAAGGCTTTTGTTTCTCATACATAGAGTCATATGAGGCTTGGGTCAACATGCTGCAGCATGCTTCCAGGGACATCCTAACTAGTACATAGTTGAAAGAAATGATACCTTCCCATAGAAACATAAGCATGACATCTTCGCATTTTGCTCTTGACTAATACTGAAAACACACAAAACTTAAAGAACAAAATTAAAAGAAAAATATTTTTGTGATTTTGTATTTTTCAAATATAAAAGAACAAAAACGAAATCTAATTTTAACAATCTTAAGAAAATACTTTTGAGTTTTATATTTTTCGAAAATGAAAGACAAAATAAAAGAAAAT
This sequence comes from Lactuca serriola, assembly GCF_051521515.1. NCBI lineage: Eukaryota > Viridiplantae > Streptophyta > Magnoliopsida > Asterales > Asteraceae > Lactuca > Lactuca serriola. The sequence continues at coordinate 205,717,887 of NC_136408.1, forward strand.
CTTTTTGTTGTTTTTGAATTTTTCAAAAAATAGACAAACAAATGAAAATAGTTTTGGTTTTTCATCTTTTTCGCAAAGCAGAAAAGAACAAAATTAAATTGAACCTCGGTTACCAAATGTGCAAATGCGAAACAATGTGAAGCCGCTTAACGCACAGTAACTTCTGAATGATTCTGATTCAGAGCTGCTGAATGGACCTTTCATTCTTGAGTGATTGATTTTGGAACTCAATTCGCATCGATCATCCCTAAACCTGCTAAAATTCTCACAAATGATTTTTCATCAAGAGGTTTAGTAAAAATATCAGCAAGTTGTTCAGTGGTTTTAACAAAATGTACTTCGATATTCCCATCTTCCACATGATCTTTGATAAAGTGATATCGAAGAGCAATATGTTTTGTCTTTGAGTGTTGTACTGGATTATGACAAATGTGAATTGCACTTTGAGAATCACAATACAAGGGAATCTTTTTCATATTTATAGCATAATCACGAAGTTGACTCTGAATCCAAATGATTTGTGAAGTGCAAGCAGCAACTGAAATATATTCAGCTTCAGCAGTTGATATAGCAACACAAGTTTGCTTCTTCGACTGCCAACTCACCAATTTTCCATCCAATAGTTGACATCCACCACTTGTACTTTTTCTATCCAAAATACATATTCCTAGATCAGCATCTGAAAAAGCTTGAATGAAGAATCCCGATTTCGAAGGATACCAAAGTCCTAACGAAATTGTCCCCTTAAGATAGCGAAAAATATTTTTCACTGCAGTTAAGTGAGGTTCTCTGGGATTAGCTTAATACCTAGCACAATTACATACTGAAAACATAATATCAGGTCTGCTTGCAGTTAAGTACAATAAAGACCCTATCATGCTTCGATAAAGTGTTAAATCAACAGCATGAGTATCTAACGAAGGAGTTAGTCTTGTTCCCACTGTCATTGGTACTCTAAGCTTCGTGCTGTTTGTCATTCCAAACTTTTCGAGCAGATTCTTTGTATATTTTTCTTGGTTGATGAAAATTTCATCCCTGTTCTGTCTTATATTTAAACCAAGAAAATTATTAATTTTTCCCATCATGCTCATTTCAAATTGACTCTTCATGAGATTTTCAAATTCAGTAGACAATACTGGGTCGGTTGAGCCAAAAATAATATCATCAACATAAATTTGAACAAGCATAAGATGATTCCCAACTTTCTTGCTAAATAATGTGGGGTCAACTGATCCTTGTTTAAATTTAGATTGTTTCAAAAAATTTGTAAGTGTTGCGTACCAGGCTCTTGGTGCTTGTTTTAACCCATAAACTACTTTGTCTAGTATGTAAACAAGATCATGATGTTCCTCATTTATAAGTCCTAGTGGTTGTTCAACATAAACTGTTTCTTCTAGTTCTCCATTTAAGAATGCACACTTAACATCCATTTGAAAAACATCGAAGTCTTTGTGAGCTGCATAAGATAAGAATATGCGAACTGCTTCGAGTCTTGCTTCAGGAGCAAACTTTTCTTCATAGTCTATTCCTTCTTGTTGCGAATAGCCTTTAACAACTAGTCTAGCTTTATTTCGAATAGTATTGCCATCTTTGTTGGTTTTATTTTTGAAAATCCATTTTAATCCGACAATTGAAACATCAGAAGGTTTAGGAATTAATCTCCAAACCTTGTTTCGTTCAAACTCAGCCAGTTCAGATTGCATAGCAACAACCCAATCTGAGTGTTCCATAGCATTCTTTACTGTCTTTGGCTCTATTTTCGAAATAAAAACATTATACATACATAATTCTTGGTTCGCATTCAGTACCTCATTTTTCGCACGAAATTGAGCTCTTGTCAACACACCATCTTGTGGATTCCCAATCACCTGTTCTTTGGGATGATTCCTTGTCCATTTCTCAAGTGATGGAAAATCAGGATTGAATGCCAATGGTGCATCTTCGTACATATCTTCATTTTCAGATCCTGCAACAGAAAAATTATCATTTAATTCATGAATTTCATCATTTTCATCAAGATTAATTGTCTCTGTTTCATTATGCTCCCCCTCAACATGATGTTCATCTTGATGCTCCCCCTCAAAATGATGTTCCTGTTGATCATTTACAGGTAATTGCGAATACTCCCCCTCAACTTGATGACTCATAGTGTCATTCTCCCCCTCGAAAGTTTGCTCTCCCTGTATATTTGTGTTCGTATGCTCCCCCTCCATACGAACTTCAGGCACACTTTCGCAAGATATTGAATTCGTAGTAAGTGTTGAATCATCAGTATGTTTTGAGGATTCTGATGTTTGATTATCAGGTGCATGAACTTCCGCATCAATTGCCCTGTCAGGAATTCCGAAAATTAAGTCATAATCAAAATCATTGATATCTGAATTTTCAATTTGCGTATCTGAATCAACAAGAATTGATTTATTTTCAAATTTACTATCCATTTATCTAAGATAGTAATCATCGAAGGTTAAGCTGAAAGTTTCTTCAACGTTTCTTGTTCGCTTGTTTAACACCCTGTATGAAACTGAATTTTGCGAATATCCTAAGAATATACCTTCATCAGCTTTCGCTTGGAACTTGGTCAAATTATCTTTTAGATTCATTATAAAACAGCTGCAACCAAAAACATGGAAAAATTTTACATCAGGTTTTCGATTGTTGAGTATTTCATATGGAGTAATATTGAATCTTCGATGAATGAATGAACGATTCTGAGTAAAACATGCAGTCGACACAGCTTCAGCCCAAAGATATTGAGGTAAGTTTGCATATGTTAGCATGGTCCTTGCCGCTTCGCATAGAGACCTATTTCTTATTTCAACAACACCATTTTGTTGTGGAGTATATGGTGATGAGAAATTATGCGAAATGCCTTTGGCTGTGAGAAATGAATCCATCGTTTGATTTTTAAACTCAAAACCATTGTCACTTATAATTCTGCGAACATTCTTATTAAGACTCATCTCAATCTTTTTGATAAAATCAATCATCATCTGAGCAACTTCAGATTTTAACCTGAGAAAGAATACCCATGTAAATCGAGAAAAATCATCAACAATAACTAAAATGTATTGCTTTTTATTGATTGTAGCAATAGTCGACAGTCCACATAAGTTAATGTGAAGAAGTTCCAACGGTTCCACGATTTTTGAATCTATCACAATTGGATGACCTTTTCTATGTTGTTTTCCTTGTTCGCAAGCTGCACACAAAGTATCATTATCAAATTTCAGTGCAGGTAAACCTCGAACCAAATCTTCAGTGATAAGCTTGTTAATATTGCGAAAGTTCAAATGAGACAATCTTCTATGCCAAAGGCAGCTAACATCATTAGAGGCCTTCGACAATAGACACACTGCAGGTTTGCCCACAATCGGTTTGATGTCGAGTGTGAACATGTCTCCACATCTTTTGGATTTGAGAAGTACTTCATTTGTCTCTACTTTCGAAATGATACTTCCTTCTGTCATTGAACACAACCTGATTTCCAGTACCCACAACAAGTTGCGAAACACTAATCAAGTTATGTTGAAGACCTTCGACATAACCAACCCGGTTAACTGTGAATTGTCCATTTGTGACTTTTCCATAACCTTTCACTTGACACTTGTGATTGTTTCCAAATTTGACTATTCCAGCATTTTCCAAGCTTCTATAATCTCGCAAGTTTTCCTTTCTTCCAGTCATGTGATGAGAGCAACCACTACCAATATACCATTTCGCATCATATTGCTCGTCACATATCACTTGCATTTAATGAAAGAATTTAGGAACCCAAGACTTGTTGGGTCCTTCATTAGTAGCATTGAACAAATTCTTTGAATTTAAAAACCATGTTTTCACTTTGTCTGTGACATTATCGATTAAATCAACATCATCAGATCTAGATATTGAAATATAGTTGTTCGATAGTTTTGGATTTCCATTGACTTTCACCTCATCCTTCACAACCTTCGTAACTTTCACAATTGGTTTCCACTTTTGTACTGGAACTTGCGAATCATGAGATGATGAACTACCAGTAGAAGATTCATTCACAAACTTGTCGAAGGCAGTCTTTATCTGTTTCTTTGAAAACTTTCCATTTTGGTATTGTTTCCTTGCCCTTCAAGCCAATTGTTGATCGTATATACATCAAATTTTCCTTTTGTATACGAAACTTTGGTCGGTTTTGTGATCGAAGGATTTGGAAAATTTGGTTGTTTGGGTGAAAATTTTGGTTTTGTTTGAGTTTTGACATTCAAAGTTAGTGAATTATTTGTTAATTTTCTAAAATTTTGAAACTTATGATCATTCACAAAGTTTTGCGAAGTCTCAAATTTTCTAATGTTGTCAAATTTTCGAACAGATTCATCTTTATTTTTCATTGAAATTTTGTCAACAGAATATATTGGTTTGTGAAAACTTGTATCCTTTTGTTTGTTTATTCTCTGAAATTTTGATGGTTTTGTTCTTGGAATTTGTGCTTTCGCAACTTTAGGTTTATCATTAGACACAACTTGCCAAAAGATTGCTTTTCTTGTTTTTCTTTTTGAAACATTGTTTTCTTTTGAATACTTTCCAACTATCAACTTAAATTCATGAGAATTCAATTTCACTTCTATCTTTGGTTTTTCATCTTTTTCAAAAACTTTGTTTTCTTTTTCACTTTTAACCATCCATTTTTGTGATGATTTTTGGCATTGAAAAACATAAGAGTTTTGAGTTAAAGTGTTTTCTATTGTATTTTAATTTGCAAAAAAATCTTCGGTAGTTGACCTTTTGTTGTCATTTTCAACCATTTTGTTGAATTCAGGCTTGATTTTCACAACATTTCCAGTTGTGACGAAGACTTGATTTGGAAAAACCATGTTATCAGTGCATGTAAAATTCGGATAGACCACAGTGTTGGTTTCCAAATAATGTGCACCTTTGTCATTAAGAACTTTGTCAAATTCTTTTGTATCACCAAACACTTGATTAACAATAATACGTTGAGGTGATTCATGCAAATCTTTCACTTCTTCTTCGTCTTCATCAGTGTCATCTGACTTACAGCTTTCAACTTCCACATTGTCAAAGTCACAAGTTTGCAAAGTAGAGGGTTTATCATTTTCATCCTTTACTATCAAATCAACTATAATTTCTTTACCTTTGACTTTAGATGTTATATTAATGATAGACAGTTGAGAACAATCAACCTCTTCTTCCTCTTCGATCTCACTGATTTCACTCACATTTTCTGAATTGTCATCGACATCAGCATAATTGTGTTGAGAATCAAGGGTTGAAGTTTTAGTTTTCTTTAAGATTTTCACTTGTTCATTCATTGTCAAACTTTCATTAACAATATTAACCAATTCATTCGCATTGAAAAATTCATCAATTTTGACAATACCATATGCGAATCTATCATCAGGTATTTTGTCAAATTGAGCAATAGTATTCTCGCAGTCATAAGAAACAACATCAACTTTTTCGTGTTTAAATTCAAGAAAAGGTAGTAGTTTCCTATGTTGTTCTTTGCTTATCTCAAATGAATGATGTAAAGTTGTTAACTTCGCATATAAACATTTAGCAGAGTTACAATAAATGTTTCGTTGTGCTAGTAACAACCTAACTTCTTTATCAAGATTGTCCCTATCACAATTTACATTTGTCATTTGTAATTCAAGTTTATCTACTCTGCTTTGTTTTATTTCTAATTGTCTTCTTGTCTCAACTAGTTGCGAATTTAGATTTTGTGCTTCAGTACTAGCAGACACAATAACAGCATCAAAATAAGCAACAGTATCATCAAATGAAGTTATTTCAGCATCATAAGCAAATAAAGGAATATTAAAGGATTCAAGAATAGCACGTACCTTAGTGGTCATTGGAGATTTATCGGTGGACTTGGACACAAAGCATCGTCCAAAAACATTCTCTTCATAATTTTCTTCATAACTTGCGAACATTGCACCATGAGTTGGGTGCCTCATCTCTTCATCATCAGATCCTGAAGACCAGATCTGATAAGTTCCACTTTCTTCTTCTTCAGACTCTCCTTTCGCAACCAAAGACAATCCTTTCGCCTTCGCACGCACCTCCTCAAGTTTCTCTGAGTAGTAGGCTTCATCTTTGATTTTGCTCTTCTTCTCCTCTTTCTTCCTCAACATGCAATCAGCTGCGAAATGATTCGCACCATTGCAGTAATGACAATCAATTCAAGAGTCGCCTTTTTGTTTTCTTCTCTGCTTTCGCATCTTTCTGCTTTTCTTCAACCTTCTCAAATTTCTTCTTCTCCTCACCTCCAGCTTTTATGAAACCACTCTTCGCATCAGTTTGCTTTCCTTTTGGATTGAAAGGCTTTTTGAAAAATTTCTTAACTTTGTTGTTCGAATAAAATGCAACTGCTTCATCATCTAAATTTATTAAGAAACCTTCATTGTCTGATTCTTCCTTCTCACCAGCATCAATTTCAGTAACCTTCGAAACAAAAGCCAATGGACCTCCTAGACTCTGTTTCGATTCTTCAAAAATTTCTGTAACTTCGCTTTCATGTGTTTTCAGCTGGTTGTAGAGATCATTCAAGGTGGAAGTATCAAAACTTTGTTGGTTCTTTATCATCATACTCACACTACGCCACTCCTTGCGAAGACCCATGATGAATGTCAAATTGAATTCCATGACAGATCTTGTGATTCCATACCTGCTGCATCGATAAACAAGCTCATTCAGATGATCGTAGTAGTTTTCAATTGTTTCAGCATCCTTTTGTCTGAATTCCTTAAGCTCAACAAGACATTGCTTAATGGAATTGATCTTTGTCTTCTCACTGCCTTGATACTTCTCTTTCAGTGTGATCCAAATCTCCTTGGCTGTTTTACAACTACGAATGTAATTGTAAACCACAGGAGGCAGAGCACCTCTTAGCTCCCTCATACATCTTTTCTCATTCTTCTTCAGGCGATTCTGTTGTTCAGTAACATCCATTGAAGAAGCAGATGGTCCAATTAATTGAACATTTACATGAGGTAGAACTGTTCCATTGAGACAATTCCAGAGCTCTTCATCAATTCCATTTAAGTAATCCTCCATCCTATCAGCCCACTGATCATAGTACTCAAGGATTAACATTGGAATTTTGGTTGAAGAACCAAGCAAGTGAGAGAAAGAAGTCATCGTATTCATGTTGAAGTTCGCCATTGATGAACACGAGAATTTTTCAGAAAAACTTGAAAAACTTGATGAATTTGTGAATTGATCAAATGAATTGATCACCAATTGCTAATCGATCACTCGACTAAACAATTCAAATGCAGAATCGATTCAAATCTGAAGATCAAGAGAAATTTTCAGAACCAAAATGCGCGGAAATTTTTTGAGTAAAATCACTACTCAAAAAGCAAATGATTCTAAAACAAAAATCAGATCAATGCATTTTGAATCCTGCTCTGATACCAATTGAAGAGAATTGTAATCGAGATTTAGAAAGAAATCATGATTATATGAATGGAAAGTAAGAACACAAGGAGTAAATATTAATCAGATCTTATATTGATGAAGAAACTGATTACAGACTTAAGCAGAGAAACATGTGAATAACTAGTGAATCACTCCTTGAATCATTCCTTCTCTCTACTTCTAACCTCAGTCTCTATTTATAGGAAACATGAGTGTACAAAAAATATACTAAGTCCTTAACAATACGTTTTGCACAAATGAAGACTTAGTAAAATAATTAACATGCGAAACTAAGAACTGACACTTCGACTTTTACAATATCAAGACTCTACACCACTTTGATATTTTTGTGTTTTGCGGTTCTAGACCTAATTTACCCGGTCATGTACCCGGAACTGAACCGGAAGCAATTCCGATATACCGGTCCGGTGTCCGGTTCTACTAAATCTCGTTAACCCGTTCTCGGGTTTTTTGGGTCTGGATCGTCTGGGCCGGATTTGGACCCACTTTCATCCCTAGTCCATATTATAAAGGGGTCAATGTATATGTGTAAATGAACACACATAATTATAAAACTAATTAACTCCTAAAGAAATCTAAAAATTATTTCTTATTTATTTATGTCATTATATAACTAATTAAATGAAAATTAAATGGATATGTGGTGTTAACAAAAATAAATAATATTTTTAAATAATACTCATTGATATCGATTATCAAAATTGAAGTTGTTAAAATCCTATATACGGTCCACAATGTTAAAATAAAGACTTAATAACTTAACAATAATAGTCATTCCATGTTAAAATAAAGACTTAATAAATTAACAATAATAGCCATTGAGAATGATATATTTGAGAGTATTGATTATGAATAGTTGTGGACCAACTTTGTTTCAAAAAATATTAGGAAAGCCTTGTATTATCATTATTTTGTTTTGATTGGTTTTATCACACTTATTAAATTATTGTATTATTAACAAAATTTTCTTATATATGAAAAGAATTATATTTAATGGTCCGTTTTTATTTTCGCACAAGGCCATCAAAATCAACGAGACACTCCTGCACATAAGCACATTACCATTTTTTAATTACAAAATCTATAGAGATATCTCCATAAAACTTGAGGATTGTTGGGTATCAATCAACAAGATTTTGAAATTATTTTATTCAAGAAAAGCTATCCTTCCCTACAGAGAAGTTTATCCTTCCATAAAACTACAATTCTCTGGATAGTATTGTATCATTACATCATGCCCAACTATCCAACAAATCTTTCCACGTATATGTTATCATACCTAACTATCTAGCTGGTTTGAATATCAACTTTTTTCCGTTTAAAATAGAGCAACATTGGTATCCGTTAAGTAGAGTACATTTCACATCTCTCCATTCTTCATATCCATCAAAGCTACTGTATGTAACGTCCAAAAAATTGATAGTAAATTTTCATTTTTAAAAAACAATAAAAACATACAAATGAGTTGTTCCAAAACCAATCAAAGTGAATATATCATTTAAACATCAGAGTAAAAATCATAAATAGCCGATGCGAAAAACTCTGGGGGGGGGGGGGTGACGTGTAGTCATGTCCTACCATTCCCTTTAAAACCAAAAGTACCTAAAACCATAAACATGAAACCGTAAGTAAACAGCTTAGTAAGTTGCCCAAAATACTATATACCCTACATATAATAGAGAATGCTATGTACCAACCATCTTCTTACAATTACTATCATGCCATGAGTCATATCATGGTCTTTCCTTACTAAGTTATAGGCCAAAACCCAGGTCTTACAAACAAGTGCCAATAGCCACCTCCTGGTCTTCCATGCAAGTATCACAAAGACACCCATCGTCCTATATATAACTGCTAGGATCCAGACCTTGGTCTTGCATATAATATGTCAGGAGCCATGTCTAGGTCTTTCATATAATTGCTAGGGCCACCCCCTGGTCTTCCTACATAACATAATCAGTGGGCCAACGTTGGTGCTTTCAACCCATAAGTACAGCGAGGAGACTCATCTGACTCACAAAGTCGACTAAAGCTCGGCTCAAAGTGATGTCAACCACAACTAACAGTTCTCACCGCCAAATGATGGGTGCTAAAAACCCTCTAATAATCCACCTAAGGTAAACCCTAAGTCTACCTTCTAAAAATAGAAATTTTACCAAACATCAAACCATGCCAAAATTCAACGGTCAAAGTTAAAGTCAACAATCCACAATGCCAATTCTCAAGCCTCATGTCATGACTAGCCCTTGGTTATGTCGTGAGAGTCCACTCAATCTAATTCCAACTCGACTCGACCTAACTCAACCAACTCAGTCCTGGAAAAACATTTGAGTTGGCCTCACAACGTGAATATCCTCCTATCATGTCGTGAGACTCAAAAAGCTCAACAGAAAATCAGTTCTTTCATTTTCACATCGTGAGACCTTATGTCTCATGTCGTGAGCATAGTATGAAGCCAAAATCTGAAGATCTGAGTCCTTAATCCATTATGCCTTTCACTATAACTTTTCCAAAATCCAAAGGGGACTCCAAAGGTCTATAAAAATGATTACTTGATGGATATCCATGCCTTATGCATGTTCTTTATCCATTATTTGTCAAAATGAAGGGATTTTACCCAAAATTCTCATGCATTGATCCAATAATCAACCAATTCCTAGATTTGAACACTATCGTACTCAAGGGATCCTTAGAAAGCATAAAGTTGCCAACTTTATGTATTCCTTCCTTTCAAACTTGCTTGGACATGAAAGAAATGGGACAATAACTTAGATCTAACCACATTAAGTAATAAAGTTTGAGTCTTCTCAACTTACAAAGTTCTAGAAACAAGATGAGATGATGATGTTTCCTTGCAAGCTTCACCAATAGAGCACCTTGTTCTCATTCTTCTCTTCTTCTTCAAGCCATGAAATGTTGCAAAAGGCCAAGAATCAACCAAGGAATTAGAATTAGGGTTTTTCTTAGTTAAAAGGGTGTTGGAGGCTAATAATGAACACTAAAAATGACTTAGAGGGACTTAAATACAAATGAAACCCTAAAAGTTCATGGGCTTGGGCTGCAGTAGTTCTCATGTCGTGAGCCTTTATGTCTCACGTCGTAGGATTAGTTTCGAACACAAATTATAAATTTACCCTTGTCACACCGGGACCACTCAATGGTCATGTCGTGACACTCAATTTTCTCCAAAAATAGACCTTTTGACTCCTTGAAACCCTAAATCGATCCAACCTAGAAAACGGGTGTTACAACTCCCCCCCCCCCCCCCACTTAAATTATATTTTCTCCTCGAAATCATCTCTTACTACTCCCTCTGCTGCATCGGTCAACCCTGACCGAACATCCTGAGCTCCTAATTAAACTGAACGATCATCTCTTATAGTTAACTATCTTTCAATATTGTTATCAAAGCCTATTCTTAGCTAAAACCTCTTATCCCGACGAAGAAGCAAACCTTGACATACCAACGTAACCAATGAAGAGTAAACATCACTACTCTGCCCTAAATCCAAACACCCCAAGACTATGTCTAACTTCTAGGAAAACAAAATCATTCTAATTCACGACCATAATGACTCCATTCTGTAACTCTGACGAAGAAACTCCTCTAACGTTGAATTATCCCATTGATATAGGGAAACAAAACCCTTGAGCATTTGCTGATGTCGATAAACCAACACCCAAAACAAAGGCAAATCCCAACTTAAGTCTCGATCATTAATGCCATACCAACATACAACTACATTCCGCTAATCAAATCTACACACTTTTGATCTATCCGAGACCTACCGATTTCTGAGTTGACCTACCATTTAACTGAAGTATTGAATTTCCAACCACTTGCTGAAGCCGATAGCCTTACACAAGACAGAACCACGAGACTCCACCAAAGAGTCTATCTGACAAAGCTATCCTAGCCTACTCGCCAACATGGCTCCAATAGTCCTCTAAGGATGACACAACCGATCAGCACGCAAACATTAGATAATCCGCTCCATTCCTGATGAATGCTCCAGCCCTGCCACAGTCTTACATTACACCCATCCTCAAAATGACCTATAACCTTCCTCAATCCCATGGATTTTATGGTCCACCTACAATCTCTCAACCCTTTCTGTCATAGTCTAACTCTACCTAATGAATGCTACGAGCCAACCCGTAGATTCACAACACTCTCCGCAACTGCTCATCAACTTGGTGAATGCTACGGGCCATACAACAGTCTTATAACACTTCCATAAAGCCTACCAACATAGTCAATGTTATGTGACACCTATAATCTTACAATACTTCCACCACTGTCATGGTTCCAATCCATGGTCTAGCTAATTGTCCACAAGAAAACATAGCCATGAATCAATGAAATCCGAAGCCCCCATTCTGTTAAACTCCAATCAGGTGTTTGGGTCGTGCTTCGAACACCAAGGCCTTTTTCAGACAACAACATGCAGAGAGGTTCTAACACAACCCTCAAACTGAACCTAGACATGAATCCACCGTATGCCACTGCTTATAACTCTTGTCTTTGGACTAGAAAACATGATTCCTAGCCTTTACTTTTCTGATGGCAACTGCCTAACGGAAATTATTCCTTACATAAATTTTGACTCATTCAATGATCAGAACCGACTATCCGTTTGCTCTTGGTATACCATTCCAAGCTAAACCACATTGTTAAATTTCCACTAATCCTAAGCGATTCTCCCCCACTTGTAATTATATAAACCCTATCAACCAATGAGTTTAATTAAGGTTTTTTAAAAACTTTAATGATGAGACTCTTGAACTTCCATAACTTGATCGAGGACAAGTTATGGAGTCCATAAAACTATTTATGAGAAAGAATCTTTAATTATGTAACCTATGAGTTTTTAATGGATATTTAAAAGAAATGACTTTTGGTAATCCCTAACTTGAGGACAGATTATTGACTCCATTAAAAACATTTATCTTGAATAATTAACTAGAAAACAATTTGCAAACAATTCCTTTGTTCTACCAAAACTCATAAGTGTATGTACAATCATATCAACAATTTCAAGAATCATATAAACACATATAAAACATGAAATTTTCATAATAACCTTGAAATTGATTTACCATAATCATTACCAGATCAAAAACAGGTTTTATAAAACCAAACAGTTTAAGGTAATGATTCTAGACAAATTTCAGCACCAAAACTCGAAAATCTGCACTCAGGTCTGGCAACTCGTCAAGTGCATGAACTGAGTCGGCGAGTTGCTTAAATATATGCATGGACTCGTCTAGTTCCATGAGGGACTCGACGAGTCAACTGAGCAATGTGCAGAAATTCGACATTTTTTAGCAATTTGCATCAAGTATAAAGAAAACAAACCTAGCTCTGATATTACTGATGGGTTTTGAGCATTCTGACACTCCTATGGTGTACATGCAACCCTATAAACCTTAGATCTATGTCTTCTCTATTATACATGAAAATATTTAATATTACAAGGTTTCATCCCAACTAACATAATGTGAAGCAACTATACTACATAGGCCTAGTTAGATGACTTACGTTTTGATGGAGCTTGAAGTCTTGAACCTTTAAGAGCTTAGTGCCCCAAGTGGTGCACCTAAAATGGTTCACACAACACCACCAACGATTGGAATAACTTGAGAATAAGGATACTTTCATCAAAATTTGGTTTTTCCCTCTTGTATACACACAATAGTAGTCACATTTGATGAACCATAGACCTCCTTATATAGTGTGCATGATTAGGGTTACATTCTTGTAAACTCTAATACCTATGACCTTTCATTTCCATAAGATCCATGGGTTAAAAACTCCATGGACTATCCATGCACACCTAGCCCAACCTAAAAGAACTTGGCCCATCCTATATATATATATATATATATATATATATATATATATATATATATATATATATATATATAAGAGTCTATATTTATTTAGTTCCTTTTGATCACTAAATTAATTCTAAATTAATTCTTGATCAATACTAATTAAATAATATGATTTCATATTAATATATTAGAACTTATAATATATTAATATAGATCATAAGTATCCTTTTTCTAATTTTTTTCTATCCAATTGTTCTGATGCCATGCAACCCAAATGGACCATGCTACTCTCGGGTCGATTACATACCAATAATAGTTATGGGCTGAGACATCTAATCCAACAGAAAGTGGCTGGAGTTAGTGTTTGTACCGCTTCACTTGTCAATCCCAGGCAATTGGCCTTGTTGTGGCCCACTTAGTTGCAGTGAAAACATATCCAACTTGATCGCCAAGGGCAATCCCTACTAACATGACCAATCCTTCAACACTCGTAGCATGCAATACCCTTAGATCAACATATCTTATTGTGTTGTTTCCCGCACCTACCATAATGACCTCGACCCTACTGTCCCTTTGATCATTGTTCAGAAGTCTTGGGTCTCTTCTCCTAGCCCAGCGCTATCTGCACCTGCTATGGCTTGCGCTTTGCCCGAAGCTACAGCTCAACCTCCTGTTCATGGGCTCTAGCAATCATCTCATTCAGGTTCTTACATGTTGACAAGCTCACAAACTCTCTAATGTCATCCATCAGCATGTCGTGATACCTCGTATTCTTCATCCCCTCGTCCACAGCATATTGTGGAACCAACAAAGCCCTTTCTCGAAACTTAAAAGTGATATCCACCACAATCTTAGTAGTTTGAAGAAGGTCATGAAACTCCCTCGGCAACTACTATACCTCAATATATGGTGCAAAATTCTCTTGAAATCTTATAAAAAAAACTCCTACCAAGTCATGGCTACCACAACTGCAGATCCTAAAAGCATGACCAAACTCCTCCTACCAATCACGAGCTCAGTCTCTCAGAAGTAAGCATACAAATCCCACATCTCCCCTTCAGGGTAGAAGCTTGTTTGTTGAGCATTCTGCATGCCAGCGATCCATCGGCGGCTAGCAATGAGGTCCTTAGCCCCAACCACATGCCTTAAACTCCTGAAAAGAGGAAGTTCATGCTCCGAACTGTCCTGCCGTGATCTAGAACCGGAAGGCCTCAAGTCGCTCATCTAGAAATTCCTTAATCCCCTCCTTGATGGTACCGAAAATCACAGGGGTGGCCTCCATAATACCACGAGTAATCTCCGATGAGATGAACTGTTGTATATGCTCATCAATCAGCTCCACATCAGCACGTGATCCTGAACCAGATCCTCCTCCATGAGTGCTCATCACCATTCTAAAAAAACATACAATAATCAGAACATACCCACAAAATTCTTCATCCCACAGGCTTCTTACAATCTCCATGACTTTCCTTGATTCAAGTATGGATCATTTTCTTTCAATAGTACGAGCCTAATACTACTTTCCATACCTATTTGTACTTTCCTCTAGAATAATACTGAATCCTCTAAGTCACCTTCTGAAACTAGTACTCCAAATATCCGCTAAACAGCACATCCAACCCACTAAAACACTTACTAGGCTCTCCTACGTTCCCCACCTCACGTTGCCACCAGCGGCTAAAGAACTCCCACTTATGTCAATTAACTACTTCATGAGTACAATTACATGCAACAAAGATTAGATAATTCTTCGACTAAAATAACCAACCCTACAATGGTTAGACTCATATGAGAGTTGCGCAATAGGGCCAACAAATCACTCTGAGATTATTTAACCACTGCAACATGTAATTTAATGTGTTTGCTTAATAGTTACCTCACATCAACAAGAGTCCCACAAAGCACAAAGAAAGAATCATTCATGTAGTAACACTCAAAATCCACAAAACAATTAAAATACATCCCCAACCCACTTGCTGCTATGATACTAGGGACTGCCAATAATATTGACGGTTGCTTTATGCATGCAAATTATACATAATATTGGATCAAACAGATCTTCGAATAAATGATTCTACCCTAAGACCACAACCAGATGAGGAAAAGGAAATAAGGCTAAATCAGTCATTCTCGGGCTATATGATCCTAATCATATGCAATTATTAAACGTACACATAGTAATCACTTCCACCAATATAGATTCCAAATCTAACATAGCATCCAATTCCTCATAGGCTACAAGGCATCACCAATCGGGCCAATCTATAATGCAATTCTTGAAGGTATCCTTAGCCTTATCCTATCATGCAAACATTCCATATCATATATTCATATCTACATGTATGGGTATTCCGGGAATCACTTACTTGAGCTCGGCTGATTGTACACAACACACCCGCTTTTTCTTTATAAAAATCTTTTTAGAAAACTTATTTTCTTTCAAAAAGATTACCAATTCCTTAGTTTGAGTTATGATATACTCGAGAGTGTGCTCGAATCCCTCAAACCAAGGCTTTGATACCAGCTTGTAAGGTCCCGAAAATCATAGTAAAATTTTCAAATTAAAAAAAAACAATAAACCATACAAATTAGTTCTTCCAAAACCAATCAAAGTGAATATATCATTTAAACATAAGAGTAAAACTCAAAAATAGCTGATGTGGAAAACTCTGGGGGATAAAGTGCAGTCACACCGGGCCCTTCCCTTTGGAACCAGAAGTAGCTAAAACCAAAAACATGAAATCGTAAGCATAAAGCTTAATGAGATCCCCAAAATACCACATACCATACATAGAATAGAGAATGCTATGTGCCAACTAAAATCTTACAATTACTGTTATGCCATGAGCCATATCATGGTCTTTCCTTGCCAAGCCAGGGGACAAAACCTAGGTCTTACAACCAAGTGCTAAGAGCTATCTCCTTGTCTTCCATTCAAGTATCATAAAGACAACTAGCATCCTATAGGGTCCAAGCCTTAGTCTTGCATATAATTTTCCATGAGCCATGTCCAAGTCTTTCATACAATTGCTAGGAGCCACCCCAAGTCTTCCAACAAAACATAATCTAGTGGACTAATATTGGTGCCTTCGACCCATAAGTACAGTGAGGAAACCCACCTGACTCACAAAGCCAACTAAAACTCAGCTCAATGTCACGTCGACTACAACTAATAGCTCTTAGTGCCAAATGATGGGTGCTAAACACTTCCTACTAGTCCACACAAGGTAAACCCTAAGTCTACCTTCTAAAAATAGAAATTTCACCAAAAGTCAACTATACCTAAAGTTAACTATCAAAGTCAATGTCAACAACCCACAATAAAAATTATCAAGCCTCACATCGTGACCAACACTTGGTCACGTCGTGAGAGTCCACTCAATCCGATTCCAACTCGAGTCAACCCAACTCAGCCAACTCGGTCTTGGAAAAACATTTGAGCTGACCTCATGGCGTGAACTTCCTGCTGTCAGGTTGTAAGACTTAAAAATCTCAGCAGAAAAGAGGTTCTTTCATTCTCACATCGTGAGACCGTATGTATGACATCGTAAGCACAGTCTGAAGCCAAAATCCACAGAGTTAATTCCTTAATCCATTAAACCTATCACTCTAACTTTTCCAGAAGCCAAAGGGGACTCCAAAGGTCTATAAAAATGTTACTTTATGGACATGCGTGCCTTATGGATGTCCTCCATCCATTCTAGGTCAAACTGAAGGGATTCTAACTAAAACTCTCATGGATGGATCCAATAATCAACCAATTCCTAGAGGTGAGCACTATCATACTCAAGGGACCCTTAGAAAGCATAAAGTTGCCACCTTTATGTATTCCTTCCTTTCAAATTGCTTGAACATGAAAGAAATGGGACAATAACTTAGATCTAACCACCTTAAGTAATAAATTTTGAGTCTTTTCCATTTACAAAGGTCTAGAAACAAGATGAGATGATGATGATGATGATGATGTTTCCTTGCAAGCTTCACCAATAGAGCACCTTCTTCTCCTTTTTTCTCATCTTCTTCAAGCCAAGAGATGCTCTAAAAAGGCCAAGAATCAACCAAGGAATTGGGGTTAGGGTTTTCATTAGTTAAAAGGGTATTGGAGGCTGATAATGAACCCAAAAATGATGTATAATGGCTTAAATACGAAGGAAAAACTAAAATATCATGGGTTTGGGCTGCAACAATTCTCACGTCACGAGCCCTTATGTCTCACATTGTGAGATTGGTTCTCTATATAATTTACATATTTACCCATGTCACGTCGAGACCACTTAATGGTCATGTCGTGACAATCGATTTTCTTCAAAAATCGACCTTTTGACTCCTTGAAACCCTAAATCAGTCCATCTTGGAAAATGGGTGTTACACTGCAAATATTTGTGGTTTTCTCCTTCAAAAAACTTGACTTGCTATTCATCATGTATTCCCCAGTGAAATGAAACTTCATATTGATGTAATTCTTTCTTCGTGGATTATCGGTTTATTCATCAATGCAATTGCAAACTTGTTGTAAAAAAAGTTTAACCGGTTATTCGTACCTTGACATTTTGACCAACAAATTTTCCAACCAAACGACTTGACAATTCGTCCCATTAACGACTATAAACTCCAATTCACAAGATGGCGATGTCACGATCTTTTGTGGTTTCCATGTGATAAAGTTTTCCATGAGATTACAAAACATTCCATTAATGTTTTTACACAAATATCCCCGTCTAACTCACTATTCGACCAAATGACAAGCACTTTTTTTTCGTCTTATTGAACTTTCAGCTTTAGATTTATGGGGCACTCTGTTGAGATACAAAACTCCCCCAAAATTCTCTTCTCAAAAACCGTTCGCTTTAGTAACGCTTCTTCCTTCTTTTGTGAGACAACTTCCTTCTTTAGTGACAAATCTTGGCTTATCCGTCTATTCCTTTTGCATGGATTGAAAAACCGATCTCCTTTTTATCTTATTCGCCACTAAGATAAACCATTTCCTCATTTCTCGATCATCTAACTTTTTACTTTTTAGATGCGAGTGTAAAATATTTACATGCACCAGTTAACAAAAATTTCGCAAGGCATAAAAATTTACATGTCGAAATCTTGCATGCTACACTCAACCAAGATCATCATGGGTTTGATAAAAAAAACATTGATCGTTACATCCTTAAAAACGTATTATAGATTATGTTACAAGAGCTCTTTACATTTAAAAAAATGTTATTGTTGTCAAACACCCGTAAAATATCACCATCCATATCGACTCCATCTTCAATTCATCATCCATGTAAGATCAGAGGTTTTGAAAGCCCACCAATAAGTATTTAAGCGGACTTTTAAGTCATAACTATTAACTAGTATGGGTCCTAAGCAGTCAAAACACTAAAAGCTCATCATCCAATTTTCGCTGCATGGTCATTTGTTATTCACACATTACCAATAACCCACCTTCGGAAATGGATCTGGCACTAGCAGAGGCTTGCCCCATCCCCATCCTATTTTCTTATGTTACACTTTTAACATATCTTTAAGTTTATTTTTACAAATTTGGTCCCGCTCCATTTTTTTATCGTTTTACGTCAATTTTTTTAAAAGTTATTAGATCATCTCCAATGCATTGAACTCATATGACACATGTATATTTCACTCACTATACAAGTATACCCATTAAACTATACACTCCATTAAACTCTATACAATTTAATGGATTACCACATCATTTATCATTTTCTTTTTATTTATTGTTATTTTTAAAAATAATATTAAAAATTTAAAATTATAAATCATTTTAATATATATATATATATATATATATATATATATATATATATATATATATATATATATATATATACTAGGTTTAAAACCCGTGGAAACCACAGTTAAGAAAGAAAAACAATATATATAATTCAATATCTTAAGGACTAATCAAATATTTAAAAAAATTATTCACTATAAAGATAGAAACTTTGTCGATTAGTTTATAATTTTGTTTTAAAATAAATATATACACCGTTATGAATATCCAATTTACGTTTTGCAAGTGTCGATATTTCATTAAAGCACGAGTTTGTATGATACAATATATATATATATATATATATATATATATATATATATATATATATATATATATATATATAAACAGATTCCACAAAATACGTCAGTATACAAATATATATATATATATATATATATATATATATATATATATATTGACGTATTTTGTGGAATCTATTATTTAATACTAATATTTAACAGATTCCACAAAATACGTCAGTATACAAAAATATATGTCGTATCATACAAACTCGTGCTTTTTGTATACTGACTTATTTGAAAGTTTAGTTTGATGTATTCAATGTTTTAAAACCCGGGTTGACCCGGCCGGTTCAACCGGTTGGACCGTGACCCGGGATAGAAGGCGGGTCAATTGAGAACGGTTTTTTGTAAAAATATGGACCGGATCGAACCAGCCAGGTTTCCCCTAAACCGCGGTTCGACCGCTTATGTTGAACCGGTTAAACCGGGTTGACCCGTTTTTTTAGAGCTCGGATAGTTTGATACGAGTAGCGAACGCCAAAACAACAAACCGTTTGCGGTTCATTCAATGTTTTTCAATGTTAAAACTTTGTGGACATCAAATTATTGGTTTTATATGTTTATGCATTATGTAGGAAAGTAAAAATATATAAAAATAGGAAAAAACCATAAACCGGGTTGACCCGGCGGTTCAACCGGTTGAACCGTGAACCGGTCATCACACCGGGTCAACTAAAAACCCGGGTTTTAAAACACTAGATGTATTTTTGTATATAGATGTATTTTAAGGATATTGATTGAAATTTTTGTTTATCTAAAAACTCTAAAAAGATATAATGAAAACTAAAACCAAGAAACCTACGTATTTTATTTTATTTTTATTTTTTCTTACAATATGATGTATTAAAACTCTAAAAAATATATAATGAAAAATAATTGCTTAAACTTGTGTTGGTTGTGTTGGTTTGGTTAGGTTATAGAAGCACAATCTAAATACCCAAATAAACAATTTGGTAGTCATAACTCATAAGTAGGCAAGTTTCTCAATTACAAATTATAAATGTGTATTTGATATTAGGATCCAATAGGATTTTATAATATAAAGAATAAAAAAGCTTAATTACGTCTTTTTAGGCACGTTGATACAAAAATATTAAAATTCTTAGAGTCTGGATGCCAAAAATTTGTTTCAAAAAATAATAAATGAGGTGGTGACATCCTTTGTTACACTCTTACGAATATTATTCTGGACTTCCGGTCCAGAACTCAATAAAAGGTTGGTAACAAACTAAAATATTGTTATAAAAATACAAATAAAAAATGATTTTGATTATAAAATAGATAAAAAAAAATCATCTCATCACATAGATAACTCATTACCTTGTTGCATGAAATGTCAATGTACTTTTCGTATTCTACCAAAATAGGCAATGTACTTGTTTAGCAACATGAAATATAGTTGACAAAGTAAACTAATATTAAAACTTTAGAAAACATAAAAACAATCATAGAAATATGAAAATCATTGCAACCACCAAAACCATGATGCACATAAGCATATATATGAGGATACTTGCAACGCTTGTCCTCCAAACCACAACCTCCTTGTTTTTTCACAACTTACCATCTGGGCAACTCTGTCACGTCGTCAATCTGTTTGACATTAGAAGTAAAACCAGACAAAATGCAAATTAGAAGCAAAATTTGGTAATTGATAATAAAACAAACAGACAAATTGACAATTTCATGACATGAGATGCTATAACAACCAACTTTTTAAGGGTAATTTTTATTTTTAGAATGACAATAAGTTATAAAAAAAACCTCCCATATTCAAATAGAAGACAACCTCTCATATTCAAACAACACCAGTAAGAGCTCCTAAAACTAAACACAGTAAGACAAAACAAACCCCCAAGTGTAAAATGGACGAAACAATCAGACCAAAGATGAAAGTCTAGAAATCAGAGCACCATCAAATGAATTTTTTGTGAGGATTAAACATACCGGCAAATCTCCAAAAAATAGAAACATCTATAAAAAGCTTGGCCCATGATATCTAAAAGTAACTGAGTATATAAGTTCCATAAAAATGACCTCCTTTTTGGCCATATGTTCTATGACAAAAATACCCCTAATGCTCAAAAAATATTTAAAAATAAGTCCAGATGAGACTTCAGATAGTCATATCCATTTAAACTATTCATTAAAAATAACCAATAGTATCAATAAAGATAATAAAAAAATATTTATTTTTGTTTGGAAATTGTCATTTGTAAGGTCAGTTTTTGTCCCACCCATTTTGTCAAACCTTAAGATCTAACAGAAATAACCATCATAGACACATGTATAAATTAAGAGACACAAATGATGAAAACATGAGAGTTAATCTATGGTAGCAGTCTTCAACTCGGGAAAATGAAAGCATAGTTTAATGCTGCTTACAGACTTAAACCTCGATAACACAAGTGAGCAAGAAATTCCTTACTAAATAAATAGTTACTTGATAAGGAACATTCTTTTCATCTCAGCGATTAGTTTTCTGAACACATTCTACTTTGCTATTCTTGGAATGAAGCATTCCTCATCATATACAATAGCTACATTGAAATAAAGAAATAAATTATTTTGTTGTACAGAAAAACCCCTAAGTTTTCATCTTTCTAACTCAATGAAATCAATGTAGATGAATTGCTTTCCGCTCAATAAAATCAAAACTAAAAAATTTAAAACAGAGTAAACTAAACTCACCAAAATTAGAAGAGAATGATTTATATTGCCACTCTGTTGCATCAAGAACCTGTATAAATAGAAAAAAAATGATTTTCTTATGCTGTTGATTTGCAAGATCAGATTAGCTTTTCAAATCATAATTTTATCACAGAACAATACATATAATGTATAAATGTTCTTAAAATGGACAAATCCTATTACCCATCTCGTTGTTTCCCATTGTACAGATTAATCAAAAAACCGATTATAAATTTATAGTAGACAGATGAGATTATGATTTATATATTCTTTAAGAATCAAATTTTGATGCCTTTGTATACGACCTTTTAGCATACATCTTTCCCAACCAAGTTCTTTCAAATACGATGCATACCTGACAATCGATACAGTGAATTCACCCACCGAACCTATACATCATTAAAAGAACAGTAAAATCGCAAACCCAAAATCTTGGAATTTCATAGACTCATATTCAATGATTAAAGAAATAGGAATATAGAATCAAAAAACTAAATATGAATGCAACATGATTATGTAAAACACATCTACACCGAAAGAAAAAGTAGGAAAAAATATAACAAATGAAACACACTTCAATCGATCTCAATCAGACTCTCTGTAACCATTCAGTGATACCAAAAACCGAAACCTTTAATTGGTTTCTATATGAACATTCACCCAGAAAAAAACAAACTTTCATGCAATCAGTTCGTGTGGGAGTTAGATATCCAGACGAACCTTTACTCCTTGTGTAAACTTGCAAAAAAGGTGAAAAAAAGTTGCGACTACCTGAGCTCTTTGGGTTGAGAAAGATAGAAACCTGTAGATATAGAGAAAGGGAGAGGAAATAGCTGATGGTGGTTGTGAAGGAGAAGGCAGCGGCCATCAAAAGCAATAACTGGCACAATAGCTCCCGATTTAAATAGAAACCTGGTGGATTTGAAAGGGATTGTAGAGATTTTTGGGTGAGCATTCGATTTCGATCGATAGACATCGAAGAGAATCAAACCTTGAAATGTGATTAGGTTTTCATGTGTGAGTAATTGTGGAGATATTAAGGAACCATTTTAAAGTAGCGAATCTATGATTAATGATTGCT